>NC_136904.1:30594119-30835993 GCF_949606895.1 Notothenia rossii
CTTTGCTGTTGCCTCAAAGAGGAGCAGGGGGGAGAGGAGGGAGACAGGAGAGGCTGATTCAGGAGCCCAGACACACACAACTATAAATGAACCAAAAACAAATAAATAAACAAGTTTCAATGTTTTTTCATATTGGATATTGTATGTTATTGGTTATGGCCATGTACTTATGATTTTATGATTATTTAAATGTATACATTTTTGTTTCATATGGGTGTAGGGTGGCCATTTCCATAACACCAAAAAGGAGGACACTTTGGGATTATCTTTTAGTTTTTATCCTGGCTTCACTGAATCCTTCACACTCAAAACACAATAAGACTCTAGTGTACTAACCACAAGTTGAATGTCTATTTACGATACTTTTGCCCTTTCCTGGCTGCTTCCAAGAGTTTTTTGTTTGTAAGGAGTCTCTGGTACATGTCTGTGCACTCAAATGTGAAGTTGACACAAATTTGCAGCTCTGCCTTGATACTGTCCACATCCAGACGATTTCTCTCATTTCTCCATGCTGAGGTCATCATTGAGAACACACGTTCTGTATGTGCATTGCTACATGGGATGGAGAAGATGTAGGCGCTGATCTTCCTCAGATTCACAAGTGGGACTTCTGCTTTGGAAAACAGTTTCAGATATCGCTCCTCACTGTGGCATCCTTCCATTTCTGAAGAGCTGAGAATAGCTTCCACCATGCCATATTCCTCATAGAGTCCATCCATGTCAATGTCTTTCAGGCTGCAGGCTTGGACTGCATCACTGTATTCTCCATAGGACACAGCAGTTGTGAGGCCAAGCTTTGACACTTTACTATGAAAGCTGTTCTCAGAGAAGTCATACCTTTCACTCACGTATTTCTTGGCTCTTTCATAGAAAACAAGAAAATCCGCCTCACATTTCTTAGCCAGATCAGGGGTTAGCTGCTTGAGTTTGTTGTTCACAGCAAAGCCAAAAAATGTGTCCTTTAACCTTCTCTCAAGTTTCCCTTTCAGTTCAGTCATTACCTTAAACAAAGAGGTTATGCTGAATGATTTGGCCTCGAGTGCTTCAATGCAGTCTGAAAACACTTTCAGAATGTGACTGAGGAAGAGAAAATACATCTCAGATACTTCGTTGCCATCCTCTCCAAAGCATTTCCACAAAATCTTGGAGCATTCCTCCTCACCTAGACTCTGAAAGTAGCTGGTCAGGGGTCTCCAACACTTCAGGATTCTGTCAATAGATGGCAGCAGAGACAACCATCGCGTGACAACGTGCCGCAGCAGATTGCATTCCTCCACTTCCACAAACTCGCAGAATTCCTTCAACTGCGCCGTTCTGCTAGCTGAGATGCTAAAATGGCTATACACCTTAAGCACAACATTTTCAATGTCAATATCCAAGTTGCTTGCTGCATATCTTGTTGCATTGTGCAGAATATGGGCTAAACAGTTTGCAGCGAGCACGTCTTTTTTAGCCTGTTTCAGTTTCTGATAAACACTGTTGTGTTTTCCATAGTTAACGCTGGCGTTGTCTGCTGCATATGCTGACATTTTTTTCACATCTAGTCCAGACATCTCCAGTTTAGATAGCAGCTGATTTGTTATAGCTTCCGACTTTTCGTTGCTATCACTGTAAAAATCCAACAGTGCATGTTGCACGCCCTCCTCAAAGTGAAAATATCTCAGTACAATGGGGAAACACTTGATCGTACCTTTGTTTGATGCATCACTTGCCACTGAATAATGCAGTTCATTTTCTTTTATGTAATCCACATGCGTCTGGACAGAGTAGGGTGCTAGGATATTTTCGCACAAAGCTTTGGCTTTTGTTTTTCCACAGGTCATCCCTTTTGCTATTGATGAGTCGTTGTAGATTGTGCGATCAACTTTTATTCCACAGTCTACACTCCTGTATGACTGGTGATGCTTGACGGCATGATACACTTTACAAAGTTCTGCTGCGGAGATTTTGTCATCTTGAGGCGATGAAGCTTCACGGAAAAACGATAAAAGTGAAGAGGCACCTGCGCTTTGATCGTTGCTTTTGTGCTTATCTGTGTTAGCATGTCTGTCGACAGCACCTTTTCCTTTGCTACTTACCTCCACATCGCAACGACACAACGTGCAAAAAGCATGGAAGTCGTCCTTTCGGCTTTTTGTGAGGAATCCATGCTCTTTCGACCATTCAGGATTAAATGAAGTCTTTCGTTTCGGCATTTCTGCGGTTTAACCTACCGCTAACTAGGCGGAGTTGGCTCATGAGCTAGCGCTAACGTCACTCTGTGCCACAGTGCCATGCCGTGAACGTGACGTCAAGAAGCACATGGCCAATTGTTTACGTTTATTAACCAATGAAATACAAGATATTTATTTGACATCACATTCAGCCAATAATTTGTAAGACCACAAGTCTTACAGGGATATATACTTACACATAACTTATTTTTTGTATTTCTTTGTATAATTGTCTATTTTTTTTTTATACCCTAAAAGTATAAAATGGGGATCACCTCAAAAGGAGGACAAATGAGCGTCCGGCTCAAGGCTGCGCCGGCAGACGGACACAGACATTGAAAACCGGACTGTCCGACCTAAAACCGGACGGATGGCCAACCTATATGGGTGTAGTCTCTTTATTTCCCCCTCAAAATGCACCAGATTGATGCATTTAAGTCCAACATTTAAAAAAAAATCTTACCGGGGGAGCATGCCCCCGGACCCCCCTATAGGATTTGAGGCCCGGCCCCACTGTTCCCAAATACATTTGCAATTTTTTTAAAATAGTAACCCATCTCCATATGTTTCTTTTTGGGTAGTAGATTTAAACTAGAGGGCTATCACTTTGTGCAGCAACGCTATTGACAAATAAATCCAGCAAAATGGCACAAAAAACTGGTAGTGGCCTCAGGGACGAGGAGTCATTTAACCAGCCAGTAGGAGTCAAGCTTTACTTTCTTTTATATCCATAAAGAAAAAGTAAATCTGTTTACAGTTGTTTCATTATGGATGTTGAGAGGTATCCATATATCTCTTCATTTTGCTCTCAAAGTGCACCAGATTGATGCATCTAACTTCAATATTTAAAATGTTCCCGGTGGGAGCATGCCCCCGGACCCCCCTAGACTAGAGGGTGTCAGGTCCACTCCCCACTTATAAAAATAGCACTTTACCACTGCACCCCCTCTAATCTCAGATGCACCCTGAGTCATTTTGTTTAAGTACAGTGAGCCTTTCTAAAATATACAGTAAAGAGACAAACCCACCAGCATTATAGGATATACTATGACTTTGTGCCAAATACTTGTTGCTGATTTAGAGTACTGGCACCTTTTTTATTCCAATTCAAGCACTGGGTATTATGAATACATTTGCCTCCGAGTCCTGCATGAACTGTGCATAGACTTTATTTTAACATTGGTCATATGGTGGTACTTGGAGAGCCAACTATTTTGTCAGGTGGTACTTGGTGGAAAAAGGTTGAGAACCACTGCTCTACACCATTACCGTTTAATAAGGCTGTTGACACAGCCACAGCCCATGTAGAGTGTGCACCGACCCCGCGGGCAGGCTCTCCCCGTAGGCATGTGCAATGCACTCGCAGAGCCAGCCTGCCAGCCGTTTCTTGGGCAGAGCTTTCCCGGTCACCCCGCCCCCGAAGTACACAAACAGCTGTTCAGTGTGTCTAAGGGCAGCCGTGATCTCCAGATAACATGCCAGCGCATGCATCGGGCAGAAGAAGTGCAATTTAGCTTCCCTGGCCCCACTATGGGGTGGAAGACTAAAGCCCCCTAACTGAATAGCCCTCGACCTGAACGCACTCCTTAGGCTCTTGGGCACAAAGGAGGAGTTCGGCCTGAATGTCGCCCCGCTCTGGTCACCCCGGATCAATAAGCAACTCGGGTGCACCGACTCTCTTGGCTGACGTTAAGGCAAGTATAAAATGCTGTCTTCCACGACAGTTCGAACCTAACCCGAAAATGATCCCCGCGATGTCGGCGGCTTAGCCGAGGGATCATTCGGCAGGCGTTGCAGGTCATGACGGGTTTAGGCCGTCTTCGTCTTCGGCCCCAGGCACTGGAAGCACAGGCGGTGCGGATCAGCCCCCGCGATCAGGCCAGGGCATGTCGGGCAGGTCCGGTGCTCAAGAAGTGGTTCCATGCTTGCTTTTCTCTTTCTCTTTTCACGTCGCTTGCGATGTTTGAATAAAATTTTCTCATTGAAATGAATGACGGGCTGTGTTTTTTAAGTATTATTGACAATCTGAGCAAAAACTCACCCTCAAAAAAGGAATGCTTTTGAATGGGAGTACCACCTACCGCCCTATTTTGCATTGAGAGTGAATAAAAAAACTTAGCAATGGCAACAAATCATTAAATATTCCGAAATATATATCAAACAACCGTGCCACAAACATTTTCAAACAAACAATCAAGAAAATTAATAAAATGTAACACACGACAGTATTGCAAGAACCTCATAGCACTGGAAACAACATATTAGTAACAGCCGGAAATACATTTATTTGTCTAAACTACATTAGTAGTCCCCGTTGTTGATGCATTAACTTTTTTCATAATTGTTTGACCCTTGTGTATGTGCAGAGCTCCATCTGTCCCATAGGTGCAATAAGTGCTCAGATTGTGGATTGTAAATCCTTGACCACATCCCGACGCTGAGGGCGCCTCTTCTGCGGGAGCTAATCTGTCACGTCCATCACTAAGGATTTAAGTTAAAGTTAAAGCTTCGTCCCGCTGTAAATATCTGGCAACCCACTAAATAGCTACTTGGTGGTTTGAGGTCATCTCTTCCCTTGTGGACTTATCTCTTTCCTGCTGAAATATGCGTAGTATCTCCATGTCAGCATTCATCACAGTCAATGCTTGTGATGACTGCAGAGGCACCAGAGGCAGTCGCAATTTTTACAGGCTCCCACTACCTGTTAGCATCTGGCATCTGTTAGCATAGATCTAGCTCTCCGGCTTAGGCTCCATCTATGTCCATCTATGTTCCATCTTTAACGCCATTGATCTGTGGAGGATCTGCCGCGGTTTGAGGGCCTGCCGTCCACCCATTTCTGCTTCTGCTGGTGGTGGTTCCCACGGCTGAAGGCCGCTATCCACCTGCTGTTAGAGGCCTACTCCCACCTGTTGGGTGCTACTGTGCGGGGGAGGCCTGGTCTGGAGATACCGCGGAGAAACCGGAGTGTTGCCACACTGCTGATTGCCTATTTCCTTGCTGCTGTCCTGACGTGGTTTTGCTTCGGGAACATCGTGGATGCTGTTGAGCTGGACTGGGAAAATGGCAAATGTCGTGTTTCTGCTGTGCCTTTTTTTGACTGTGCTGGACAAGGAGAAGTTCGCTAGTCATCCTGACAATTCTGCTGGATGCGGGTCCGTTCTGCCGCCCGCAGTGGACATCCCCTGTACAGGTTCGGATGGGTTGCACAAACAATTGCTAGTTGCACTGTCGCGGACATTCATTTCGTCAAATGTCTGTCTTTCTCACATGCCTGCCACAATGGTCCTTCAGAATTGTTTTTTGAACTCTAATCTCACTTTTGCGAAGTTTGCTGGTGACTCTAGAACAGCTGAAAATGTATGTGTGTTGATTAAGAGGAAAAGGTGCTTGGTATTTTTATTGTTGTTACTATCAGGAAATGTACAGCCAAATCCGGGTCCACCTGGTAGTTTTAGTCAAATAGCTACTCCTGCTGATTTTAGTTCTAGATCGGGGTTAGGTTTAATTCATTTAAATGTGCGCAGTCTGTTACCTAAATTAGATTTTGTCCGTATTTGGGCGAGTTCAACTGATGCTGATGTCATTGTCTTATCAGAAACGTGGCTAGACAAATCGATCTTGGCCTCTGACATTTACATAAATGGTTACAATGTATATCGCACTGACCGTCCTAAAAAAGGTGGTGGCGTTGCCATTTATGTCAAAAATAAGTTTTGTGTAACAAAAATGGTTTCCAAATCTGTTAGTAAACAACTAGAATTTTTAGCTGTGAATGTCGAAGTAACAAAGGGTCAACAGGTCATGGTGGTGGGTTGCTACAGGGCCCCCTCGGCTGTCAAGGACTCCTTATCTTCATTGGCAAAACTGTTATCTCAACTTTCCTACAAGGAAATAGTGCTGCTTGGTGATTTTAATTGGGATTGGTTAACTTCTGTGTCAGAGGATTTTAAAAACCTGTGTACCTCTTTGAACATTACTCAGATTATAGACAGTCCTACTCGCCCAAATATTAAGTCCCCAAATAAATCCTCCTTAATTGATCTAATTTTAACAAATGTTCCATATAAATACTCATCTGTGGGAGTATTTGCTAATGATGTGAGTGACCACTGTGTTGTAGCCACAATTAGGGACACTAAGGTCCAAAAAGTTAAACCACGCATCATCACAAAGAGAGATAAAAAACACTTAGTGGAGCAGGGTTTTTTACATGACCTGTTTGATTTTGATTGGGGAAAAATCGATCTGTGTGCTGATGTAGAAACTGCATGGTCTTATTTTTATCTTGGTTTTATAAAAATTATAGATAAACATGCACCTCTGCGTAAATTTAGAGTGAAGGGACGAAACAATCCCTGGTTTTCTGCTGAAATGTCCAGTCTCCTTCATGAGAGAAACAATGCCTGGGCAAAGGCTAGGAAATCAGGCTCAGAGGTAGAATGGCTACGCTTTAGGCAGCTAAGGAATAGCTTTACTTCAAATGTCAAAAGTGCTAAGTCAAAGTACTATTTGTCAGTTACCACAGAAAACCTGAATAATCCTAGTAAATTTTGGAAAGCCATAAAATCGATTTCCACTGGTGATATCCCAAATGAGCTACCTCCGTACCTCACCACAGCATCTGGCATTATATCAGACAGGGCCACCATGCTAAATTGCTTTAATAAGCATTTTGTCTCTTGTGGCTCTCTGTTTGATTCTGTCACTGACTGTGCTTCTGCTTCTGTGAACGCTCCAGTCCTTGACTCTGAACAATGTGGTCTGGAAAACCCTTTCAGTTTTACTCCTTTAACTGTTGGTATTGTCCATGAAGCTTTATCCAAGTTAGATCCTAAGAAACCGGCTGGCCCGGACAACGTAGAACCTTTCTTTTTAAAGATAGCTGCAGATTTTATTGCTCCACCTCTTACTTCTCTTTTTAACCTCTCCCTCAGCACAAATACAATTCCTAAAGTATGGAAGTCTGCTTATGTCCTGCCTCTACTGAAAGGAGGGGAGGCAACTATTTTAAATAACTATAGGCCAATCTCTAAATTGTCAGTTTTGGCTAAGGTGCTCGAACGACTTGTGAGTGAACAAGTAAAGGAGTTTTTATGTATAAATGATATCCTGTCTAAACATCAGTCAGGCTTCAGGAAGAAACATAGCACCATCACTGCAACAATGAAAGTGGTAAATGATATTACTAGTATGCTAGATAATAAACAGAGTTGTGCAGCTCTGTTTATTGACCTTTCCAAAGCGTTTGACACCGTTGATCATCGTGTCTTAAAACAGAGGCTACTCAGTACTGGCATATCCAGCCATGCAGTGGGGTGGTTTGTGAACTACCTCTCTGAAAGGTCCCAATGTGTTCACTTTGATGGGCTGTCTTCTGAGTGGTTAAACATTGCTAATGGTGTTCCTCAAGGTTCTGTTTTAGGTCCACTTTTATTCTCCATATATATCAACAGTTTAGGTGAAAATGTGGATGAAGCTACTTTACATTTTTATGCGGACGATACCGTGATGTATTGTGCAGGTCCCTCCATTCAGGAGGCGGTTGTTAAATTACAGGCTGTTTTTAACATTATTCAGACTCAGCTCTCTGAACTAAAGCTTCTTTTAAATGTGGATAAAACCAAGATAATGCTCTTTTCAAAAGCTAAAAAGTCACCAGAGCCTGTTTTAGATATTGTATCAACGCAAGGAACAAAACTTGAAGTTGTTGCCTGTTACAAATACCTTGGTATCTTGCTTGATGACTGTCTCTCTTTTAAACTTCATGTCAATAACCTGCTTAAAAAACTGAGGGTTAGGCTAGGTTTCTTTTTCAGGAATAAGTCCTGTTTCTCGCTTGAGGCCAGGAAAAGGCTAGTCACTGTGACCTTTTTACCTGTGCTGGACTATGGTGATCTGCTGTATATGAATGCACCTGCCAACTACCTAAGCAAACTAGATGCTGCGTATCATAGTGCTCTGAGATTTGTCACTAACTGTAAAGCACTTACTCATCACTGTACATTGTATACCAAGGCAGGTTTACCATCACTCACTGTACGGAGGCTCAGTCACTGGTACACTTTTATCTATAAAGCTATGTTGGGCAAACTCCCGTATTATATCTGTTCATTGATAAAGCAGAAAGTTGCAAGCAGCTATTGTCTGCGATCACAGGATATAGTCTTGTTAGATGTGCCAAGAGTAAGGACTGTCTTAGGTAAGACAGCTTTTATGTGCGCAGCTCCACTTGCTTGGAACAGTCTACAGGCAAAATTGAAATTGAGCATTTTTATTTCTTTGAATGTATTTAAGGCATGTCTAAATGAAATGCTTTCTGACACTCTGGGTATTTGTAAATGTTGAATATGTAAATATGATATCCTCTGTTGTTTGTATGTTGTTTTTATGTTTCATGTGGAACTAAATGATGCAGGTCTCCCTTGTAAATGAGATCGATGATCTCAAGGGACTAATCTGTCTAAATAAAGGTTTGAAATGAAATGAAATGAGAGACAACCAATATGTTTGTGGAATTATGTAAGAAGCACTCTTGAGTCAAGGACTACAGCTATACTGAGCCAAAAATATTGATGTGTTATTTCAACAGAAGATCGTTTAATGTGAAACACTGCAGCCTTTCCATAATAGTTTTAAGCTCCTTTAATAAAGCCAGATGGCAATTTCGACTGAGTCATATATTGTAAAAGAAAACAGATCAATCTAGAAAGCTTTTCCTTTGGGGATCTCTGTCTCAAAATCCATATGCTATTTTTAACCTTTTAAAACAGATTTTTCCCAGAAAGCATGTCCACACAAACTCAAATATCATGCTATTACTGTATGAAGTAACCCAGTCTCACGGCATTTTGTGTTATAGTCACGACATTTAATCTATTGATTCGTGTTCACCAACATGATTTTCCCATTTTTTTCGTGTCACACAGAACGATTTTAAAAGCAATGTATTTCTATTGGTAGTCTCACGGCATTACGTATTATAGGAAGACCGGAAGCTGTGTGGTTCATGAAAACATGTTCTTACTCAATAGCAAGCCACAATTATTGCTTTTATTTGATCTCACCAGAATGCGTGACTCCACCACGACTCCTTAACACCGCATTGCGTGGTGGAGTCACGACATTTGTTACATTTACGTGTCGGCACCACGCAAACAACGCCAATGTAAAGTGAATGAGACTCCTTTGTCGTGGTGCACACAGGCATTTCTACAACGTCCTGCAGTGAGCTTTTTATTCTATAAAACGTTTTTCAAATCTACTTTATAGCTTGTAGTAACTCACGGGAGGCTTCTTTTATTTTATTTGTATTCATAATAATTGTTATTTTTCGTCAGAATGTATTATGGTGCATTATTTACCAAATTTGTTTTCTCAAAAAACAGTGCATTGTGTGTAATACAACTGTGATTTTTATTAAATTAGTTATTTTCTAAGGAAGGCCAGAGCTTCAGCTGTGTCAAATAGATTGTTCCCTTTAGTTTACGTTATTTAAAAGACAATTATATTCCTATTTGATCAATAAAGGGGTATTGTAGGCCAATATTAGTCATTTAACAAATATATGATGATAATGATGGTGAAAACCACTCCCCCCACATCGGAATGACGATGGCTACTGACTGTATTTTAAATGCTTTTTGTTTAATAGTAATAATAATCATTTTTATTATAACAACAATAAACCAGAAGAAGATTCCGTCGTTACCACGACAACGTTACGTCGCGCTTGACGGCAACTTGACGTAGCCACGTTACGTTACCCACAATCACCTCACTTTCATCAATTTCATCTGACAACGGACTACAGTAAGTATCTAAAATCAAGGGGAGTTTATTTCTTTAAAACACGAAATAATATTGCTTTTATTTATTCCGCTGTACGACAGTCTCTATAGCGTTTCATTCCTGGATATTAGGTTGAGTTTTGTAGTGTGTTTAGCTTTTACAATAGGCTACGCGCAACCTACTGTAGCGGCCACGTCAAGCTACCAGCTACTAGCGGCCTCCGGCCTTCCGGTCAAAGTTTTTAGCTGGATAGCATTTATAGTTTATACAGCTACATGACATTAGCTGTCCCCGGCACAGTTGGATAGTGGAGGTGCCTGCTAGAAAAATATATTTAAAGGCATGTATTTGCACATGTGTTGTAAAGACAGTGTTCAACACAGAGTTTTAATGGTGGCTAAAGGGCATCGGCGATGGAGTGGAACAAAAATGTGGAACTGGAGTTTTTCCAGAGGATTTGACTGGCCAGTGGAGACCACCCAATGTCCCACTCTGAATCAGAAATACTTAATTGATCTCCGGGGGAAATTGGGATTGTTACATTGTAGAATTAAAATATATAGTAGAAGATATAAGAAAAACAATTATGTAAAAATATGTGCATAATATAACAATATGCACAGTATAAATGCAAAATGTATGCCAGAGTATTGCTCAGATTAATTATTATTGCATATAGAGTATTGCACAGATGTTACTGTTATTCTAAATAATCCTAATCATGTTTTTATTTTTCCTGTTTTACAGCTTCATTACAACACTTAATATCTCCAACACACACACACACACACACACACACACACACACACACACACACACACACACACACACACACACACACACACACACACACACACACATATAAAACCAACAGCACTTTTAAGAGCCACTCTCTCTCTCACTGTCTCTCTTTCTATCACTCTCTCTTTTAATCGCTCTCCTGTCTTTCTCTCACTCTTCATTTTGTGTATGGTTTGTATTATTTGTATGCCATGTCCCTCAACCCTGAAGTGAGGGTCTTTGAGGATCCCAAGGAGGCCACGATGCACATGGCTGCATTGATTAGCGAGGCTCATCTCCATGAGGCCAGGGTGAGGCTTTTCATGATAAGCAAATACCCAAGTCTGTAATATAAGCATTGCTTTTGCTTTTTATCGATATAATGTAAAGGGTCAGTTATACCTTTTTATGCAACCGTTAAATAATTGCTCAAATATAAGAGTTGCTGTCTTATGTTGTATTACAACTTTGTTGTTGATCTCAACCTCTGAAAAAATACAGGGTGCCATGGCCACTGAAACTCCTGCCATCCCTCCGAAAAAGAAAAGAAAAAGCAGGAAGAGACCCCTTTCTAATCCAGTGGTCACAAGCAGACGTGAGAGACAACGGGAAACACAACGCTCCGCATCAAGTTTGTTCTTTACTATATCATGATTTTCTAAGTCTAAGAATAAAGATAATTCATAACAAAGTTATTTTGGTGTACACAGTAAGAAATTATGTAATGTAAAGATACCTCTAGAGAAATCTGTTGCAATGTTTAAAACATTTTCAAATTAAATCAAGATATTTTTAGAGCCTGTGACTGATAATCCTTGCTTGTGTTGTATTTTTTTTAAATGTGTACCTTGATTTGGATACAAGTATGCCAAATGTAAATTGTCATTGTGATGCTGTGGTAATATGTTCTTAGTTTCATTACCTGCAGTCCTTACAGAGCATTTTCATATTACAATTAATTGGTGTAATTTTAGATTGATTGAAGGGTTAAGCAAAAATGACTGTCTCTGCAGCTTCACAAGCCAGAAGAGACGATCCTGTGCATGAGGAAGGCCTTCAGCTAGAACATCAAGAGTTTGGTAGTCTTGATGAGTATATTGATTATAACAGCAGTTGACTGGCACTACAGTTTTTCCCAATGTTTCCATTTTTATACTCATCTAGTTAATCATAATAAAGTATTGAGTGTTGACTGTTTCATGACAAGTGAATGCATATTTGGTATAAGTATCACTTGCTAATATTGCTTTGGATGCATATGATGATTCATAGCATGTTGCTATTATTAGTCCGCATATATTTTTCCAACTCAAAAGTGGTTCAGTATACTACCTTAATATCCATCATACCAGTTTTAGGGTGTCTTAACAGCTGTTTTATTTTTTAGAAACACATCTCCAAGAGTTAAGGGACACCCTAACTGCAGTCCAGGTTCCGGAGGCAACAGACGGAACGGTTTCTGCTTGGGCACAAAGGCAGCTTCTCACAGATGTGAGAATGAAAACGGCTAGGCCAATGCTTTTTAATGCAAATCTCTCAGCTGAGAGAATAGCCATTCAGAAGTGCCACAGATGCTGTGCAGAAGAAGCGGCTATTAGGTGCCTGGACTGTGTTCCACTGGACATGGAGTTCCTCTGTGCAACCTGTGACATGGAGGCCCACAAGAGGAATATCTTCCATGACAGAGAGGTTGTGTTCAATGGATTTCTGGAGCCCATTCCCCCTACAACTGCTGTGGTGGATGAAAATGGCCAGCCTCAGTTTTGTGAACAAAGTATGTAAAGATTAACATTACATTACAATGTCCCATTATAGTGTAGTTCCCATAATTAAGTACGAATGGGAAGTGTACATAGCTGATTGAAAAAAGTATGATCGGTTTTGATTAGGGCTGCAAGATATGTGGAAATGATGCAACATTTTATTGAATATCTTGATAATCTGGAGAATTAAGGAAAAACTGTAAATACACCTTCCTAACTTATTTTCTATATTGCAGTATGTGAACTGCCTGTTCCTACTGCAAGGTCAATCTGTGAATGCTCTGATGACGTCACAGTTACTCCTTGGAAGCCTATTTCTTTGGTCACCATCAACGGTAAGTTGTTCTGAAAGCCCTTCTTTTTGTACAAGTAGTATTGTACAGCAGAGTTTTACCACTTTGTGCAACGCAAAGATTTTTATCACCTGGTCATTTTCAGACAACATCCAAATGCCATGTCAAATAGCTAATACA
The DNA here is from genome assembly GCF_949606895.1 of Notothenia rossii. NCBI lineage: Eukaryota > Metazoa > Chordata > Actinopteri > Perciformes > Nototheniidae > Notothenia > Notothenia rossii. The sequence continues at coordinate 30,607,140 of NC_136904.1, forward strand.
TCATATATGCACATTTATGTATTAAATACAATATTTTAAGGCAAACTCACAGTTTTATGACCGAAATACCTTTACTTTGTCCATTTGTTCACAGGACGATACAATGTCTGCTTGCCTCGGAAATCCTTTCCATCCTGCTCTGCAGAATGGACTCCTGAGGTTAAAGACCTGCTTTTGTATCGGTACTGGCCAGCTAGCAACAGCTGCCAGACGCTTTACAAATATGATGTGTTCACCTCATTCGAGCATATGAAGGTGACAGCACCAGCCATGTCCAGGCAGGCATTTCTGAAAATGTTGGAGCACAGATCTGTTCAAGCTGGACGGGTAAATCTGCCTGAATCACACGGAAACATACAAAAAACAATATCATATTACTGTATACCATATCATTAATTGTTGGCATTGCTTTCAAAACAATTACTAATCCAATTTTAATAAATCAATATACAGACAGGTAGTATCTGTGCTGATACATTTCAGCAAATCTTCTTCAAGTTTTTCTTCTGTCAGTACAAACAAGAGGATATGTGCCAGGTCCATCACTTTGTTTGTCCAGCATGTTCTCCAGACATGTTGGCTGTCTGCTGTGATGGAAACCGCAAGCATTACCGCTTTTCCAAGTCAAAAGGGTATGTATAGGTATTAATGAAAATGATAAAGAACACACCGCTAATACAAATAGTAGCCCTTGGGGTTGTGTTTGAGTAGCCATAACAGACATTAAAACAAATCATAGTAATGTAGTGCTTTGTGATTTTTATTATTGACCTGTATGTTAACTTATCATGGACAGGACTGAGGAGTCGCCAATCTATGAGGGCTTGTTCCTGGCCAAGGACGAGGAAATTGCAACATTTGTTGACCTTGTCAGAGGCAACATGAAAAGTGTACGTTTTATTTCTTATTATGAAAGTTGCAGTTACACCTGTGGTGTTCTTTTATATATATGTCAAAACTTGTGTGTAATAAACTGACTTTATAGGGAAATGACAGTACCGTCTGTGGTACTGCCAAATTCACCGCTGGCAGAGAGATGTCAAAAAAGTCTGGTGCCCAGATAGACGAGGAGGGCATTCAAGTGGCAGTTTGCAGGTATGTATTTGTAAGTGTGTCTGTGTGTGTGTTTGGTTCTTGAGTCTGGTCTCATTATTTCAGTTTTAATAGCAATCCAAGTCTAAGTCTTTGTAAGAATTGGAAGCATTAAACACTTTTGATGTTGAAGCGGAATTGATCCATCATTTGTAACATCCAAGTGTTATTTGTTGTTATAGCCACCTAGATGACAGAGATGAGTGCTTAAGCCAGGCTTTGCTGTGTCAGTTTGTTATTAACAACTAGATTTTCTTCTGATTAATCAGACATGGGTTTCTCTTACGAGGACTGAACCACTTCCGTAGAGAAATATACGCGTAGCCAATGTTTCTCCAAAAAGAGATGTCGAAGAAGGCAAATGTTGACTTCTTCTGTATGGATGTAACATGCAGGTAATCCTCACTGTCATATTGCACATCCACAACAATGTTTAAAATGGCCCATGCCTCAGCAGTCATTTTAGATGATATTGATATTGTCACAAAATGCTGCTCCTGCTTCTTAGGTACTGGCCATACCTTAACAAAATAACCGAGGGATTACCAGAGCTTCTGCCATTGACCGAAATGAGGCCATTTCTTAGCGTGATGCATGCTAAAGCCCATACAGCAAAATGCCAGGTATATAACATCTTTAATGCAAAGGACTTTTAAATGTTGTGCATGGCATGCCTTATTGGATATCAAACACTTCTAAAGAAATGCTACATAACACTACTTGCGCTGTGTTGCAGGTGAGATGCGGTGGCAGAAGTCAGGACGGAGCAGGAAACACAATGGGAGAGGAAGTAGAGCAGGTATGTTATTAATGGCATTATTGTAACTATGGATACAAGAAGTCTTAATAGAAAGCAGTACAAATATCTATGTGTCATCTCAGTGACAAGCCTGTTGATTAGTTTAAAGCATATCCTTTATGTCTGAGTTCAAATGAAAGATAGGCAGCTCATATGTTCAGCAACACTAAATGCATGCATATTGTAGGAAGACAGTTCACAAGTTTTCTCTTAAACCATACAGTTCAAGATCTATGATGTGTAGGTGATATTGTTATGTGATGGTGACCGAACATTAATTGTAACATTCATTATAGGTGAACAGCTTTCTCTCCAGGGCAGCTCTGGTCACAAAATACATGACAAAAGCAGGTTGGTATTAACACTACACACTGTGATAAGGCAGCCCTGATAAGTATTTTACAGAGAGTTCCCTCCTTAAAAACATTATTGGTGTATTACTTTACTGTAATGACCAGTTCAACAACCTTTCAACGATTGGGTTTAGTCATGTCTATCAGGTTTCTCATTCAGTATTGCTTTTTTCATGTGAATACTTCCTTTTTTGTTTGTGGATATATTTGTGTCTTTTTTAGGAAGAGTGAACATGCTCACTCAACAGGCCATGGGCTGGAACAGAAGGAAGAGGGACAACCTTCATCAAGTTTTTGTCACGATTCTCATGTTATGTCACGTTTATAGTTTTGTAGGTTTGGGTGTTTTTGCTGTTTTCCATGTCATGTTTTCCTTTGGGTTATTGTCTGGTTATTTTCTCTGTGTTTTTCCTCTTGTCATTAGTTTCCCTGGTGTGTCTAATTGTCTGATTGTGTTCACCTGTGGCCCCTGTGTTATCTCCTCCCTCCTCACCTGTGTCGTGTTGTGTGATTAGTCTTGTGTGTATTTAAGTTCTGGGTTTTCTGTCTGTCTTCGTCGGTTCGTCTTGTGCCATGACTAGTTCAGCGGTGAGTGTTCTGTTTTGTCATTGTTTATATCATAGCCTTGAAATAAAGGAGTTTTTTCAGTTTATATCTGCATTTGGGTCCTGCTTCCTTCACAAACCGTGACAGTTTTAGCCCACAGATATGTCAAAGTAAGGGCAAATTTAGAATTGTCTTCTCATCTGACATTACATATTTATGAAGGATGTCTGCAATGTAACCTCATGGCTATATACATTATGTTCTTCCTTATCCACACTTCCTCTTGCAAGTCAGATGGTGTCATGTAATGTTTCAACTGTTCTTCTGAAGGTCTTGTACTGAAAACTGGTGTTCTTTGCATTATGGTGTTGCATGGTGCTTTTCGCTGACATTTTCTTTTTTTGGTAAAGATCACAGAGAGGGCAAAGGTGGAAGCTGCCAGCTTCAGCGACTTCAAAAAGGAGCACAACCTTGATCAGGAGACCATACAGCAGCGGTCACAGGTAAGGCTTACCACAGGTTTTCCATATATACATCTGTTAATTACTGTAAGTTTAGACACACAATATAAGTTGGCCATATGTTGAAACTGAGACTGTCACTGATTGTATCTCTTCTCCAATTGTTTTTTTGCAATTATTTAGAGAGTCTACGCCCCAGGGTGTACTGAAGGACTGAGGGTGGATATTGAGAACATCACCGTCACTCATTTGCGCGAGGAAGCAAGATCTGTATCGTCAGCATGGTTTGTTGTCAAACGTAGTTATTGAAATTACACTTCGAAAACATTCTGGCACCATGACACAGTTTTGTTTCCGTTTCACTTTGCAGACAGCAACCAGGCAAGGCAAAGGAAGAGAATGAGAGAGCTGAAGAAGAAGCTTTGCGAAAAAGTTGTGCAATACAACACAGGAGTGCAGGAAGAACAGATCGACGAGGAGTTGGCTTGCAGTCTGACAGAGGGCTACATCCTACCATGGGAGAGGCATGCAAATGGTAGGATAATTGCTAGTTTGGCTTGTTGTTTTTTTAGTCTATACCAAAATATGACAGTTTATCGTGGGGCAGAAAAAGCAATGGTGATACCTGCAAATATATAATATTTGTTATTAGTTTACATTATAGAGAACCAATGCTATCGCTACAAAGATTTGTGTCTCAGAAATGAAAATCATTCTGTAATAATATAATATATGAATAAATATTCCTTGTCCACTACTCCATTCCTTTCCTCAACCTCAAGACAACACCTTCAGGTTGACGAGGTCTGTCTTTGACCAGCTAATGCTGGTCAGACGTTTGGAGGAGGAGCAGAGCATCCTGGTGAAAGAGATGTCGCAGCACATCATGTTCCTTCTGAAGGAAGTGCAAGAAGTGGAAGCACTCAGAGGACAGACTTTGGAGGGCATCAAAACCAGCAGTATGTCTGAGATCTTAACATTTGAATATTTTCATCCACTCTTCTACACATTACATGTCTTACATAAGTAGAACACATCTGTCACTGTGTCAGGCCGAAGTGAAATAGGAAATTACTGAAATTATTCATTATCAAGATCATAATCGATTATTTTCTGTCTATTGACTATTTGTTAAGCACTATATAAACATTAATCAACATATCCCATTTGGCACCCAATACATAGTAACATCCTTCAGTTTAAGATGGATTTACCTATTTTGTAGTGTTTTTAAATATGCAGCATTGTACAATGCAAAGAGATTTGCAATTGTCATGGTTTGTTTAAATTGAGCCCTTTTGCTGTGTGATTATTCCTCTACAGATTTCGGTGACCTGACAGAGGATGCTGCACATGGGCTCAAGAGTGTCCTCAGTCGGAGGTGGCACTTCCTCAAAAGCCAACACAAACAGGCTGTACATGCGTACAGCGGTGTAGCCGCTTTGGAATGCCATGATCTTCAATTACAGCAGGACATTGAGGAGTCGGATGACAATGACTACACTAGCCCTGAGTCTGAGGAAGAAGACCTGTAAAGGTTTCTGCCAAGCAACACAGGCACTGGAGAGCTCTTTCACAAGCGACGTGTCACGTCCACACGCTGGCGCACGCCATAGTAATGACAAAACACACTTAAAGCCATACAAAATAAAGACATTATAAAACACTATATATGAAACTATGCACTTGTTTTGCCCGACTGAGTTCATAGTAATGTGAAAATGTGTTTATATTTTGTACTTCTGTTTATTTAAAGCGCTTTGACTTGCTGATGTGTATGAAAATAAATTGCCTTGCCTTTATATTAAACTGCCTCTTATTACTCAAACAAGTGCTCTACAATGGTTGTTTTCTTGTCACTGCATTTTGTCATTCGTTTATTATGAACTATTAATGTGAATACATTGTAAATAGAGTTCATACAATAACATCATTCTTTATTAGCAACGTGCATAATGCAGGGTAAATACCAACACATTCTCACTCCCAACTCGTACTTCTAATTTTGTATTTTCTAAACCACACAGTGTTATTTACTCAACAATAACACACAATTATTCGTGTTTGTTTGATTGTATAATGTTGGACTTTTGGAGTCCGTCAGGACCGAGGGTCGGAGCAGCTCATAGTAGTTGCTTTAGAGAATTGTGCACCCGGAAGTAAGTATTCTCTCTTCTTTGCTTGAGAAACCCGGTTATGGCTAGAAAGGATCCGTCTAGTGTAAAACTCTCGCGAGAGTTTGGCTGAGTGTCACGTGGCTGAATGTTTACATTTAGCAGGCAGCCTTTCAGTTACGATCGTTAACATCGAGGCGCGGGAAGGTATTTTGAGTGGGGGTACTGAGGTGGTGGACTCCAGTGAACACTATTACGGGCACTGTAGAGCACGCACAAAAAAACTCCCCACACGCAAACACACAGTAAACCCGCGACTGTTACAATGAAGGCTCGATAATCAGCTCACGGCTTATAGGCAGGGGTAAAGTGCTATTTTTTACGAGTGGGGAGCGGACCTCACCTCCTCTAGGGGGATCCGGGGGGATGCTCCCCCGGGAAGATTTTTTTAAAATATTGAAGTTAAAAGCATCAATCTGGTGCACTTTGAGAGCAACATGAAGAGATCTATGGATACATCTCTCAACACCCAGATGAAACACAACTGTAAGCAGATGTTCTTTTTCTTTATGGATATTTTACAAATCACTCTCCTTTCAAACTGTATTCTTGTTTTACTGCCATATAGTATTTCATAACTGTTTTTCCTTTATTCTCTTATTTTTTTTATAACTATAATGATCATATGAAGGTGTGCTGCGGAAATAATCTTTTGAATATTTTTTGACCAAACCGTTGGAGACCCACTGAGATAACTTAGACTAAAGTTAACTATCTAAACACTCAGAGAGTCCTTTAGCTCACCTGAGCTTCTCAGTCTGAAAGGAGAGCTCTCCTCCAGCTTGTTGTGGAACAAACAGCTCCGTATGTCCGTTAGTGCAGCTAGCTAACCAGATGCTAACAACACGGTCCCTGGTGCTGGCACCGGTCCTTCTCTCTCCTCCCCTCTCTCACACACACTAAATGCGCTATTTCCGCACACACACAGAGCCGCGAGCTTGAATGACACAAGCACACTTTTATTTCCATGCAACTCTCTGATTGGTCTGGTGTCTTGCCTCTGTTGCATTCACTGAACACGGGAAATGACAGTCCTGCTGTCCTTTCTAGTGTCTTGATGAGGTTCACGTAAAGCACGGTTAATTTATTATATTATTGAGGTAGAATTGTCCGGGGCTACAGAAAAAACATTAGGGGCAGGCCCAAATATTATTTTACCAACAATGTGGAATTTATTGGCTCCATATTACACAGATTATGCACAGTGGGAGCAGCAATAACCGTCAAATAATAATTCAGACAGGGGAGCTACGCACCCCCTGCCTGCCGCTAGGGGGTGCTGCAGCGCCCTCAACACCCCCCTTCCCGCGCCCAACTTGGCCACAGCAAATGATGGTGAGAAGCTAATCTATCTATTAATTATGTCAATGACAGGGAGTGTGATTGTTGAAATAGGGTGTTAGCGGTCTTGTTGGTGTTCAAAGAAGAATGACAACACTGTAGATCACCAACACTATGGTTTATTTTGTATTCACAGGCAAGTCAACGTTGTCGCAGTAAAAGTCCCAAGATAGCTCCTGGTGCAATAAAATGTTCCCTTGCAGTGTTTTACTATTAAGTCTGATGTTTCTCTATTAATATTGCTGCTGCATTAATGTGTATGTTGCATCATGTTACTGCTGTAGATGTGTTTCCGAGCCGCTCCGATTACAACGAGAGTTACAACGAGAACGTGACGTCATATTTACACTAGACCAGGGGTTCTCAACCTTTTTTGGGCCAGCGCCCCCCTGTCCATTATCCAGGTCTCTTACCGCCCCCCATCAAAATAAGTAGACTTATTTTCTTCCCTGAATATTAATGTTGACTAAAATTCTGTGTTATATCATTTAAAAAGAATGTCACTGAATGCCAAATAATAGATTTGATTTAACTGGGCAGTTGGAATATCATTATCATTAGTTTACCAGAGAGCAGAAAAGCCATGTGAATGTGAATTAAAATGATATTTATGAGTGTTAAACAAACTCAGACAAGAGCAGAGAATACAAACAGACTGCTACGGAACAGCAGCAATTTCACACATGTCCAGTGCAGAACAAACAGTAGGCTACAAAACTGTACATTAGGCCTACAGAACTAACAGGTCGGAAAGGTGTTGCATTTCGCCGAATTGCGGGGGGGGGGAAGGTTAGTGTGAGCCCTGCGCTTGGTGGTTCTCCGCCAGTTTCTTCACTGCGGGTTGCAGAGAACTTAGTTTCAGTCGCAGTGCACCTGAGGCCGTCAAGTTCAAGCGATTGCGGTACTTGGACTGCATGTGGAGGACCTGGCTGAATCCCTGCTCCACGAGGTATGTGGTTGGGAAAGCCAGAAGAAGCAGCCTCGCTTTCTCCCAGAGAGCCGGGTAACGCTGAGAGTATTTGACCCACAAGTTGCCCCAGCCAGAGGTGCGGAAAATAGCCTGGGCCTCATCGTCACTCTGGATGTCGATGAGATGCTCCTGTATTGCTGGCTCGCATTCCGCCACGTCCGCCTGAAAGGGCTGCACCACCCAGGTGGGAACATCGAGGTCCAAAAGATCTCTGAAGCGGATCTTCAAATCGGCATTCACCATCCTCAGGTGGTCTGTGTAAATGAGAAGGCGCTCACCGGTAAGAGCCTCAGACACCTGCAATGAGTATAACCAGGAAATTGTTATCGGTGCAGAATGTTACCATCCGATTTTAAACTGGTTATTTTATTGCTAATTAGTTTACTAATTGATGTTTCTTTATTCTCATAATACATTCAGAACATAAGTTATTTATACTAACCAGGAACACAAATATAGTGTTGCATAGAGTAGCCTACATTTATTACATGTATTATTTATTATTATCATTATTTAGTAGCCTAGGCTAGATCACCTTGGTCAACAGCGGGAAATGAGCAAACTGCCTCCTGCCTATGCTCTGCCGGTATAGATCCAGCCTGGAGGTGAGACTGTGGATGACCGCCTTGCTCTGGATCAGAGTAACTCCTTTTCCTTGGAGCTTCAGCGTTACTTCATTCATTTTGCCAAAGAAGTCTGTGAGGTACATGATGTCGCAGCGGCTGGATGACACCTGTTCCCCGAGAGCTGCATCCACCTCCTCCAGGAACTCCACGATGCTGTCAAACAGCTCACAAAAACGAGCAAGGCAGTTTCCTTTTGAGAGCCAGCGGACATCAGTGTGGAGAAGAAGACGCTCAAAGGTCTCATCATTTTCCTGACACAGCTGTCGGAACAATCTGTTATTCAGGGCGTGGGCTTTTATTTTGTTTATTGCCTTTACTGCAACATTGAGACTTGTGGAGAAGTGGACTTTTAGATTTGGCCACAAGGTTGTGGCGGTGCAAGACACAGTGGACTGTGAGGACATGCGGGACCTGCTCCTTCAGCAGAGTGGTGAAGCCACGGTACCTGCCAACCATGGAAGGGGCGCCGTCAGTAGCACATGCGAGGATATTGTTGATCGGGATTGACTTATCCTGTAGATAAGCATCCAGTGCATTAAAAATGGTCTGGCCCTTGGTGTCTGTGACCAGATATTTGGAAAATAAAAATTCCTCAGCCATCTCCTGACTGTTGGAGGTGCTATAGCGGACATAGGCCATCAACAGAACATTGTTGTCAGAAGTGGTTGTCTCATCCAGCTGAAGGCTGAATGGAGTTTCCCGCAGGATGGCACACAGCTGCTCCTCTGTATCAGCACCCATTTCATCAATCCTGCGTGCTACGGTGTCATTATTGAGTGGGATGGATTTCAGCACCTGTGTGGGATCACGCTCCATCACAGTAGATATGACCTCTTTGATGGCAGGGAGTACCAACTTCTCTCCGATTGTGAACGGCTGCCCACATTTGGCTATCAGCAAGGAGATGTTATATGACGCTATTAGCCCGCTGTCAGTCTGGGTGGTCTTCCTAGCGAAGAGACTGCTGATGGTGCTCCTACCATGTTTCTCTTTGAGGGCCTGGAAGAACGGACGCTCCTTATCTGCCTTATCCGGGTGGATCTTGGTAAGGTGCTCCTTTAAACGTGAGGGTTTCATTCCCTCATTGGAAAATACATGTTCGCAAAGTAAACACATTGGGAGTTGTGCATTGGTAGGAGACGGTATGAAGCCATAGCTAAGATATTCAATAGAGTACTGTCTGCATTTTATCTTTTTCGCGGCCATTTTGCTGATGTGATATGATTTTTGTTGTTTGATGATGCTAATATTTAGGGGGTGGGGGGTAGTGTCACGATAACGCTAGAGGGCTAGCTGGTGACATGACAAGACATCGTGCCGGGAGCGGACCGGAAGTCGTTGTAATTTTGAACAAACATAGCTCTGTGTGGAGCAGCCTGGCTAGCCAGCTCTTCCATGTCGTAGCAGACATAGAAACGGGTATTATTTTCATAAACTGACCACTTAGTTCGAATCTGTTAGTTGAATTTGTCATATGAAAACATATCAAAATTTAACAAAGTGACACAGATTATTAACAGTCGCGATCCCAAAATTACAACGACTTCCGGTCCGCTCCCGGCTGCTTTTTGTAGGGTACGTTCGTAAATGCGCTCAGAGCGCTCCGAGCGTCCCCGTTCCACAGTCCAGAGCGCTGCGCTCTGAGCGCTCACAGCTGGGTGCTCTGGCGGAACAGACGGGTTGTCCGAGCGGACTGACCGTTCGTGCATTTACGAACGTACCCGTAATAACACTGCTGACAGCTGACCAATCGCAAGCAGAGTTGTGGTTTCCTATAGCAACAAAAGATGCTGACAGCTGCTTTTTGTACAGGAAAAGACGCTGTGGCTAGCGTTTTTCATGACAAAAAGACATTATTCGTGAACGCCCCCCAAGAACACCTCAACGCCCCCCTTTCAAAAATATTGCTTCCAGCGCCCCCCGACGTTCTCTGAACGCCCCCTGGGGGGCGGTACCGCCCCCGTTGAGAACCAGTGCACTAGACGGATCCTTTCTAGCCATAACCGACAAACCCATCCATGGACAAACCCCGTGATAGTCCTCAAGCTCTGTGATTGGATGTTGGAGTGGCAGTGCGCCGAGTGTCCAACATCACTTTGAAATGGAATGGAACCACGAGACATGGTCCAAAACTGGAGTCGGACGGGTCCACCCCCTCCCCCACCCCGTCACCAGAACTACACATGCTGGCTATTGTGTGTTTGGGTTCCATGTTCTATGGCACGTCTCTACTGGGAATTGTAGTTTTAAAAGACGTTTTCGTATTTCCCATAATAAGAAGTCGCCAGTATTAAACTGTGTACACCCCTAGAGGTTTATGGGATACGAAACACAGTGGTGTTATCACATTTAAAACATATAATTAATAAATGGGTGAAAATTGCTTGTGCCCATAATGGGCAGCATTAGTATACCCACATGACAGCTAAGGTCAGAAGAGCTTTATTTAACAGCTGGTCTTATGTTTGTGACCCCTCCTGTTGTCCATTTATAAGCCTTGAAACATGCACTTGTCAAGGTTCGGAGGGAAATTTTGCAAATATGGCAGTAGCCATCGATCATCTTAAGATAAGATATACTTTATTGATCCCAAGCGGGGCAATTTTTTCGTTACAGCAGCATGTGTAACAATTGGAAATATGCAGTGGTGTTTATTTGGAAATCATTTAGTATAATCACACAAATTCTATGTTTTATATTTAATAATTCTCTGTTCCTCATTTATTGGATGTTCAATACCTGACAAGGTCAGAGATGAAAAAGGTCAGACTTTAAAAACTTGGGTCGCAGGTTCCTCAACAGTGCATTACAAGACATCTATCGATATTTATGTACCTCCACCATTAAACTGTCATATTCTGCCCATTTCTTATACTATCTAGACACATCTTATTAGAGTATAATACATATGTATAATATCAGTTAAAATAAGTGCTTCAACTTAGTTAACATTGCAGGAAAGTTGATTGTCAAGTTCCAAAACAAACTATGCAATATATTAGACGTTAAGTACTTTGCCAGACTCAATATTTATCTGTAGATACCCCCAAAGCTTTTTCTTATTTAAAAGAAGACCTTACCTTAAAGTATTCTTTAATGTTTAAATGAAGCCTATTTAGTTTGTCTGTTTTGCACATCCTCCTATTAATATCTTTGGACGTCCTGCACTAAACTGTTTTATTGTGGAGATCACAACAGTATCTCCTTAATATTTTCATCTATATTTCTATGATTGACCTTCTACTTTCCCCCTATGTATGTACTCTTAGTATTTATATGTTTCATAAAATATAACATAATTCAACAAAAAAATGCAATAACGTGTAATAAAAGCCCCTGTACTGGTATTTAGAAGTTATCTACTGGCACTTCAGCATATCTTAGTTAACTGGGGAAAGAATAATAACACTAAATTCCTCCCATCAAGAGCTCCCCATCAAACACCGCATTGACTTTAAAATATTACTTTTCACTTTCAAAGCCCTCAACAACCTTGCCCCCACCCTTCGCCTCAGATGTTAGCTGAAGCTAACCTACTGCAGCCCATCAGGACAAAGCTCCGGACCTGGGGTGACAGGGCCTTCGCAGCAGCCTCCCCCACTCCCTCTCCAGCCACGTCAGATCCGCCAACACTCTCAAATCATTCAAACAATCTCTCAAAACTCACCTTTTCACTCTTGCCTTTAACTCCTAATCAACTAACCCCTTTCCCTTATTCCACCTAGCTTAGCACTTTATAAATGTAATGTATTATTAAATTAAAATAGACTAAAAACAGTGTATTCTCAAAGGATTGAAGCATTGGCTACTTATTTCTTGATGTTTTGTGCATTAAGCATTCTGTTATTAATGTTTTCAATAATGTACTATCATCTCAAGGACCCCTTGTGTGCTGCTTCTGTGTATTTCAATCAGAAGAGACTTCATTTTGTTTAAAGAACATTTATTGACACATGCCATACGATAAATGTTAAGTCTTTGGCGATTAGACCCCAATCCTGAAATGGTATATCTAAAGGGGGAAATGGAGCCGTGAGCATATAGGGAACCCCCCCCCCCCCCCCGGGGTCTAGACACTGGTGATGATGCTGAAGGTCTGGATTTTATGAGGAGATGGGATGAAGAGGGGATGTGATGAGGTCTTTGGACTAGGTCTCCTGGCACTGGATGTGATGAGAGGAGGTGGATTGGGGGGAGCCGGGCGGCAGCATGACAACCTGAAATAACAGCTGACTGCCATTTTAAAGTTTGGCTGCAGCACGGTGATTGGCTGCTGGAGAATGAGGTGAAATGTAATATGTTAAAGACAACGCCTGTGATGAGCTGATTATATGCAGCTGCGGAGTGAATGTATATATATATATCCAGTCTTCCTGAAAGAACTTGCGCTGAGCTTCATTTTACATCAATATGCAATTTACCTGTGAAATTAATTGCCGGTGGCCATAAAACAATGCAACAATCCTTCAAGTCAAAAAAATGTTAAGTCTGTTGCAGTTGTTAAACTGTTGCACTTTAATTACATACAAACACCAAAACATTTATTGTTTTCTTTGGCAATGGGATTTGCATGGGGTGGGAATCAGGCTGCTTGCCAGGATGGAGGCCAGGACATACCACTGAGAAAGAAATAAAATAAAGGGAGGGTGAAGAAGAATTAGTGAGCAGTAATACACATTCAATTGATTTTCATTAGGCTACTTTAAAATGTTTATACTGTTTTAGAAACGTTTGAAGAAAAGTGAAGTATTTGGTATTTCACTGTATGGATGCAGCGATTAACCAATGTCACTTTTAACAGTTCAGCTACACTGAGTGTTTTTGTTCTCACTCTCTAAACAACTACATTATGCTACGTTAAGGTTCCTTACAGCAACTGTTGCTCATTGACAAATATGGAAAACGGGTTAATCGTGTTAATAAAGGTAAATAGGCTCAGCAGCTGAAAATGCCAAAATGTTGTGGAAAGATCCTATAAAACCTCTAATTATAAGTACACATTCATCCATCCTTAGTGTCATAATTGTAAAACCCTGACAAAGGAGATGTTTCCTCCGACTATTATCATAACATCAAAATGTAAAATCATTGCATCCCTAGAGCCTTACAGCAGAACATTTCAAGTGAATAATAACTGGTTTGGTGGTGGGTGGGTGCTGGGAGCCTGGTTTGGTGGTGGGTGGGTGCTGGGAGCCTGGTTTGGTGGTGGGTGGGTGCTTGGAGCCTGGTGTGGTGGTGGATCTGCTGTTTCCTGTGGTTGCTGTCTATGGGTGATGGGTGATGGATCACATGGCACCAAATTTAAGATGTAGCTTCCATCGGGCAGTTGGTTGGGTGGGTCTTGGGGTGGTGTTGGTGTGTCAGGGTTCTCCTCTTGGTCTGGGTTGAGTCTTGTCCAACCTACAAAGGGTTTGTAGTACAAATATGTTTAAAAGCCCACATATTTATTTATTTATTATGTATAATACCATAATGTTGCATTGGTTAGTTATCTGTTCATATATAATATATTTATACGTATCCACATCTGTTTATACAAGATTTTCATTCATGCCTCCCCATATTAGTATTTCATTTTACTTTCTGTCTTATCTTATTCTATTTTATAAGTATATATTTGACTTATTCCTGCATGTTAGTTTTGCACCTACGTTGTTGGACTAGTTTCTTCTTGCACTATTTTATTTCTTCTTGTACTGTTTGTATGCTGTATTGTTGGAGGAGCCTGGGAGTTAAGATTGTCATTTCCAACAACTACGCTGTAGCTGTGCATATGACAATAACACCTTTGAACATTGAATGTTTGAAAACAGGAACATGGAATACCCACACATACATTATAAAATATGAAATTAGGCCAATGTGCAAAACATGCAAACAAAGGCAACCCTAATCAACCAAAACTGTAAAAAAAAGATTGATTGAGTATGATGTCACCCACAGGTATCTGCTTGGCATCAGGGCAGAGGAGCCAGAGAAGCTGAGGGTTGTCCACAGAGCCACTGCTCAGCGCAATTTATTTGAAGAAGAAACACATTTTTTTTCTGACTGTGTGACTGTGACTCTGATTGTGGTGGAGGATGTCCCAGAACACTTGTCCCCTCTTAATTCTTACTTTCAGGGGGTCCAAGCAGTGCCAGTGGTCCACCATGCAGCATTATGAGTATCATACATTAATTAAATGTTTACAGCAATCAAACTGATCGCTTCAATATTTGCAAAAGTCAATGGTATCCCCCACACTGGGTTATCATTGGAAAATGGAAGTTTGATAAGTGAACAAAATGTATTTATTTAAGTTTTGGCCTGCAATATAATTAGAACTCATAGGCTTTATTATACGTATAATGATGCTTATAACATGTATTTCTACAATCTGGCTTCAATTCACCACCTCACCATCTGTAGACAATTTCCCCTGTCATCATAATCTTCTGTCAATTAAAAAGAATACATAGATTACAACTTTTGCATGGGAAGTGGCATACACCTCTTTCAAGCCCTGTTTTGTGCATACATAACAGTTATAAATGAGACCCCGGCTCTTTAAAATGACTCTCTTTGTTGCTTTGAAATAAACAGGACAAATCAACACCACACATTGTATAACAGATAGTCAATATATGCATGAGTGACTCGTGCAGATGGTTATTAAATAAATGCAATCTCACCTGCAACCATCAGCTTGAAAATGGCCTCCACATTGTCGAGCCATTTCTTGGCTGATGTGCTAAGATGGGCATGCATGGGCATCAAAACCTTCATTTTAGATGTCCGTGGCACCCTCTTGGTAGGGGGATACGCCAGCAGCAGCAGGGGCTTCAAGCCAAGGGCATGCAACTTCTCCAGCTGGGAAAATAATTGTTGAGAGGTAGAGAGATCAATTAGATAAATACACAAAACTGTTGTTTACATTTGAATTGATCCTAATATCCTGGCATCATAATAAAAAAAATGATTTGTTCATAATGTTTTGTTGGATACATTTGGGATTTTTAACTTATGAGACACTTTCTATCAATCAATCAATCAATCAATCAATCAATGTTTATTTATATAGCCCAATATCACAAATGTTACATTTGTCTCAGTGGACTTCACAGTTTGTACAGAATATCAGTATGACAATACGACACCCTCTGTCCTTAGACCCTCACATCGTACAAGGAAAAACTTCCAGAGAAAACCCAGTTTAAAGGGAAAAATGGGAGAAACCTCAGGGAGAGCAACAGAGGAGGGATCCCTCTCCCAGGACGGACAGACGTGCAATAGATGCCGTGTGTAAATTGAAAAGATAATACATTTGCAACATAGGTAGTCCAAATGTTTGGAAATGCATGTGTGTATAATAGGAAGATGAATCCATGAGTATATCCATCCAGGACTTATGATCCAGGACCACAGCCACGACTCAAGATCCAGGACTCGCAATCCATGACACAGGACCGCAGGATCATCCATGACTCCGGATCCCGGCGTATATAGACACCAAAAAGAAAGAAATTTGGGGAAGCTGGGTTAATCGGAACATGAGAGTACACACGTATAGACAGAGAGAAGGAAGAAGTAAGATGTCCCCCGACAAACTAAGCCTATATCAGCAAAACTAGGGGCTGAATCTAATCAGCCCTAACTATAAGCTTTATCAAAAAGGAAGGTCTTAAGCGCACTCTTAAAAACGGATAGGGTGTCTGCCGTCCGAACACAAACTGGAAGCTGATTCCACAAAAGTGGAGCTTGATAAGAAAAGGCTCTGGCTCCCATTGTACTTTTAGAGACTCTAGGAACAACCAACAACCCTGCATTCTTGGAACGCAATGCCCTAGTAGGACAATAGGGTATAATGAGTTCTTTAAGGTA
The DNA here is from genome assembly GCF_949606895.1 of Notothenia rossii. Lineage (NCBI taxonomy): Eukaryota > Metazoa > Chordata > Actinopteri > Perciformes > Nototheniidae > Notothenia > Notothenia rossii. Next base: position 30,623,362 of record NC_136904.1, read on the forward strand.
AGATGGAGCCTGCCCATTAAGGGCTTTGTAGGCGAGAAGAAGAATTTTAAATTCTATCCTGTGTTCTATAGGGAGCCAGTGTAAGGCAGCCAGAACAGGAGTAATGTGGTCCCTTTTCCTAACTCTGGTTAGTACACGAGCTGCAGCATTTTGAATCAGCTGAAGCGATTTGACTGACTTCTTGGTACACCCTGATAATAAGGAGTTACAATAATCCAGCCTTGAAGTAACAAATGCATAGACTAGTTTCTCTGCATCGTTTTGAGGCAAGATATGCCTGATTTTTGCAATGTTACGTAGATGGAAGTAGGCGGTCCTTGAAATTGATTTTATGTGGGCGTTAAAGGATAAATCCTGATCAAATATAACACCAAGATTCCTTACAGTCTCACTGGAGGCCAAATTAATGCCATCCATAGTTAATATATCTTTAGATAATTTGTTTCGTAGATTCTTCGGGCCAAGTACAATAACTTCAGTTTTGGTCGTGTTTAACATCAAAAAATTTAAGGTCATCCACGTTTTTAAGTCCTTGAGGCAGTCTTGAATTTTATTTAGATGATTAATTTCATCAGGCTTGATTGATAAATATAGTTGAGTATCATCCGCATAACAATGAAAGTTTACAGAATGATTCCTTATAATATTGCCTAACGGAAGCATATATAGGGTGAACAAAATAGGTCCAAGCACTGAGCCCTGTGGCACTCCATGGCTAACTTTGGTTTGCATGGAAGATTCATCGTTGACACGTACAAACTGAGAGCGTTCAGATAGATAGGACCTAAACCAGCCTAAAGCAGTTCCCTGTATGCCAACTAAGTGCTCTAGTCTTTGCAATAGGATATCATGGTCGATAGTATCAAATGCAGCACTAAGATCGAGCAAGACAAGAATAGAGACAAGTCCCTTGTCAGAGGCTATTAGAATGTCATTTGTGACTTTAACCAGAGCTGTCTCTGTGCTATGTTGTGTTCTAAAGCCAGACTGAAAATCTTCAAATAAATCATAGTTTTTTAAGTAATCACACAGCTGTTTTGCGACTGCTTTCTCAAGAATCTTTGAGAGGAACGGAAGATTAGAAATAGGTCTATAGTTGGCTAAAACATCTGGATCGAGGTTGTGCTTTTTAAGAAGCGGTTTTATCACTGCTACTTTGAATGATTGTGGAACATAGCCTGATAATAAAGACATATTCATAATATTTAATAAAGAAGTGCTAATTAATGGAAAAACTTCTTTTAACAGCTTAGTTGGAATCGGGTCTAAGATACACGTTGATGGTTTAGAAGAGAGAATCATTGAATTTAATTGTTCAAGGTTTATGGCTGAAAAGCATTCTAGTTTACTATCTAGTGTAATATTAGAACTTACGTTTCCGGGAGGTGTTGATAACACTATACTGGTTAAAGGCAAGAGGTCATTGATTTTGTTTCTAAGAGTAACAATTTTATCGTTAAAAAAGCACATAAAATCATTACTACTGAGTGCTATGGGAATAGAAGGCTCAGTCGAGCTGTGGCTCTCTGTCAGCCTGGCTACAGTGCTGAAAAGAAATCTTGCATTATTCTTATTCTCATCTATTAATGAAGAGTAGTATGCTGCTCTGGCTTTACGCAGCGCTTTCTTATATTCATTGAGTGTAATTTGCCAAATTAAACGAGATTCTTTAAGTTTAGTGGAACGCCATATCCTTTCAAGTTGTCTCGACTTTTGCTTTATTTTGCGGGTTTCGGCATTAGGCCATGGAGCTAATCTATGTTGTTTTATTTTCTTCTTTTTCAAAGGAGCAACAGAGTCTAATTTTATTCGCAGCGCATCTGTAGCACTATCAACAACATGATCAATTTGGGGTGGTGTGCATTTTGTATAAGTTTCCTCCCCTACATGCAGACATGCTATCGAGTTAAGTATTGGTGGAATCTCTTCCTTAAATGTGGCTATAGCACTAACAGATAGGTTTCTGCTGCAGGAGCTTTTGGCTAATGCTTTGTAGTCTAGTAACAGTACTTCAAAAGTTACTAAGAAATGGTCGGATAAAGCAGGATTATGCGGTTCGACTAATAGTTGCTCAATTTCAATACCATAAGTCAGAACAAGGTCAAGAGTGTGATTATAGCAGTGGGTTGGTTTATTTACACTCTGACAGAAACCAACAGAATCTAATATAGAGTTAAATGCAACAGTAAGGCTATTTTTATCATCGTCAACATGAATATTAAAGTCACCTACGATAATTACTTTATCTGTTTTAAGTACCAAAGCTGATAAAAACTCAGAGAATTCTGATAAGAATTCTGAATAAGGACCTGGTGCACGGTACACTGTAACAAATAAGATTGGCTGCAAAGTTTTCCAGGTCGGATGCGTAAGACTGAAAATGAGGCTTTCAAAGGAGGTATAATTTAATTTTTGTTTGTAGTATTGATAAGTAAACTTGAGTCAAAGATTGCTGCAACTCCACCTCCTCGGCCCGTGCCTCGGGCAATATGAGTATTGATATGGCTGGGTGGAGTGGCCTCATTTATGCTGACATATTCTTCATGTCTCAACCAAGTTTCAGTGAGAGAACATATATCAATATTATAATCTGATATTAAATCATTTACCAGTATTGCTTTAGATGCTAGAGATCTTATGTTTAAGATACCACATTTAATCTTCCTGTTTTGTTGCACTGTAGTAGTTGTTACATTTACTTTTATTAGGTTATTATGTATGACACCTCTATTAGGTTTTACCTTAAATTGTCCTTGGGCAGACACACACACCGTTAATATTGGGTATTTTATTGGGTTCGGGATTCCTATGGATGACTGCCTAGGAGAGAGCGCAGAGAAGCGTGTAAGACTGCGACTCTGCCTCCTGGTCTCAACTCCAGTTTGTCATGGATTAAGTCCACAGAGCCCTGAAATGTTTGCCGAAATGAGATTTGCACCTTCCAAAGTAGGATGAATGCCGTCTCTCTTAATCAGACCAGGTTTTCCCCAGAAGGCTGTCCAATTATTCACGAAGCCCACATTGTTTGCTGGGCACCACCAAGACAACCAGCGCTGAAATGATGACATGCGGCTATACATGTCATCATTGATCAGATTGGGGAGGGGACCAGAGAAGATTACGGTGTCCGACATTGTTTGAGTATAACTACACACCGACGCCACATTAAGTTTGGTGCATTCTGATTGGCGTAAACGAACATCATTACCACCGACGTGAATAACAATCCTACTGTATTTACGTTTATTTTTAGCCAGCAGTTTAAGATGCGCCTCAACGTCGCCCGCTCTGGCCCCCGGAATGCATGTGACTGTGGACGCTTCGGTCTCTAAACTCACGTGTCTCATAATAGAGCTACCAATAACCAGAGTTGGCTTCTCAGCGGGTGTCTCGCTGAGTGGGGAATATCTGTTAGATACGTGAACGGGTTGGTGGGGACCTGCGGGTTTCGCGTTATGCCCCTTCTGAACAGTCACCCATTCTCCCTGCTGCTCGGGAGTTGCCGGGGGACGGCTAAGAGGAGCTACCTTTTGCCGGTCCGCACCGGCTAACATGGGCTTTAATGTAGCTGAGTTATTTTCTAAGATGCGGAGCCGGGCTTCTATGGCTATGATTCCCGCCTCCAACCTAACAACTATACTACATTTAACACATGTATCGGTACCAGTAAAGGAGGTAGGGGAGTAACCAAACATGAGACAGTTAGAGCAGGAAATAGCACCCGAGGGTGGGGAAAGAGCCATGGCTAGCTATCAAGCTAAAGTAGCTACCGTTAGCAAACCCGAAAAGAGTGTAGGCAACTGTGGAGTTACAGTCGCTAAGAGAAGGAGAGTTTGTGAGTGCTTAAGCTGTAGTAACGTGTGATTACAACGTCAGGCAGTTGCCGTGATCAAGAGTTTTAAAACGATCGATTAAGTTAAGATAATAAGCTATCAGCAACAGAACAGGCACACGGGATACCCGGAGATGACAACAACAACCGGAAGTTACAACATGCTTACCGCAATAGTGGTTACCGCAATAGTGGTCCGTGTAGAAGTTTCTAAACTTCCTACACATAATAGTTAATTCTGTTTGATAAATCATTAATCATGAATTATATTCTCATTAATGATACAGTTAATACTGTGGATGTGAAGCAATACCAGTTCATTTATAATCCTCTGTCAAAGTAATAAAACTACTTTTCACACTTTTGGTGAATGAGATAATTCTGTAAACTACATACCAGAAGGGCGGCGTCATCAAGAACGTGGGACTTGATTCTGTTTTTACTCATGGATGACAACCACTGCTTCTGCTGGCTTTGGAATTTGTCCATTTTCTTTTTGAGTCTCACATTGTTTGGCTGTGGATTTTCACATAGTGGGCAGATTTTATTTCCACAGTAAATATTTTCTCTACAGTTTGGGCAGGTCTTTTTTTGTGACCCTCCAGCCATTGTGAGAAAGTGAGAGAGAGTGATAGAATAAGAGACAGTGAGAGAAAGAGTGTCTCTTAAAAGTGCCGTTGGTTTTATATGTGTGGGTGTGTGGATATGTGTGTGTTGGTGATAGTAAGCGTTGTAATGAAGCTGTAAAACAGGAAAAATAAATAGGATTATTTAGAATAACAGTAACATCTGTGCAATACTCTATGTAATAATAATTAATCTGTGCATTACTCTGGCACACATTATGCATTTATACTGTGCATATCAGTGTTTCCCCTACCATTGTCTTGGAGGGGCGCCGCGGCCCGACAACGGAGCCCCGCGCTCCCCCTGAAATTCAAGGTGTTTAAAAACACCTTTTTATAAAAAAAAATTAATTTATATATATATATAGCACCAAATTGCAACTAATCTATATCTACTGTCACTTTTCACATTGAACATGTGTTCTTTTATTAAATAAATTAAATGCTTTCATTTTAAGTTGTGAGTTTAGTGTTTTTGACCCTAAGAAACACTGATGCATTAATCAATAACAATAATCCAAAGCTCCTCTCTCCCCTCAGCCAGCACCCCCCCCCCCCCCCCCCCCCACATATTTTTACATACTTGTTTTTCTTATATCTTCTACTATATATTTTAATTCTACAATGTAACAATCCCAATTTCCCCCGGAGATCAATTAAGTATTTCTGATTCAGAGTGGGACATTGGGTGGTCCCCACTGGCCAGTCAAATCCTCTGGAAAAACTCCAGTTCCACATTTTTGTTCCACTCCATCGCCGATGCCCTTTAGCCACTATTAAAACTCTGTGTTGAACACTGTCTTTACAACACATGTGCAAATACATGCATTTAAAGATATTTTTCTAGCAGGCACCTCCACTATCCAACTGTGCCGGAGACAGATAATGTCACGTCATGTCTTAACTATTCCCTTCGGCGTGAGAGGACGCTGGCGCTGACTGTTCGCCGCTTCTCTGTCCGAAAATCTCGTCTTTCTTTGTGTTAATCTAAGAGTTTCTGACCACTTTCTACTGCTATAGATTGCTAACTATTCTGTTGTTTTTTTGTTCTGATCTGGACATATTTGTTACACCCGATTGCCATTTTTGACGGACGCTTTGGTTCTCTACCCTGCTACACCTACCTGCTAACGCTGCTCCATCCATCAAATAACCAGCCCCATTCTTCGTCCTGCCCCTCCCCGTGGGCCCTGACTCTGGTTCTTCTTCCTGCCGGTCCCCCCATCTGCTGTAAAGGACAGCCTGCAACTGACCTCTCATCCTGTCTGACGGCTGCCAACAGCTCCACTTTCAGCGCTGCTGGTCTACAACCATAGCCAGCGCTGTGCTAACGCTAGCATCCTACCGCGGCACTACGATGTTACAATACTCTGTCTCCCAACTTTTTAATCTCAACAACTTTTCTGCGCTTCCTCTAAGCTTGTCTGTCATCAATTGCCTCGGGCTTCTACGCAGACCGAGGTATGTCCATAGAGGTTCCAAACGCAGATTTGTTTACTCCCAGTCCGGAAAATCATCCATAACATCTATCTGGTCGACTAACCGCCATGTCCCACAACTGTAAAGTCATCTGAGCAAATGTATTACTCCATATTATACACCCACCACTGGTCCGTTACAATCCCAGCTGTACCGAAAACCTGGAGTGGATTCCACTGCCCTCTTCTCAGAGCTGGTCCAAATTCCTGGAGTGGATCCCACTGCCCTCTGCTCAGAGCTGGCCCAAATACCTGGAGTGGATTCCACTGCCCTCTGCTCAGAGCTGGCCCAAATACCTGGAGTGGATTCCACTGCCCTCTGCTCAGAGCTGGCCCAAATACCTGGAGTGGATTCCACCGCCCTCAACCACCAAAAACTGATAATAACACACTTCCTTCCACCTCCTCTCCGCTCCTCCCCCCCATCTCACATTCCTCCCCGCACTGTCAACCTGGACAACCTCTCACCTCTTCAGCCTGTGACCATACCACGCCCCTCCCACTCAACTAATATTGCCCTCCTTAACATCCGATCACTCAACAAGAAAGCCCTCATCCTCCATGAACTAATCTTGGAAAAATCCCTTGATTTCCTTCTGCTCACCGAAACCTGGCAACAGCCCGATGACTTCTCCCTCAACCAAACATCCCCCCCTGGCTTTAAATACATCACTAAACCCCGCCCCTCCCGCCGTGGTGGCGGCCTTGCTGTAATCCACAATCAGAACATCCAGATCACAGAACTAACCCTCCCCTCAGTATCATCCTTTGAATTCATTGCCTTCAAAGCCCCTCCCTCACTGACAGTCATCCTCATCTACCGGCCTCCTAAACCTCATCCCTCCTTCCTCTCCAATTTCACTGAGTTCCTCACACTTGCCTCATCCCTGTCTCAACGTATGTTACTACTTGGTGACCTCAACATTCACATTGACTCACCCACCTGCAAGCTGGCATCCGAATTCACAACCCTACTGGACAATTTCTCTATCACCCAACATGTCACCTTCCCCACCCATGAGAAAGGACACATTCTTGATCTCGTCTGCTCTACCAACCTCCCAGTGATTGACCTCCACCCTTGCCCATTTCCCCTCTCCGACCACAAACTCATACAATTCAACATTGCCCCCCCCACCCGAAACCCCTGCCCACCCAGAAACATCACCTTCCGTAATCTACATTCCATTGACCATAACCATCTCTCTGAACTGCTATCGTCTAATCTCCCCCTGGACGCAACCCTCAGCTCACCTGACGATCTGCTCAACCACCTCAACTCCACCCTACTCACCTCCCTCAACACTTTAGCCCCCCTCAAAAATAAAACTGTTACTTTCAAGACCTCCTCACCCTGGTTCACACCCGCACTGCGTAAAATGAAGCAGCGAGGCCGCCAACTTGAACGTCTTTCAAAGAAATCATCCCTCACAGTCCATTACATAAGCTACAAACTCCATCTCAATTCATACAGAGATGCTCTTATTGCCGCTAAATCTGCCTACCTCTCCAACATCTTCACTGACCCCTCCCGTAACCCCAGGACCCTCTTCTCCACAGTTAACAAGCTCCTCAAACCTCGTGCTGATAACCTCCCTACTTCTACTTCCGCTACTTGCAGCTCATTCCTCCAGTTTTTCGCAGACAAAATTAACGCCATTAACCACTCCTTCTCAGCTCCATCTGATATACAAGCATCTCCCCCAACCTCCACCGCTACCATTTCTCCCCCCATCTCCCTTGACCTCCTGACTCATCCTCCCCAGCGCCGCCTTTCCCAGTTCAACCTCGTTACCCCAATTGAAATACTCCATCTGATCGGTTCCTCAATCCCACAACCTGCTCCCTTGACCCTCTACCCACTCCTCTCCTGAAGTCCTGCCTCCCCGTCCTCTGCCCCTATCTTGCTAACCTTTTCAACTCCTCGCTGTCCCATGGAACCGTCCCCTCTGCCTTCAAAACTGCTGCCGTTACTCCAATCCTCAAAAAACCTGGTCTTGATCCCTCCTCCCTCACTAATTACCGCCCCATCTCCAACCTACCATTCCTCTCAAAAACTCTAGAACGCATTGTAGCCAATCAAATTCACTGCCATCTCCAAACCAACCAGCTTTATGAACCCCTTCAGTCTGGATTTCGTCCTCACCACAGTACAGAAACTGCACTCGTCAAAGTCCTCAATGACCTCCTCACCTCTGCTGACACTGGTTCCCTCAATATTCTCATCCTCCTCGACCTGAGTGCAGCCTTCGATACCGTGAGCCACAACATCCTGCTCACCCGACTCAGGGACATTGGTATTGAAGGTATTGCACTCAGATGGCTCCAGTCCTACCTCACTGAACGATCCCACTTCATCTCCCTCCCCAACCACTCCTCTGCCACAGCTTCAGTCACCCAAGGTGTTCCTCAAGGATCAGTACTTGGACCCCTCCTCTTCATCATTTACATCCTGCCCCTCGGTCAGATACTCCGCCACTTCAACCTGGACTTCCACTGCTATGCTGATGACACTCAGATCTACCTCAGCACCAAATCCCTCCATAACCCACCCCTTACCCACATCGATTCCTGTCTGACAGCTATTAAAACTTGGATGCAACATAACCTCCTCAAACTGAACAGCAACAAAACAGAACTCCTCCTAATTGGCTCCAAATCCACCCTCAGCAAGGTCACTAACATAACACTCACCATCGATGGCACCATTGTTTCCCCCTCCAATCAGGCACGCAACCTTGGCGTAATCTTTGACCCCACCCTCTCCCTCGAACCTCACATCCGCCAAACAGTCAAAACCTCATTTTTCCACCTCCGCAATATTGCAAAAATCCTACCCTCTCTCACCCGCCCCGCAGCCGAACGACTAATCCATGCCTTCATTTCCTCCCGCCTTGACTACTGCAACTCACTTCTTTACGGCATCAGCACTACATCCCTCAACAGACTCCAACGGGTTCAAAATGCAGCTGCACGTCTCCTCACACATACCAAATCATGGCATCACATCAGCCCAGTCCTCAAAGAGCTCCACTGGCTTCCTGTCTCCCATCGCATCAATTACAAAACTATGGTCCTCACCTACAAAGCACTCCACCATTTGGCCCCCCCTTATCTCACAAACCTTCTCACTCCTTATCAACCCCCACGGTCCCTCAGATCCACCGCAGCCGGACTCCTATCCATTCCCACATCCACACTCTGCAGCTTTGGGGACAGAGCCTTCTCAGTGGCAGCTCCTAGGCTCTGGAATTCCCTCCCCCAAGATCTCCGTGACTCTGAGTCCCTCACAGTCTTTCAGTCCCGCCTCAAAACACATCTTTTCAACTCTGCCTACCCATAAGCCCCCCTCCTCTCAATCAATTTCCTCTTGACTGCCTTTTTATTTATTTTACTATACTTACTTGTTTGCCTGTCCTTGTTTGTCTACCCTCCCTCATATTGTAAAGCGTCTTTGAGTCGTGAAAAGCGCTATATAAATAAAATGCATTATTATTATTATTATTATGTAGCTGTATAAACTATAAATGCTATCCAGCAAAAACTTTGACCGGAAGGCCGGAGGCCGCTAGTAGCTGGTAGCTGGACGTGGCCGCGACAGTAGGTTGCGCGTAGCCTATTGTAAAAGCTAAACACACTACAAAACTCAACCTTATATCCAGGAATGAAACGCTATAGAGACTATGCTACAGTGGAATAAATAAAAGCAATATTATTTCGTGTTTTAAAGAAATAAACTCCCCTTGATTTTAGATACTTACTGTAGTCCGTTGTCAGATGAAATTAATGAAAGTGAGGTGATTGTGGGTAACGTAACGTGGCTACGTCATGTTGCCGTCAAGCGCGACGTAACGTTGCCGTGGTAACGTCGGAATCTTCTTCTGGTTTATTGTTGTTATAATAAAAATGATTATTATTACTATTAAACAAAAAGCATTTAAAATACAGTCAGTAGCTATCGTCATTCCGATGTGGGGGGAGTGGTTTTCACCATCATTATCATCATTATATATTTTTAAATGACTAATATTGGCCTACAATACCCCTTTATTGATCAAATAGGAATATAATTGTCTTTTAAATAACGTAAACTAAAGGGAACAATCTATTTGACACAGCTGAAGCTCTGGCCTTCCTTAAAAAATAACTAATTTAATAAAAATCACAGTTGTATTACACACAATGCACTGTTTTTTGAGAAAACAAATTTGGTAAAAAATGCACCATAATGCATTCTGACGAAAAATAACAATTATTATGAATACAAATAAAATAAAACAAGCCTCCCGTGAGTTACTACAAGCTATAAAGTAGATTTTAAAAACGTTTTATAGAATAAAAAGCTCACTGCAGGACGTTGTAGAAATGCGTGTGCACCACGACAAAGGAGCCTCATTCACTTTACATTGGCTTTGTTTGCGTGGTGCCGACACGTAAATCTAACAAATGTCGTGACTCCACCACGCAATGCGGTGTTAAGGAGTCGTGGAGTCACGCATTCTGGTGAGATCAAATAAAAGCAATGGCTTGCTATTGAGTAAGAACATGTTTTCATGAACCACACAGCTTTCGGTTTTCCTATAACACGTAATGCCGTGAGACTAGCAATAGAAATACATTGCTTTTAAAATCGTGCTGTGCAGCACGAAAAAAAGGGGAAAATCGTGTTGGTGAACACGAATCAATAGATTACAAATCATGTTTGTGAACACGAAATGCCATGAGACTGGGTTGGTATGCCACACTAGCAATAAAACAGAATTGGTTAATGTACTTTTATTTTTGGAGCTTGCAACATATTGAACATAGTGAACATGCATATCCCTTGTCCTCCTGGGTAATCCAAGCTAACTTCCTCAATAATGGTAAAAGGTACTTAGTACACACACGTTTTCAGTGGAGGAGGATTCATGTTATCAAGGGAACAGCTCTCTGGAGCTCTAGGGCAAAGCTTATCCTAATGTCAAAATCATAAATGTGTTGTGTTATGATTGAGCTTTTGTACATCTTGTAAACCAGTGAACAAAAACACCTTGTGTTGGGACAGCTGCACTCCAATAGCGGATCTTTTTCTCCAAAAACAAAAAAAGGATTCAACAATGCTGAGAATCCAAATACCTATGCAAATTTAATAATCCAGGTAAACAAAGGTTTGACTGTGATGCTCACAGGAGCGCAGGGCCTGCTGAGAAACGCTAAACTATTTAATTAAGACATTTGATTAAGGCTGATGATCAACACGTCCATATGGGGGCTTAATGGATTCACTTATAATCAAGCAAGCTAACCACTCAAAACAAAGAGCCTCTCAGTTGGAAAGGCTTTACCGTGCTTATGTAATGTGAGTGCTGTTGATACAAAAACTTTCTCTGTGACTAATGATATCTGAACCTTGGGCTTAATCCAGTATGTAGAGCCTAGATTAGAGCATGATAAAGTGAATCTAAACACACACACACACACACACACACACACACACACACACACACACACACACACACACATCCACACATTATATTTAGAAATTATATATTTTTTAAACTGTCTTAAATCAAAGAATGAAACCTCAGTTTTATTAGGACTAATACTTACATTTATTTAAATGCACAATTAATTAGCCATATATATTCTCCATCAAACAATGGCCCATAAGGACCACATCCTATTACATTTTCTAAATCCAAGTTGAAAGTTTCTTTTTTTGACCTTCCTAGATCTTAGTGAATTATGATTATATAGAGAAGATCAGCAAATTCTGCCACATACAGTAAGAAGCTGGAAGTAAATATTGTATGCTCAAATATACAATGTTATTTTTTTTGTCTTTCATTCAACTTGCAAATAAATAAATTGTTTTTGCCACAGATACAGTATTGTACTAGCTCTCCTATCTTGTCAAAGAAACAATTCTCAGTTAGCTGTGATCAATTATCCTACCTTACCAATAATATTACATTACATTGCATTTATCCAAAGCGACTTACAATAAGTGCATTCGACCAAGAAGATACAAACTTGAAGAAAACTGAATCATATAAGTACATCAGGTTTCATAGAGCCAAAACATGTCAAGTGCTACTCAACTGGCTTTAGATAAGCCAGTCCTTTATTAGTATATAAGTGCTTTGTTATTAATTGTATTGCTCGAAGTGGAGTCGAAAGAGATGAGTTTTCAGTCTGCGCCGGAAGATGTGTAGGCTTTCTGCTATTCTGATTTCAATGGGGAGCTCATTCCACCATTTTGGAGCCAGGATAGCAAACCAACGTGTTTTTGCTGATTGGAACTTGGGTCCCCCTCGCACTGCCGGTGCAGCGAGCCGTTTGGCTGATGCAGAGCGGAATGCACGTGCTGGGGTTTATGGTTTAACCATTTCATATCTCCACTGGAGTTCCACAAGGATCCATCCCTGGCCCCATCCCTTTGACACACTATTGAATAACTCTAACCCTAGGTACAGTTATACAGAAATTAATGCTGTCAAAATTATCGCGTTAACGGCGGTAATTAATTTTTTGAATTAATTGCCTTAAAATATTTAACGCATTTAACACATGTGCAGAATGGCCCGCCCCATACATCCCACCAGTGGCAACGCCAGGGTATGGCTGGGGTAGGCTACACCCATACCAAGAAATGGCTTAGCCCCACAATGAAAAATGATGTTAAAGTAAGCAAAATAAAGTCCGCCAACTCGCGTCGAGAATTGCACAGACAGCAGTTAGTACGATTGATTTCAGTAGCCACTTGTCTGGAAATACCGAAGACCAGAAACGGTTTTGAAAACTTTTGTTACGTAGTGATCGTCTTCTCAATAGAACATCTTTGATAATGTATTCTGGCCAATCAGAATCAAGATAACGGCGTGGTGTTGTTGCAGGAAGTCCCGACGGAGAATACTTTTGCTGTAGTACAGGGGTGCACATAACTGGTACGCAGGTTATGTGCGTAATCTGAAATGCGTACCGTCACTTGTGTCACAAAGCGCATTTGCGTACCGACGTACTTGTGAAGCTTTTCCAGAAGGCGGTTAGATCACCGGACGACAGAGTCGGTCTCCGTGTGCACAGACAGGGCTGCTGTTAACGTCGGTCTGTACAACGGAATTGTAGGCGGAGGGAGACTCCCCCCCCCTTCACTGGAGAACTGCGCTAAAACAGCTGATCACAACGTTCACACTGTGGTCACGAAGTACTCCACTAGCCCCCCCGTCGACTTTCCTGAAGTACTCCCCCGTTGATAGAAATCAACACCCCACGGTTTGATGATTGATAGGTGTGTTGGCTGTCTTTCATTTTGACACACAGAACAATGTTATCATAAACATACATACATACTGTATGTGAAATGGATATATCCGCCTTCTTTCATTTATCTTTCCATTCCCACAACAATATAGCCTACATAAAGAAATGTCATATTTTGGACATAGTTCGAATGGTGATTAATCATGATTAATTAATTTTTAAGCTGTGATTAATCTGATTACAATTTTTAATCGTTTGACAGCCCTAACAGAAATATAACATTTTCTAAAACTGTTACCCCATCTTGAATTCTTATAGATTGTATATTGTAAGAAGGTAACAGTAAGCTAGATTTAAAAAATGGAAATTCCCAGCTTAATGTTGGCATTTCTTTTGATGGAAGCAAGCAGCAAAAGTCACTTAATTTAGGAAGAAAGTCACCAAGTTGGCAACACTTACAGCCTGTCCTTTTTAGGCCTCTCCCCCAAGCCACCTACCCAAATGATCATCATGAACGTAATACTGTATAATAATGAACATAAAACAACAAACACAGCCAATGAAATCACAGGTGATACTGAGCTACAAAAATTAAGATACATTTAAATCCTTATTTCAGAAGCTGGAAGTTTTTTTTCATGATACACTTTACATCCTACACAGAGTTACAAAAAACCCACCAGCGGCACTTGGGCTGTTAATGTCATCTACTCACAGACAAGACTTTATATGGTATTGGTATTCTTAAAACCAAATGTTTGGACCAAAAAAGAGCTTTGCAGATGTTTGTTTATCAGTGGAGTGCCACACTGACACTGTTTACTGAAACCCGTAGCAGCGTTAAACATCTTATTGGGAAACAAAACACTGATTGTATATGAGGGTTGATAACGAACAGTGTGTTATACTGTCAATGGAACTAGGAGAGTAGATAGAATATTTTTCTACTCTCGACACACTCTCTTACTAATTGTGTTTCTTTTATTAGTTTGCCAAATCTCTGTATCAGTTTATCTTTCTGCTCCTCCTCTGTCTCTGGATACCCTTCTCTCCTCCGGCATGCTTCATCTCTTTGGAGGTGAAGTCAAGCCCTCAGTAAAGCCGGTCGGAGTCGTTGTTGACAGAATCAGGATGTCTTCTCCCAGAGGTATGCGGGAAGTTTAAAGCTGGGACAGAGACTAAGAAGGGCTCCAGGTATAGCATTGACAACTATCCACATGAACACAAATACATATTTGTCCCATATGCTCATCACTATTCATCACGAGTCATCTGCATGTCCTCATAAGCCGACAAGGGTTGGAGAGACAGAGGAAGGGAAAGAAAAAGAAAAATGAGCTGAACAGAACGACCAAGGAGCAATGGAACATTTTCTATCCTTTAAGTTTTAAAGTCACAGGGATGTTCGTGGTTTCTTGAGTTTGATCTTGAATCAAAAGAAATCCAAATATCAGAAATATATTTTTATGGAATTTCTCAGATTTTACTTGTCATCTTCATTTTTTGGTTGGTCATTCAAACACATACATTCATGGTCCTTGAAGGATGAATCGTAATGCAAAACATGACCATATTCACCACCAAAAGGAAATCGTGAATATGTGAATTATTCTTAGTGTTGTTTTAAAATAAACATTTTAGTTTAGTTTTATTGATATAAGTTTAAAAATGCCAAATTAACTGGCAGCTGAGTGAAAGTGTTCTCTATGATATGGACAGAAAGGAGACATTGACAAACCATAGTAGATTACAAGATTATAGAGAGGCGAAGTCCCGCCCATCTACTTCCGACCCAAGGGACCCCGGAAGCGGAAAATTATACATTGAGAGAGAAAAGTCATCTTTCGATCCCGTTTGAATTGTGCCACGAATGACACATATGATGTTTGTCAAATTAAAAGAACATTTTGCAAGTCAAAAAAATAAAAATGTGTCGTAAAACTGTGAAGTTACACATTTTTTAGTGTGAAACCGCTCAGTGAACTACAGGTCTCTGGTCTCGCACAATACGCGTCACCATCACAAAGATGGCCCTCACGTTAGCAAATTTCACCTGTTTCTTTCAGAATGAGGCGAAAAAGTATAAAACGAGGTGAAAATCACTACAAGTCTGGGCATGTTGAGAGCTATACATACACGAAAGGGGAGTTAGTCAGTTCTGTAAGAGCCAGCATGCGGGACCGGCTTTACAAGGTTTCAGTGAGTAATATGAGTGCAATGTTTAAGGTTTATGTCAGCTAGCTAACATTAGCTAACAAGGTACACTAACAGAGCTCTCAAGCATTTCACTCCATTCACACGCTCACACGCCACACCTTGTATTTCTCACGCAGAGATTTCTTTCCAGGGTACCGCCCACCAAGTTGCGCCGCAGAGGGCTTCATGGGAACTTTGAGGGGAGCCAAAAGTTGGAGTACCAAACACCGCTGCCAAAATCTCACTCTGAAAACTTGAGAGCCCTGCACTAACTTGTTTTGTTTTAGCAACTAGTTTTCTCCTTAAGAACTTCGTGGTCTCTGTGTATGCTATGGATAACATTAGTGTTCACAAGAACAAGATACACTCCCGTGTTTTGTTTTAGTTGCTCTTCAGATTGAAGCGACCAGTAGTTTTATATCGACTATATGTGTGATCTCCTTTTTACATCTCGTTGTGTCATTTGAGTTTATTTGCTGTGTGTAGATTCAAGGATTTTGGTTATCTTGTCAATTTGTTTGGTTATCTAGGCACAGCTGTGTGTGACTCCCTCTGGTACACTGGTATGTGTTTAGAGTGCATTGATTAATTAATAAACCTTTTTTGTTGATCAAATGTTTTTCAAAAATGTATTGTATATTATATAACAGCTGCACATCACAGACCGGAGTCTCTGTTACTGTGGACCACGAAGGAGGCGATCATCATCCCCATCCCCAAAGACCCTGCATGGCATGGAAATCTCCTCCTCCTGGAAAAATTCTACGCCCAGCATATGCTCCCTGTGTTGGCCAGTAGAGAGGAGGACATTTAAATAAACATACTCTTAACACCCTCGGACTCTGCATTGTGTTTCGTATGTGTGATGGGGTGTTATGCAGAAGGGAGGAAAACAGGACACAGCAGATTGGGATTGTGGTGGAGATGCTGAGCAGTTATTTAATTGTTGCGTGTAATTATTATTATACTGCGTGCTTCTTAGTTATTCCATCTTTTGCTGTAACATGGATCTGTATGTAACTCTATATTTAATTGTTATCTACCACACTTCCTTTTACATCATACACCATCATTATACATAGTGTATATAGGATATATATATATATTTGTATACATATCTGTAAATTGTATAATTTTATTTTTCGTATTTGGGATTTCTCTTTTGTCCACTCAAATACACTTGGCCCTTTCTCTTTTCCATGTGGAAAATGGCAGCTGCATATTCTGCTTTTCTCATCTGGCTCCCTGTCTGCTCGTCTACAATGAGACAATTATATAATTAATTACTAATAATCATTAAAACCTGTTATTACCAATATTTCACAAATTCTTCATGTAAACTTAAGAGCACAGCTGTATGTTGAGTATGTCAGCTTTGCTTGGTTCATCTTACTGGGGGGCAGCTACATGATGTCGGTGCAGTCCACAATAATTTTGCAGTTGAAGGCAGAATGAATTTATTATTGACTCAGAATGAAGCACAACTTCATGTCATACAATACATTGACTTTATTTGTAATTGTGTAAAAAATAATGAGCATTGATTAGCAAGTAGGACCTGCAGGAACAGAGAATGGTGATGGATGGAGCTGGGAAGAGAGAAGAATAAAGAAAACAGATCAACTTTATTATCGGATATTAAAAATTCAATTTCAAAACAAGTTGCCGCTCCTACAGTTTTCTAGTATGTAAAGATGATTTCACATGACCAATGCAACATATCACACTCAATACATGTGTTTCTCTGGGGGGTGCATTGTGCCTTTGATGTATATAAATAATATACCATAACCAAATACTATTACGTACAGTGGAAATCAGGTTGCCAGAGCAGGTCAGTCCAGTGTGCTTGTTCCTCAGGGTCTCAGCAGTTACAGGTGAGGTAAAGAAAATAAAAGAGAAAAATGTCAGTAACAACACTTTAAAGTAACAACACTGAATAATTATCTCTTTTAATAATTTTCTCTCAGTAATCACTCAACTACTGTCTTTCCAACAAACAGATTGACTCACTCTCACCATCATCACAATGAAACAAGTCCAGAAGAATGTCATACAAAGCTGCCTGCCTGCCTTCCTTCGACTCTCCCTGAACTGCCTGATATTTTAATGTTCAATGTTAACCATTTGTGCAGATAGCATTAAGTAGAAAAGATCGCTGATGCTAATGTGGCGTTAGCCTACTTCCCGCCCCCTTAGCACCTGGTGGAGGGGGCGATCGGCTACTCTTCAAATGTTTCACAAAATACTTACCATCATGACTACTCTTACTGTTTAACATTTTGGTTTACTTTATGTTAAGGCTAATACAAATGACAAGGCTAAGTAATGTAATGCTAACTAACATGCTCGCTACTAGCTAGGTAGCTAACTTGACTATGTTCCATGCAAAACATGTATATTACCTGATATGTTTGGTCCAATGACTGGTCCTTTCATCAGACGGGAAGCGATAGAATGAGCAAGTGGTATGATCACTTTTGTGATTACAACCTGGTACAAAGCACACAGGCATCTTGTAAAAGTGAATTTATTGGTGTAATCTCTTATATTTATTGGAGGGAATAAATCAGTCTTCTTCTTCTTCTTTGCTTTAATTTTGAGATCTTCTTCTTCTTCTTTGCTTTGCGAGTCGCAACCAGTCTTGGAGCATTATCGCCTATGACATCACTTACGCGACCCAGAATGCATTTGGGATTTGTCGTCTTTCTAGTTGCGTATTTTTCATAGTCTTATATTTCAACAGTTTTACGACAAACTGTGACTTTTTTTACATGGAAATGATTGTTTAAGATTGACAAACATCATATGTGTCATTCGTGGCACAATTCAAACGGGATCAAAAGATAACTTTTCTCTCTCCATTGACTTCAATGTATAATTTTCCGCTTCCGGGGTCCCATGGAGGCTCCCGGAAGGGGAGGGACTTCGCCTCTCTATAAAACGGACAAGTCAAAAAAAGCAATCTGATTGGTTCTTAGCCGTGATATACTGAGCGTATACCACGGGTAGAATTGTAAGTTACTTTTCACAACAAGTCAGTATCCCTCCGCGTCTGAGAAAAACAGTATACCGTTGGGCTGAAAAGCAAACTGCTTCACGTCGGGCCAAACCACGCCCCTTAGCTGTGATATAATGAGCATATACCACGGCCTGTCGTGAGCTATTGCTTAAGTATACCATTAAATTCACAGCATGTACTCACAGTAAAATATGTCCAACTGTTCTACACATTAATTGCTTTTCTGTTTGACAGCTATGACTTTAGAAATCCAAATAATTGTAGTTTCGTGAGCGGTTCAAACTCGTTATGTATTGATCTTTTGCTGTGTTCCCACATAAAAAAAACACAAAAACAGCAGCCATTAAATCCTTTGATCATATTCGACAGACAATTATAAACTGGACACAGTGTCCTTGTGGTTTCTGTCAATATGGACACACTCTCTGCCTGTACAAAGAAATCAAAATAGCTTCCCATGTATCCTTGAAGTCTGGGTCTTATTGATTATCAATAAACAAGAAAACTGTTGTTAAGATTAGGCCGGGTCGTTTTTTCGCTAAGATTTGAAAGACAATCGTTCACAGTCAAAAATATTGATCTAATTACTCTGATTTACTTTAATGGGGGGGGGGGAGAGAGAGAGCCAGAGCAAATATTAAAACCAATTATCTGCAAACCCAGAGGAAATTTATTTTATTTTTGTATCTCTGCTTCAATCTCTGGCCCAGCTAACTCAAACCGAACAGAAAATAAAAAGACCAGTGCTCTGTTCTCCTGCCCTCTGTGCTTTTTAGCATGTGAGCTAAAAAAAATAAGCAGCTTCCCTAGAACCACATGGTAAAGGCAGAGAATGGAAACAGCCCTTCTTGTAGGCTCAGCAGCACGATTTGAGTTGAACCCGGGACAACGGTTGATTCCTTTATACACAGATACATGTGTTTTCGTGAAACAAATAAGCCTCAGGCAGAAATAATTCCCATATTAAGTTGGTTTCTGATCCCTGACACATCCCCCCCCCTTCCTATATTGTCTTTCTTCACTGTCCCACACTGCTCGCTGCCACTTTCATCCCTCTCATATGATTTCCTGTTGCGGCCTGCATCAGCTAGCATATAAAGTGTGTCTAAATCCACATGCACTGTACATGTGAACATGTGTGTACCAAACTGCGTATAACATTAGATTTATAGATCCAATCAGGACACATCTGTAAGGTATTAAAGATGATTAATCCCACGATACGGCAGTAAAACCAGAACAGTAAAGGAAATCAAGCAAAACAAAGGAGCATATTATTATTACATCCTGTCCGCCTGTTTAGGAAAAGTTAAATATAGACTGCACACTAGTGGTTTTGCTTGGTGTAATTGTTGCCACACAGCATGAAATATATTTCACACATTGTCACATTTTCTCCATACCTGTAGGTTTGTCGCTGCCTTGAATGATGGAAGCTAATGAAGTGTTGCAGTGCTGTGCTACTGGAGACAGAAGCGAGACACTGTGGGAGTTATGGTGGGAGAGAAAAAACAGGTGAACAGGAAGAAAAAAGTAATTGGTAACGTGGGAGGTGGAAGTTTGACAGAGATAGAGGCTTCTCTGTGCCCCGTCACTGCAGACGAGCCACTAAACCTCAAGTTGGAGACCACAGTGCTCAACTCCAAGTCGATTCCCAAATTCAGCGACTCCACAGCCTTCTTGCATTACACCCATATAACTGTTGTCAGGAATTTAAGGAAGTGAGCAGGAAAAGGTCTGCGAACACAACTTAAAATTACAAATGCATAAAAATGAATAGGTTAGGCAGAAGGCAACTTTGTCATTTTTAATGAATAATTTGAATCGTAATAACTTTTTTTAATAACTTCCGGTAAAACACCTATACATCGTAACCGTAAAAGTATTTTCAGGAGAACATTTGAGGTCAGTAATGGAAGAGGAGATAAAACTCAGTGGAAGGTTTCATGGTTCAATAAGCTTCTGCCAGTCAAACAAAAAATCTATTTCTCACTCACTAGCTCTGGATCTATTTTTGGAAAGAAGCTTCTTTCATTTTGTTTCGTTTTAGTTTAACAAAAACAAAAAAAGTCATCCAACTCATACGACCAAATAGGTCGATTTTTCAAGCGCTTATTACGACCTATAATCACATTTTAAAGTTTTCGACCTCTAGTTCTCCCGTTGACTGCAAACGCTCCGTTGGGTCGTATATTCACAAATATCCCTCTCTGGAAAATCCTAAATTGTAGGATAGTTTGGCCATTAAAATGCTTTTTGATTAGATTTCTAGCGAGAAGTGTATATTGTACTTTTAGAATCACTAGAGCATTAGAGGTCGAAAACTTTAAAACGTAATCACAGGTCGTAATAAGCGCTTGAACAATCGACCTATGTGGTCGTATGAGTTGGAGGATTTGTTGTCTTGATGACATCAATGAGCAGTCCCAATAGATGCTGTTGTATAAAAAGAGATCGTCCAGATTTCTTCTATTTTGTGTTGGATGATTTGTTTTTTTGATTGCTGATGGATGTTAAGATGTGTTTTACAATTTTACCAAAAAATTATTGGAATTAAAATAAAAAAGATTGCAAATCATAGTTTTAATAAAATCTCTAGCAATATAGGTTTTATTCAACAGCAGTAAAGCATTAAGTTGCTAAATTAACGTAGCCTACACTGAACTGTAAAACAATTTACCATTATTTAGGTAAGGCTCTGATCAGAAGGGTTGACTAGTAGGACAGCAAAGAGGTGGAGGAGGTCTATGTCATGTACAACCATTGGTAGATGTTACACCTGAAAGAAAGATAAGGAAATAAGATAACATAGAAGGACAAACGTCCTCTTAAGTAAAAGACCAAATCATGTCAAGCTTTAACCTGTTAAGCCCCGAGCCTGTTTTGTCAGTCTTTACAATGCACTGTTGGAAATTACATTCCAAAGGCTAAATTCAAACTCAATACCCTAAATAACTGGGTACCAAAGTGCTTTACCTGATAGAACACGTTCCACATGGAGCAGCAACCATCCGGCTCGGCCTTTTGCTGCATATTATTTCCTCCCTCTCCACTGTTTCCAGTAGATCTCTACTGTTAAATAAAACTGAAATTCCCCAAAATATCATATTAAAAAAGATAAAACAATAACTTGCTTTTGGCATTGAAATGGATTAGAATCTCACCTTTTTCCTGGATATCAGGAAGGCCAGGAAGTCGTTCCCTTCAAGTCCGCAACCAGTCATAGGAGTTCAAAGGAGAGCGGGAGGCTTACATTTTACAATTATATTTTTAACGAATACCAGAGCAGTGTGTACATACATCAAATCCCCTGAAAGACTCACACACTTTGGTGATGTCCTCATCTGATAATGTTTCATTTTTTAGCAGCAAAGTAACATTAGGCCTACTCAAAATATACATGCCGGACCCAACTCATTTACAGTATGTTTTAAATCTCCTCAACAATGGTCTGTATCATTGAGTAGAAAAAAACTGTCCCTATAATTTCAGGTAGATTAACACACATTTGTAAGAACAGTTTACAATGAAGCACCCTCTTTGTATTAAGCGAGCTGCCACAGAAAGAACAGCTTAACATGCCAACCTTTGGTATCGTGAGCTACAGTTAGCTAACTTCATGTTCAACACAAAACCTCTAACGTGCATTACATTGATGATTTTAAACAAAACTTAACTCTCTCAACTTGTAGAGTTGTAAGTTAACTTAACCTTAAATAACTACATCACGTTTTTCAAGGGACACACAAACTTCAGAAAACATTAGCTGCTGCTATTAGCGGCGCAGACCGCGGCTCTCAGGGGGCCGGGCTGGAGGGCAAAGACCGCGACACTCAGGGGGCCGGGCTTGAGGGCGAAGACCGGACAGCTCCGGAGGCCGGGCAGGGCCCGGTGTCAGCCGAACAGGAGCCGGAGCCGGTGGGACAGGCTTCGGCAGGATCCCCCACGGAAAAGGACCAGGAGTTGGCAGGACCCCCAGCGAGACAGGTGACGGCGGGACCTCCAACGGAACAAGACATGGGATTGGCAGGACTCAGCGGGACCTCCAACAGAACAGGACATGGAGTCAGCAGGACCCCCGGCAGAAGAGTTGTTGGCGGGACCTCCAACGGCACAGGACATAGGGTTGGCAGGACCCCCGGCAGAAGAGTAGTCGGCAGGAACCCCAACAGGACAGGAAACAGGGTTGGCAGGACCCCCGGCAGAAGAGTAGTCGGCGGGACCCCCAACAGGACAGGACATAGGGTTGGCAGGACCCCCAACGGGACAGGACATGGAGTTGGCAGGACCCCCAGCGGAACCTCCAACGGCACGGACATAGGATTGGCAGGACCCCCGGCAGAAGAGTAGTCGGCGGGACCTCCAACGGCACAGGACATAGGGTTGGCAGGACCACCGGCAGAAGAGTAGTCAGCGGGACCTCCAATGGCACAGGACATAGGGTTGGCAAGACCCCCGGCAGAAGAGTAGTCGGCAGAGCCCCCAACGGGACAGGACATGGAGTTGGCAGGACCCCCAGCGGAACCTCCAATGGACCAGGACATTGGGTAGGGACTTGAGACGTGACTCGAGAGGGGACTTGAGAGGAGACTCGAGAGGGGAACCAAGGGGGAACTAGAGAGGGGACTAGAGAAGAGACTAGAGGAGGGACTAGAGGAGGGACTAGAGGAGGGACTAGAGGAGGGCCTGGAGAGGGGACTAGAGGAGGGACTAGAGGAGGGACTAGAGGAGGGCCTGGAGAGGGGACTAGAGGAGGGACTAGAGGAGGGACTAGAGGAGGGACATGTCAGCTGGGCCAGAACTAGGTCTAGAACCATGGCTACTGGGGCCGGAACCAGGGCCGGAACCATGGCCGCTGGGGCCAGAACTGGGTCTGGAACCATGGCTGCTGGGACCAGAACCAGGGCTGGAACCATGGCTGTTGGGGCCAGAACTGGGGCCGGAACCATGGCTGCTGGGGCCAGAACTGGGTCTGGAACCATGGCTGCTGGGGCCGGAACCAGGGCCGCTGGGGCCGGAACCCGGAACCATGGCTGTGTGGGATGGTACTGGAGCACAAAGCGTGGCAGATGCACAAGGCGTATCGTGTCAGGTTGGGAGTTGGGAGGCAGGGAGCTAGCATGCCTGGGGCTAGCAGGCCGGGAATCACACACCGAGAGGAGGTCCAAAATCCAGCCAGGTAAGAATTTCACTAAACCTGGTTTCTCCATAGCCATCTGGTGCGCCCCAGCCAGAGCAGCCTCTCGCTGCTGAACTCCAGACGCTCCCCTCCACTTATCAGAGCAGCCAGCCAAAGAAAAGGAAAAACTGAGTAATTTCAGCTCAAAAGCATCTGCTGGGCCCATCCTTGGTTGGTTCCTTCTGTTAGGGCAGTGGTTCTCAAAGTGGGGGGCGCGCCCCCCCTGGTGGGCGCAGAGGCATGCCAGGGGGGCGCGAGAGACCAGGAGGAAAAATGGTTATAAAAAAAAAAAAAGAAAAGATAAATAAAATAAAAATCATAATTTGAAAAATTATTGATTCGAAAATAATATGATGCAGTACAGTACTATTACGTCTGGGTCTCTGTTTCATTAAAGCTCGGCTCTGTGTGTGTGTGTGGAACGAGCCATTTTGTGTGCGCGTGAGAGAGAGAGAGAGCGCACCGGTACTGGAGATCGTTGTTGTTAGCTTCTGGTGCTAGCGAGCTACGCTAACGGATATAAGGAGTTTTTTCAACAACAAAGTGGAGGAGAGTCCTCTCCTGTCAGACTGAGAGCTAAAGGACTCTCTCAGTGTTATCTCAGTGGGTCTCAAATGTTTTGGTCACCATTAATGTAAATAATTATTTCCGAGGCACACGTTTATATGATCATTATAGTTATAAAAAAATAAGAGAATAAATGAAAAACAGGTATGAAATACTATATGACAGTAAAACAAGAATAAAGTTTAAAAGGGTGATTTGTAAAATATCCATCAAGAAAAAGTAAATCTGTTTACATTTCTGTTTCATATGGGTGTTGAGAGATGTATCCATAGATCTCTTCCTTTCGCTCTCAAAGTGCACCAGATTGATGCTTTTAACTTCAATATTTAAAAATAAATCTTCCCGGGGAAGCTTGCCCCCGGACCCCCCTATGTGACGTCCACACATCACCTATAAAAATAGCACTTTATCCCTGCTTACACCTATATGCCGTGAGCTGAATATTGAGCCTTCATTGTAACAGTCGCGGCGTTGTGTATTTGCGTGGGGATTGTTGCAGTAGAAAATTCCACTGTAGCGACCGGTACATTAATGGGAAACCCTAAATGTTTGAGCACCCTCTATGAAACGTCAAGCTACCCCACAGCACCCCCAAAATAAATCTCTGGCGCCGCCACTGAGCCTGATTATTCGTTTTGGGGGGGCCCGACTTTTTTTTTTCTCCAAAGGGGGGGCCTGACAGAAAAAGTTTGAGAACCACTGTGTTAGGGTGAGTGAAACAGGCAGGACCCAAATGCAGATTGAAACGAGAAAATAACTTTATTTCAAGGTTTTACGCGGCCAAACAGAACACTACCCTGTGAACACAGTCACATATAAACAAGGAACCAACAAAGACAGACAGCAAAAACAGAACTTAAATACACACAAGACTAATCAACTAAACAAGAGACAGGTTAGGAGGGAGGAGAAAACACAGGGGCACCAGGTGAACACAATCAAGTAAACTGGTAGGAGGGAACAGGTAGGAGGGAACACACACTGACAGGAAACCAAGGACAGATCTAAACAAGACAAAACACAACGCAGACAGAAAACAAAAGACAGATCTAAACAAGAAAAAACACAACACATACAGATTGTGACACTTGCTCTTAACAGTCTTGCGCATTGACCCATCTATGTTGTAGAGTGAAAGGCACTCCTCATTCACTCTCCCCTCAAGGGCTGACTCAAGTTGGATCAGACCTGATCCCTCTGCAAGGTCCACCAGGGCTGCCAGCCCTGATCTCTCCATCTGGCCACCTTCATCAGTGTACCAGATGCTGCACAGATCCTTTCACTAGCAAAATTCAGCTTCTTGTTCCTGTGGACAATTGCAGTGAGAGGCTTGATCTTGTTGAACACTCGCTTTTGCATGAGGGTTGCGGCTTGAGCTTGGCCGTGTAGAAGTGCGGTCTCGAGGTCATGCACTAACTCCAGTGAGGCAACCAGGCTAGACTGTAGTGACCTCAGTTTAGGTGAGGAGATGTCAAAGGGCTCAGCGTCAAAACCCTTCATGCATGCCTGCAGGCCCTGAACTGCCTGCTCATCCTCGCTGGCTGGTATTCAACATGCTTCCTATGGCGACGCTGGCACTTGAGGTTCCGCTTCAAAGCAGCCTTTACCCTTGCAACATTGTTTGCATTCCTTGTTGTTGAGAACAGTTGCTTCTCATTCTGTAGAAGCTGAAGCCATTCTTGCTTTAGCTTTGAATTCAGATTCCTAGTTGTTTCTATCCAAAGATCCGTCGGCTGACAGGAGTAGGGTAGCCCTGTCAATGACTGGGTGAAATGATCATTGAAGAAGGCCTTTTGCTCCTCTGTCAGCGAAGAAATTATTGCCCAATAATCTGGCAACCACCTCCCATAGTCATGGTTGTCATAGGCCATCAGTCCAGGCAACATGTTGTATGTGGATGACAGGTACTCTGAGCCATTTCTTGCATGACATGTATCAATATTTTGTACAAGAGGGTCAGACATCTCCATGAATGAGATCCAGCAGTCTCCCATGTCTGTGCCAGGTTTCTCATAAACTCTGGTGATCAGATCATTCATGCGATCATCATCCTCAAGATTACTGTGAGCTGCCTGTAGAGTCTCCCGAGTGTCAGTGAGGGCATTGCGCAGAGTGTTGAGGTTCTCCTTTATGTTCTCTGATAATTCCTCATGCTCCAGAATATTTGTCAGTCATTGCTGGATCAGAACCTCTCTCCAGAGCAGGATGCAGCGCACGCCCCGCCTGTAGTTCTTCCCTCGTAGTGCTTGTTCAACAGACCCCTCCATTATTACCCCTGCTGTGACCAGAGTGTCTGCCATGCCAGATCCCTTGAATCTCTTGTAGATAGCATAGATGTAGGACATCTGCTGATGGAAAGCACCAAGAATTGGGATGAGGTCCTAGTACACTTCCGGATTCTCCGCCTTCAGCTGAATGATTGTCTTGTAGGTGGGCAAGTCACCAACGAGAAAAAATAATAGAATATTCTTCTTGCGCATGGCTTCCACTAGTTTCACCATGATGTCATACACCACTGACTAGCTTGGAGGTTCATTATAGGTTGTGTGGTAGTAAGGCTTGCTCTTGTTGGGCGGTGTATGACGGCAGGACTGGGCACCACTGTATGCCGGAACTTGCTGCTCATGAGGTGGTGGTCTTGTACCATTATTGTCTATGAGTGACAGTGCATGTATCACACAGCGAGCACGCTTCAGAACTGTGCCGCTCACTGGTGGATCTACCCTGGTACAAGCTGGTGGCTCACTCTTGCTGCCAGGGGGGCATCTGTACTGGTGAACATTTGTCAGCTCCATACACTTTTGCTTCAGCTGTGCAGAGATTTCTTTCTTCTTATTGAACCTTACAGCAGGCTCTTCATCTGGCTTCTTTTCATAACTCTGGCTACACGAACATAACATTTGTTTGATGGGCTCCAGTTGAGTTGCCTGTCATGGTATAAATCTTGAAGTCATCGTTGTCGACGATCACAATGGCTGGCTTGCTGTCTGCAATCTCCTGTGGGCAGGTTGCTGAGGCCTCAAGATCCATCAGAGCCCAGTGGTCATAGAGGAGAAGTGTGTCTGCATAGCTGATGCTGACACCACTCTTGTGCAGAGTTTCTACCAGATCTTTACTCCTCGTCATGCCATGGACATTGACGCCCATGTTAATAGCAGTTGTAGCGCGCTGTCCTGTAATGTGGTAGGTGATCATGGAGGCCAGACTGAGTGTGGCAGGGCTAATGTCAGCAGTTTTTATCTCAGGCTGTTTTAGCCAGGTCAAAAGCTTCAACAGCAACTTGCATACCTCTTTGCCTTCCTCGAGATGATCAATGCGAGGTGGCCAGGGGACAGTAGTTGTGTCTTTGATCTTCTTAGATAACCGCTGTGCCAGGTTCTCGAGCAGCTGCTCATCACTGATGAGATGGCAGCCTCAATGTAGTCACCTCCTCCCCCAACATCATAGACCCACTGGCTCTTGTTCATTTGATTTCTCTCTTTGAAGCCTTTTGTCTCTTGATACTCATTAATGAGCAGGCCCTTGACATACGACGATTTGACATCACCCACTTCATAGCCATAGTCACAGACAATGCGTTTGTATTCTGCTAAAAGAGACTGCAGTGAACGGATCTCTCGCTCAGTGAAGATGATGGAATTCACGTCTCTAAAGAATAAATTCCTTGCCTCTGAGAGAGACACATTCTGAAGATGCATTTGCATCATCTGGCTTGAAGTGTGTGTGGTTGACGTACTTCCTCCAACAAGCATGGTGGTATTACATAATTTGCGAAAGGATCAGACGTTGACTCGATGAGCCGTGTCAGGCGATCCCTCAGGTCCCCATCTTCCATTAGGACTGGGTGGCGCTTGAAAGAGCGACATGCAGAGTGGGTGTTGAGTCTGAACAGTGTACCCCGCACTCTATTCGGGTGCTTCATGTCCCCACCCTGCATGCACCATACACCTTTTCTGGGGTATTTTAACTTCTTGTCTCTGTGTTTTCCTGCCTGTGTGATGGATTCCTGAAATAAAAGCTTCTGTTAAGTCTTCCTGGAAAGTGTTTCCGTGAGAGTTTGGCCCATTAGTTCGGTCATCTCCAGCAATTCCGTGGCCATGGAGAGCAGAGGTTCAACAGATTCAGATGAAGAGTAGCGGTCTATTGTAATGTTGTAAATTCAATTTAACCTGTTAAGCCCTGAGCCTGTTTTTCAGGTCTCAGGCTCGAAAATGACATTCCCAGAACAAATGACTATACTTCTAAAAGGGGTAAATTAATAATCCTTTTTCTCAAAGCAATGATAAACCTGTGAGTTGGATGTAGAAAAGTCAGAATCAATATAGATGTTTTTATTTTAAAGTAAATTCAGATTGAACATAGTAAAACATTTTAAATTATAGTGTCTGTCCAAAAAGAAAAAAAGACTTAGTTAAAACCACCCTTGAATGATGGGATATTAGACTAAAAGCTTTAGGAATCCAAACTATAACATAAAATAAGTACCCTGTATCAAGATTGATGCAGAACAAGTGAAATTTGACCTTTTTAGAGAGATTTAGAAAAAAACAAAACACTTCTGGGGTCATTTGAGTGCATTTTCCATATCTCTGGCCACCCTCGTTCGATTTTGATGATTGACATCTCTTTTTAACCGTTAGAGCCAATAGAATCGAGGGGAAGTTCCTAAAATCCATCTAAACATTACCCATTGGTGAATGAGTGATGCGCGGCCAGAATGCCCCGGAATCGGAAGCTGCGATGCACTCTGGTGGCTATCATTAGCAGCTAATATGAAATCGTTGTTATCGTTTTAATGCCATTGAGTTCTGTGCTAAGTGCGTTAGCATTTTTTCGCTCAGGGCTCATTTAGACGCTTCTTGTGAGACTTTTGTTTTGTTTCGGTAAAAATGGTTTGTATTGTCAGTTAGCTGAGTTTCTTCCCGTTAAATGGGTATGACACATGAATAGGTTTGAAATATTAAGAAGCCCTGAGACACGGTTTCGTGAAAAAACACCCCGCAGGCCCCGGATTAGGGGCCTCTCAGGCTTAACAAGTTAAATGCCTTGTTAAATTACTTGTGTAATACCTTGTATTCCATTAAACACATTTGTCATCAATTCACCTGAATTCATTCATAAATTAGTGAACATAATGAGACATTTGTGAGCATATAGAGCAACGGTTTGTTTCTCATCAGCTGCAAATGTTGACTTTTTTACCTCTGAGAAGACCTCTGTTGTTTTACTGTTTATAACTCAACTCAGCATGAACATAGCTTTCATTAGAGCACAATATGAAGGCTCTACGACAACGTTGAAAAATCGACCTTTTGGAGCTGAACAATTGGCGGCCATCTTGGATTTGAAGGTCAAAAATAGGTAAAATCATCAAAACAATATCAAATTTGAATTGTTCGACCCAGAAAGTGCCATAAACCATTTATTGAACAACATTGTAGGCCAAAACATTGAAAAGCTCTTTTTCAACCTATGTTGATGACAGCCATTTTGGATTTAGGGCTCTAAAAACTGTTGCCTGCATTTCTGCGAGGGGCATGGGGGCTAAACATTTTTTGAACCCTTCATAGATTACAAATCCACTGAGAAACGAACCTCCGCTCTGCGCTCTCCACGGTCACGGAATTGCTGGAGATGACAAAACTGGCTGGGCGGAGTCACAGAAGCACTCAACTGATCTTCACTCCCCGACCATTAGCGCCATTCAAAACCATGTTTTATACCGCTTTGTTTCAACCACTGCCGTCTCGCCGTTACCCCCTGTCCCGCCCTCTCTGTCTGTCTGTCTATTTCAGTTTCACCAGAAAGACGGCTGGTAGACCAGTGTATTGGCCAATTGTCCAAAAGAAAATTAATGTTCAAAGGCCACTTAGTCTAGGAGGCGAGTTTGAGTATTGACTTGCGTACATTCAAGAAATCAGGTACCTTGCTCGTTCCATTCAGGTGCTTTATTGAGAGGTTCAATAGATCAGCTGGCGGCCCACTTCCGACGTGCAACATTTGCACGGTATTTAAACAAATAACAAACAAGATCCCTCGGTCATACGGATGTGTGCGGTCAAAAACTTTTTCCAACTTCCTCTCAGACTTCCTGCTGTGACATGCTGGCAGCGTCATTTATACCCTGAGCACGCTCCTACGATTGCTTTCTATAAATAATAACAACACATAAACTAGAGCTGTCCATAAGCAAGATAACACATTACAAAAACAGTATAATAATAATAATTAATAGTTATTCCGCTCATTTAAGTTAAATTAAAGAATATTCAATTGGCTCACAAAAACAAAATTCATTACCATAAAATAAGGTGCCTAAATGGCTCTTACAATTCCGGCCCCTAATTATAAGGCGGGAAGACTTATACTTAATAATAATAACAAGAGTCAGTAATCACAGAGCTTCAGTCGGCAGACTACAAAGTAACTCACAAAGCAATAAATCTGGGTGTAGTGATGGACTCAGACCTGAATTGTAACAGTCACATTACAACAGTTATTAGGTCTGCATACTACCACCTGAAGAATATATCAAGGATTAAAAAACTAATGTCGCAACAGGATTTAGAAAAACTTGTCCATGCTTTTATTTTCAGTAGACTCGACTACTGCAATAGTGTATTCACAGGGCTCACTAAAAAATCTATCAGAATGCTGCTGCTGATTCAGAACGCTACTGCTCGAGTACTTACTAACACTAGAAAAGTGGATCACATCACTCCGGTTCTAAGATCATTACACTGGCTTCCAGTCTGCCAAAGAATTGATTTTAAAATACTACTGCTAATTTTAAATCACTAAATGGCTTAGGACCGAGGTATATAGACGACCTACTGCTTCACTATGAAGCATCCAGGAGTCTCAGGTCTTCTGGGTCGGGTCTGCTCTCTGTTCCGAGAATAACCTAAACATGGAAAAGCAGCTTTTAGTTATTATGCCCCAACAATTTGGAACAAACAGTATGCCTTTTTAGTTATGTATTATGTACTTGCTGTGTTTATTTATTTATTTTATTGCATTACCTTTGCTTTATATGCCTGTTTTAAATGCCTTTTTAATAATATATTTATGCTGTATTTGTTCTTAAATGTCTTTCTCTTTTAATCTGTAAAGCACTTTGAATCGCCACGTGTTGAAAAGTGCTATATAAATAAAATTGCCTTGCCTTGCCTTGCCAAGAGTCATTTCCAAACAAAAATATGGCTAACAATAGCTCAATTATACTCCTAACAAACAACGTTTGCATTTACTTATGGGGGAGGAATCCACCTACACCTCTTGACATAGGTTTTCCATAAAACAAACTAAATCTACATATTTTATGTACATTTTTTTTTTTTTTAAAGGGATGAACAAGCGCCCTTTAATGCATTGTGCCCTACTGCAAAATTAAGTGTCCTATTCACAAATGAGGCAAATTCTTTCCACATGCCTCTCCAAAGTACTGGATTTGGTTTTTACCAGTACTCTACGAACCAGTCCTTTAGAGCAGGGGTTTTCAAAGTGTGGGTAGGTGAGCCTCCCCTCAGAGAACATAAGAACAGCTGCGCCCCCCCCTTCCCAATTATTATTGCTGTTATTATTATTATTATTGTTGTTGTTGCTATAATGCAGGGGTATTCAATTGCATTTCAAAGAGGTCCAGTAAGAGAAAATGTAATTAAATGCTTTGTTTTCGTTGTCTACCTTCCGCCATTTGAAATTACTCCGACTGTTTCTCACCTCTTGTCTCGTCTCTGTGTGTGTGTGTGTTTGAATCTATCGTGCTGACTGCACCAATTTGATTGGCTGAGTAGCGTCACCTCCTTAAAACATTAAACAATAACTTTTTAAAACCTTTTTATTTTTATGTTTTAAACATATTGTATAAAACTCCCCCACTACTTGGACTATTCCTTGCACCCCTCTAGAATAAGCCCGAATGGTCTCAACCATATTGCATCAGTAACGTGCACTTGTTATTATAACAAGATCGCAAGGACACTGGTAGCATCGGAAAATTTAGTGTTGTTCAGTTTGTGTGTTGTGGAACATGCGTGTCCGTGCATGAAAATATACCACACACCCAATTACAATTGCATGTTCAATTCACTACCCTGGAAGTTAATACAGTTGTTAAAGTTGGAACAGCCTGTGGACAGCCGTTCTTCCTTGCATGTCAGTCGCCGACACCTTCTTACAGAGGACAGGCACATCTAGCTGCAGCACGACCCGTATATTTCCGCACGCCGTGTTCTCAAGACATATTTTTTTTAACATTTTCAACATGGTGGATAAATCCTTATATGCTCCCGGCAACGCACTGAACGTCAACTTTGCCTCCTTATTACACTCACCCCTACTTTAGTGGGAACAATGAGTCTGCGTCTTTGATGCACACAGGAATAAACGCAGATCATCCTCTGGCTGCAGCCTTTACCGGTACTTGCTTTTGATCAAAGTCAATGCGGAAAACCTGCACTCACACAGTTAGGTGGAGGTGAAGGGAATGAGCACTTTTACAGCCTTTTTGGCGAGGTGGGGGAACTCGGTCTCCACAGACAGCCACAAGTGGGCGAGTGTCACTTTACTCGTCTTTTTCTCGTTCTTTTGTGTCTCACGCTGCGCCTCCCCTGAAGCTCTCTGGCGCCCCCCAGGGGAGGCGCGCCTCACACTTTGAAAACCGCTGCTTTAGAGTGTGTGATGGTCTGCACGACTTTTCCCAGAAGCCACGAGCTCCGAGGGGCGTTGTCGTCCAGGATCATGACAATGTGCCCTGGTGTTAGATTCTGCTTCACTTTAGTCCATTTTTGACGCTCCTGTAGGTCAGGCTGGCACTCACGCACCCACCTTTTCCACAACATGTCTGATATGTACTGCGCCTGCTTCCATCTGCGACGTGTGTAGCAGTCATCCTTGCAGCTTAGTCTTGGAAGAAGCAATGGCTGTTTCTTTAACAACAGCAGATTATTTGGCGTCAGCGGTTCAATGTCATTTGGGTCATCAGATGATGTGGTTAAAGGTCTGTCTTTAAGTATGGCCTCAACTTCACACATAAATACCAGCTTCACCAGCATAGACCAGTTTAACTGGATATCTTGTCCAGCCTGGTAAACCAACTAAACCAGCCTAACACCAGCTAACACCAGCTAAAACCAGCAACCATCTTAAGCTGGTCTATGCTGGTTTTTTCAGTAGGTTATTTGGTCGTTTTTTGGAGGAGGACAGGTTGAAAAAAACATGAGTCTTGGCTGGAGTGTCAACCTTAGGTTTTGCATGTATTTGCTCATACCCAAACGTATTAGAGTAAACATTTCCAATAGATCATCTAATTAAACTCGGACACATTTGTATGTGTTTGGTAATCAAAATATATGCTCAAACATGCTCAATCACAGCCATAGTTTAACTATGACATTGCTGAACTGACAAAAAGATTGTATTTGTATTTGTTTCTTTTATTAGTTTGCCAAATCTCTGAATCAGTTTATCTTTCTGCTCCTCCTCTGTCTCTGGATACCCTTCTCTCCTCCAGCGTGCTTCCTCTCTTTGGAGGTGGAGTCAAGCCCTCAGTAAAGCCGGTTGGAGTCGACGTTATTGACAGAATCAGGATGTATTCTCCCGGAGGGATGCAGGAAGTTTCAAGCTGCGACAGAAACTTTAGAAGGGCTCCAGGTCTAGCATTTTTAAAAAAAGTACTTTTAACTGGATGTTAAGCAACCATTGCACATCCTAAAAACACACACACAAAATCCCACTCAAACACGAAAATAGTGGTGCACAAAAGTGCTCTGGCTCCTGGATTAGTTTCCTTTCGATTACCAAGAAAATTGTTAGTGACCAGTTTTCAGCCCTATTTGTCATTGATCAATTCATTGCAATTGTGGCAAGCTGTGGGTGGGCTCACTGGAAAGCAGCAGCACTGGTACATAACCACTGAAATATCAATACCACCACTATTCGCTCCTGTTGTCATGACAAATTGCTGCATGTATGGGATTCAAACATACGTACACAATCTGCCAATCACCCCACTGTGTTTCTATACTCTACCCACCATCATAATCATCATCCCCATCAACAATCTCTCCCATGTTTCTTCCCCCAATCCCTCCGTCTGCACACAGCAGCCTTTCTAAGCTAAAATCAATACAGATATGGAGTGTGGCCAACCCAGTCTCACAAAAAAACGTGTAATAACTAAGTTGGTCCACAACATAGGACGTAGTATTTCTACAAAAACGCCTCTGAAATTGTAAGATCCCTACGTTTTTTTTCACCATTCATTCCAATGGCTGGCGTCTATGTCACGTGATCTTCACATTTCTCCCTGCAGAAAAAAAAAACATGGCCGAACTTCGTTTTATTCTCGGTGTAAAATGCCTATTTTAAAGTTAGTTTGGCCATTAAAATGCGTTTTGATGTCATTTGATGCGAGAAATATGAGTTGTTATTTCAGATTATGTGTGCAGTGGATGTACAATATCTTTAGTTTGCTAGTTATTATGAAGATTACTTCCGGAAATTGTGTCTATACAACGTTTTCATTGTTACCAAGGTGGTTGCTAGGGAAGCTGCTATCGATATTATTTCTGTTAAGTTGTGTAAAATGGTGTTATCTTTATTGCTACCCTACCCCCTTCCCCGTCAATGTTGGTCCACAGCGCGAACGTATTAGTTTAACAAAATCCGCAATTGTGGCATTGTGTGGTGCCGAGAGATGGGAGTCGGGGGCGGGGTATCAAAGGTAAGCTAGACAGGAAGTCCGCCTCACTAAAATGTCCGTGCAGAACAATACCCTAACCCATAGATCCGTGGGTGAATAATGTCAATCACCAGAATAGATACGTTATTTTCCCCTGTGCAATTCTCAATTTACTCAACAATAACATGAACAGCACTTTGAAAGGGGATGGAACCACGGCAGAATGTCCAAAACTGGATTTGAACGGGTCCACCCCGTCCCCCCCTTCCCCACTCCGTCCCCAGAACTACACATGCTGGCTATTGTGTTTCGCAACATGTTCTCTATCTATGGCACGTCTCTACTGGGAGTTGTAGTTTTAAAAGACGTTTTCATATTTCCCATAATAAGAAGTTGCCATTATTAAACTGTGTACATCCCTGGAGGTTTAGGGGATAGGAAACACTCAAATTTAAAACATATAATTAATAAATGGGTGAAAATTGCTTGTGCCCATAATGGGCAGCATTAATATATACCCACATGACACCTAAGGTCAGAAGAGCTTTATTTAACAGCTGGTCTTATGTCTGTGACCCCTCCTGTTGTTAATTGATAAGCCTGAAACATGCACTTGTCAAGGTTCAGCAAATATGGCAGTAGCCATCGATCATCTTAAGATAAGATATACTTTAATTGATCCCAAGTTGGAAACATTTGCGTTGTGGCCGCTTGCCTCTGAGCTGCTGTCAATCGGAGTGATTGTCACAAACACGGAAATGTTGACAGCCTCTATTATGTTTGTTTGTTTTGTTTTCTTTACACAGGCAAACATTCGCATGCTTTTTATGAGTAAAAATGATCACATTTATGTTTTAAATGAAAATTAAATTAAATTAAGAAATACAAATAATACATTTTCATTGCAAAAAAGGACCATTGAACATAATTTATTAGATTCTGAAGAAATAGGAGTTGAGAACATCTTCAATCTTACTTTGTGTATCAATGTTTACTGTCACTCAACTATAAGCTGTAAAATAATAATGAACAGAGCACAACATTTGAACCATCAAAATAGTTAAGTATGCAGTGATGTAGATACTTCGTGGCCAACATTCTGAAAACAGAACATCTGACAAATGATCACACACGCCTGCTTAACATATTTACTCTCCTCTGGTTTTATCTCAAACCTTTTGTAAAGAGCATTGTGCTGAACATATTTGCTGGAGACAGAGTTAATTAGAGCATTTCTTCCAGAGCCAGAAATCCAAAACAAGGCTAAAACAAGCTAAAATGCTCAGCTCTGAGATGAAATAAACACTAAGAGTAGTTATGGACTCAGTTTGTACGTGTCAACGATGAAAACTTCCACGCGAACCAAAGTTAGCCATGGAGTGCCACAGGGCTCCGTGCTCAGACCTATTTTGTTCACATTATATACACTGTAAAAAAAGTCCGTGAAATTAACAGGGAAAAGCTGTAAAATCACGACATCAAAAAACTGTAAATAGAGAAACAATGAAGCAGTGTTTAATTGACAGTAATATTTCGTAAAGTACTGAACCAAACAAAACTGTTAAATTCACATTAAGAATATGTTAAAAATAATTATATTTCATTGTATAATTTACAGATTACTGTGGTTTGAACACAGAAAAACTGTAATACATAAAACAATACAATACAGTTAAAATGACAACATGACAGTGTTAAAGTCATGTTTTTTTATATTTTTTCATTCTTGAATATACTATAATATACTTACTTCTTATTTCTATTTTTTTTAATACATATGTTTATTTTGAAATTGGAAATAACCCAGTACTGAGACATTTTTGGAAATTAAATGAGAATCCATAAAACAGCTGGCGTTTGGATTCTCGGGCCGCCCGGCTATTTGGAGTGGAATGCAGCCCACGGCAGACAGCCCAAACAGTAATCGAACGCGCCACTAACGGCCCGTCCACACAGCGGTAAATCTACTTTTTGAGTCTTGTATTTTTTTTTAATTGGGACAGCCTCTCGGCGGAAGTGACGCAAGCGGTCAACGAACGCAGCCTCCGAAGGAAACGGCCGCTGAACTGAGACACGCCTACTGAGCAGTAGAGTTTGTTTCTGTTATTTCATTGGACTATTTAATTGTCGCGGGAGCAGCCACTTTTTGTAGGTTAACGGCTCAGTGCGCGGCCAAGTCTGTCTGCCACGGACCACGGAGCTATGTGCAGGTGCTCATGAGCGGAGGATCACATCTGTAGCACTGGTAAGCTAACCGTTTATTTTCTTCAAACTTCAATTATAACACGGTGTGTTGTCAGGACAATTCTGTTTGTGATTTATTGCATTTTGCAGTCATAGTAGTTATAACGTCTACTGACTGGGAGTTAATTTAAATAGTCTGGTAACGTTATTGAAGTATCATGCTAAAAGCTGAACTCTTTATTTTCGTTCAATTCATACTGTTGTGAAGCGGGGGGTTCGAAGCTACATCTGAGCGGGTTCAAATTTAACGGGCAGTTATATTATTATTATATTGCTAAATATGATTACCTACCATTTTTGCAGGTTAACGGTTACGGCTCAGTGCGCGGCCAAGTCTGTCTCAAGTCTGCCTGCCACGGACCACGGAGCTGTGTGCACATGAGCGGAGGATCACATCTGTAGCACTGGTAAGCTAACCGTTTATTTTCTTCAAACTTCAATTATAACAAGGTGTGTTGTCAGGACAAAACTAACTTATGTTTGTGATTGAGTGCATGTTGCAGTCATAGTTATAACGTCTACTGACTGGGAGTTAATTTAAATAGTCTGGTAACGTTATTGAAGTATCATGCTAAAAGCTGAACTCTTTATTTTCATTTAATTCATGCTGTTATGAAGCGGGGGGTTTGAAGCTACATCTGAGCGGGTTCAAAGTTAACGGGCAGTCGTGTTAGCGTGCTAAAAATGATTACCTGCCGTATTTGCAGGTTAACGGTTACGCGGCCAAGTCGGCCTCAAGTCTGCCTGCCACGGACCACGTGGAGCTGTGTGCACATGAGCGGAGGATCACATCTGTAGCACTGGTAAGCTAACCGTTGAGGGGTTATGTTCTGCATTGCATAGGAACCCCTAAAAATGATTACCTGCCGTTTTTGCAGCAAAACGCTACAGACTTTGAAGGGTTATGTGCTGCATTCTAGAGTGCATAGGAACGAACCCCAGTGTTTTT
Source organism: Notothenia rossii (assembly GCF_949606895.1). NCBI lineage: Eukaryota > Metazoa > Chordata > Actinopteri > Perciformes > Nototheniidae > Notothenia > Notothenia rossii. Next base: position 30,661,384 of record NC_136904.1, read on the forward strand.
TCAAATGTGTTGGCACGAACTGCAAGCGAACATTTTGTACTTACGCATCTTTTAAAGCTCACTTTTATCGGATTCACAATGTGCCTGCAGCCACTGCTAGAGCCATTGTTACAGATTTGAAATGTGCAATTTCGTTATGTGCGCGCCAATTTCACACAGTGAAAGAACTTATATCCCACTTAAAAGATCATATAGTGGAGGGACGACCTGTGTTATGTCCAGTAACTGGTTGTACAAATACTTTCACTGTGAAATCGTCATTTACTGCTCATATGTCCAGAAAACACAGAGCATGTTCTGTTGATAGCATAAGTGACATGTACAGGGAAGCCATTTCTCCGTGTTCTGCACATGAAGATGCTTCCCAGAGCCCAAATGATGCAACAACAAATGAAAGCACTGATTTGACACAGCATTTCAATGAGACCTATCTTAGGAATGTATGCTTATTCTACTTAAAATTGCAAGGGCAGCTCCTTCTTCCAGCTTCAACAATACAGACCATTGTCGAAGAGATGCAAAATGTGCATGAGTTGGGACAGGATTACATTTTAAGTAAACTACGTTCAGTTTTAAAAGATGACATGTCTCTAACTGATGATGCTATTGCTAAAATCTGTGATTGTGTGAAGGATTCCGATCTGTTCTCAGTCTGTCACCAGGGACCACTGAGAACAACATATTCAAGAGCTCAGACATTCAAAAAGATGTTCAAATACATAGAGCCTAAAAAAGTAACATTAGGAAATGATGAAAATATGACACAAAGGTTTGCTTACTACATACCTCTGAAACAAACAGTAAGTGGCTTATTAGAATCAGAATTTTGGAAGAATTCAATGTCACAGCAGTCATGTGAAACAGACTCAGATGTTTTTGGTGACATAAGTGATGGACACAACTTTAAGTCCAAACAGTTCTTCATTGAAAATCCAGGATGCCTGAAGCTAATTCTGTACCAGGATGCTTTTGAAATTGTCAACCCCCTTGGCTCTGCTAGGAAAAAACACAAAGTTGTTGCAGTCTATCTTTCTGTGGCAAATCTACCTGCTCATGTGCGCTCTAATACTGATCACATGTCCCTGGTTTTATTGTGTGGAGAGAATGACCTAAAACAATTTGGATTTGCTAAGGTGTTCTCAGAGATGTTAGTGGATTTAAAAGATTTGGAGGAAAATGGAATAGTTACAACAGTTGGAGACATGGTCAAAGGGGCTCTGTACTGCATTGCGGGTGATAACTTGGGTTCACACGGTATTGGTGGGTTCACTGAAAACTTTAGTCGTTCAAAGTACTTTTGCAGGTACTGTGAAATCACACAAAGTGAGTTTAAGAGTGATGATCCAAATGTATGTGGGCCACAGCGCACACCCGAAGGTTACGATTCTGCTGTTGCTGATCTACAAGTTGAAGACAGTCCACACATCAAAGGCATAAAGGCAAACTCTGTCTTCAATGCTCTGACATCTTTTCATGTTTGCAAGCCAGGTCTCCCACCTTGTTTAGGCCATGACATATTTGAGGGTGTCTTATCCTACGATGTTGCACTGTACTTAAAGTATTTTATTAAGAAAAAGAAATGGTTTACATATTCACTTTTGAACCGGCGCATAAAACAGTTCAAGTACAAAGGATCTGATGCTCTCACTAAGCCCTGTGCTGTCAACTCTGACGTATTCAAGCTCTCAGGTCAAGCCATTCAGAACTGGAATTTGTTAAGATTGCTGCCTGTATTAATTGGAGACAAAGTGCAAAATCCAGAAGATGATGTGTGGCAGTTGACTCTCCAGCTTAAAGATATTGTTGATCTGATTTGTGCACAAAAGATTTCGTTGTCACAGGTAGCCTATCTTGACATTACAATCCAAGAATATTTGGAAACAAGGAAGTGTTTCTTTCCTGAGAGTCCACTAAAACCAAAGCACCATTTCATGAGACACTATCCGGCACTCATCTTGAAATTTGGCCCCTTGATTAGAGTATAGACAATGCGTTTTGAAAGTAAACACAGCTACTTCAAGAGATGTGCCAGGCATTTGAAAAACTTTAAAAACATCTGCCTAACTTTATCCGAAAGACATCAGATGTTTCAAGCATATCTTTCAGCTGGGCCAGGATGCAGTCAACTTGTGCAAGTCAAAGACAGTTGTAATTTTTACTCCAGTCTTTACAGTGATTCAATCAAACATGCAGTGAGAGAGTTTGGCTTTTCAGAAAACAATACTAGTGTTTCCACAGACATACAGTATAAAGGTACATCATATAAAAAAGGGCTTTTCCTTGTGTCCAAAAATGACGAGTCCATGGAGTTCGGAGAACTGCTCATTATTTTAATTCAAAATGATTCAGCTGTGTATTTTGTGATGGATATACATAAAACTGACTATCATTCTGAATACCACCTGTACTCTGTGACAAAACAGAATGCAAGGTTGCAATGTGTTAACATTAACGACTTGGTAGATTTTTATCCGTTACCATCATACATTGTTAACGGGCACCAAGTCATCCCGCTGAAACACAGTGTGTTGTCAAAATAAACACGATATTGGCTACTGTGGTGTTGAAACCATTCTAACAATGCACATGTATGCTTAGGGAAAATGATAAAATACTTTTTGAAAAATATTAAAGTGACAGCAGTTTTTGTTCTGCAATGTACAGAAATAAAAAGTATACATCCTCAATCACACCCTATACTCAAATTAGAGGTTCCTCTTATCTGTATATAATGTATGTACAGTATTACTTGACTAAATGTCTAATTATCTTTGTCTTTCATTTGTAATTTTGAAAACCGAAAAGTGTCGTTCTTCCATGATTCCAGAGATTACAGACATGGAGCAAACATTTATATGCAGTGCCATCACTGAGGTCTTGCCTGACCTTCCAGAGATGAAAAAAGATATTCTGGAAGAGACTTTACAATCCCTTGGGGTGGAGACCTATGAGGATTTCCAGTTTGTTAAGGAAGCAGATTTGCTGTCAGCTTTGAGGCCAATTCAAGCCAGAAAAGTCCTTGCTGCTTGGAAGCTGAGATGTATGTATACTTGTGACTATTTTAGTACAGGATGCAACCAGTGCCCAAAGTGGCCTGCATAAAAGATACATCAGAAATATAGAAACATTAAAACTGTGTTCCCCATAACTCTTTTTGTTAATATGTGTGTGTTTGCAGGCCAGACTCCTGAATCCAGCAGCTCATCTGTTGGTGGCTCGCCAGGACCTTCTGCATCCTTGATGTCCTATTCACCCAGAAGTTCATCCTCAACCTCTTCCGACAGCTGCAAAAGGCCTGATATAGACTGGATGGATAGCTTTGTGATACCGTGGGATAAGTTCCCAGAGGAACTGATGCAGACACTGGACAGAGGAAAACGACCTAGTCCACAAATGAGAAAAGAGATGGTACGGATTCTGGTGTGTGAAATGAAGCGAAAAAGTACTTGCTTAAGTAAAAGACACACTATTGAAGTTGCAAAAAAGATAGTGGCAAAGTATCCTACGTCTCTTCAAGACATAATAGAGGGAGACGTGATCGGGCCAGGGTATCACTCTCTGGTCAAGCAATTGCAAAATAGGATAGAGAATGTGAAGCGATCCACGACCCCAAAAATAAGAAAACGAAAGAATGGCACCGACGAGCCAGCAGGAGAAAAAGGAAAAACTGAGGGTGATGTCTAAGCAAACTGATGTAAATCCAGAGGAGGTCAAACTTCTAATGAAGTCAACGTTCTACACGCAGCGTAAACAAGTCAACCAGGGGACAAATATAAAATCCCTCCTGCAAGAGTGGCCGTTTTGGTTCGACGACCTTGGCATGGCAGTCCACTTCAAGGAACTCACAGGAAGTGAGCTTCAAGAAACTTTCACACGGAATTTGGATCTGAAGGGGAAACGACTCCTGAACTACATGAATACGGTTGCTGTGTACAAGAGCAAAAGGTTGCTACAGGCTTTAACCAAGTTCAAAGTGATGAGAGGAGAGCTAAGTGGTTGTTCTGAAGACGTCAAAGACATGGTGCTGCTTCTACTGTCCTACTTTGATGAGAAGGAAGACACGATGTTCTGTTATGTGGAGGACACATGCCTGGCAGGGGAAGTACAGATGGACCAAGTTCAGTTGACTCCCACCATTGTTGTGTGTGGTAAGTAAAAACGTTGACTACTTTTTTTCTGTTCTTTCTGCCACTTCTTTCTCTCTTTTCTGTCTAATTTGAGACGTTTATGTTGCACAATGTTTTTTGTTACTGTAAGCTCGTAAAGGGCTAGTGTGGATGCTTATGGATACTTATCCATAGTCAGTGTATTACTTGCATGTCTTTGGAGGAACAGGCAGGAGTACGGGTACGTATGTAAAGCTGTGGATGGGTGCAGCAGCGAAACGTATTTTAGCCACCTAAAAATTCAGTTTACATGTACGCTATATTTAGAATATTGTCACAAATGTACCCTGCTGCTTCAGTCCCTATCAGAAACAGACTGTATAGCTGTCTGACAGCAAGGTAGAGCTTTGAAAATATTCTTTAATATAGCATACACTAAGAGTAATATTGTTTTAGTTTTTTTGGTGGCTTAACTATGTCCACAGCAGTGCATTGCTTAGCTGTCTGCTGGTTCTCTTCTCTGTTTCTCCAAACTGTAGCTCCTACAACCCCCCTTCAAACAATATGAACTATCCCCTAAACTATCCCCTTTATCTCCCCTTAACCTGCAAATACACATACATACATGTTTGTATTGATGGTGAGAGCAATTTAACAGACCTTAAAATGTAATAACATATGTGCTAAAATTGTTTTGTGAAATGTTTCAGGAAGACAAGTCTTGTTTTAATTTAGTTTGAATTGTGTTTTTCTTCTTTTTTAGGACGATCATGCTATTCTTCAAAGCGATACATGCTGAGTGTGGATCGAAACATAGTACAGGACAACATCCCCTCCTTGGTTTCTGCCCTGTCCATGATGTTTGGGAGCTATTATTGCTTCAACATCGCCTACCTGTCAGAGCTGGCATCCACCCTGGAGTTTGTCCAGAGGTATGTGTTTTTTGGGATGGGTTTTATCCAACAATTTATTTTATTAAACTGCAACAAATCTAAAGCAGCTGCTTCAGAGAATTGGGGGTTAAGATAATTGTCATTTTGGCTTCAAAATAATAAGATTGATGTGAATTTTGTTGTTGTTAGGCAAGCTATTTCATTATTAATTCTGTTGTTTGTTTGTTTTTCTATTTTAAGGTGTTTTTTCTCCATCAACCCAGAGAAGGGCACCAAAGTGGAGAAGACACGCGCATCCCGTCTTCAGGTGAACCCGAGAGTCCTCACCTTGATACAGGAACTTTCGGACCATGAGTGGCGTGATGTCTGAATATGGACAGTAAGATCAATGGCATGTGGCGATGTGCCCAAGTTACAGTTTGTTTGATTGTTTAAATCGTAGTTAAAATTTGAAGTGCCTTTTTTCTAATTAAATTGTTCTTTTAACTAATTTAAAAAAATGCAATATGTAACTCTCAAAATGTCAAACTATTATTTTAAGGTCATTGTAGCCACTCTTGGGGTTTGCTGTTACAAAGTGAAGTTGCTTAAACAATCTTCGGTTGGTTTATGTGGATGTAAAAGCTCAGGACATCACTGTTGAGTGTAAAAATGTTGACGTGTTACACTCCACTGGGTGGTTTTGTTTTGTTTTTTGTTTTATAAACATTATTTCCCATAAATCATTTGTAAGTAACCTTTCAACTTTGTTCAGCTTGAAGTTTGTTTATTGTGCAGCCTTAGTTTGTATGTTTTACCAATATGTATGTTGAGAAATGACAGATGTTTTTGATCACTGCTATATATATATATATATAAAAAATTCCAACAAGAACTTGCCTTTCCAAGAATTTATTATATTTTATATATATTTATTTTATTATATATATATATATATATATATATATATATATATATATATATATATATATATATATATATATATATATATATATAATAAATTCTTGGAAAGGCAAGTTCTTGTTGGAATTTTTTCAATTTTTAATACAGTGGCTCTTGAGGTTTATCTAGCTTTGCATTTTAAATGCTTAATCTGTGTACCCTGGATTACATTCTTCACATTTCTGGTAATAGTCAAACATATATATACGAAGGCAGTGTAGTTTAAATGAAATCTTTCAATCTGACTAATGTATAGGAAAAACATTTTTTTTCCACTGAGCAATAATCCTTACAGGCGCTTTTATACTATATATTTGAGATTGTTATTCATAAAACAGTTTTTGCTGCATTTTAATTGTAATAAATACATTTGACAGAAAATTAAAATTGCAGTAGTTAGAGGTTGCTTTCACCGTAAAACTCGTCATTACTACGGCAAAATACACTAAATTATACACAACTTTTGATTACAATTTGCGGGAAAATTCAGTTAAATTACAGCATTACACTGATGCTTTTACAGTTAAACAGTGTTATTTGTTTGGTATTTTTCTGTTAAATTTAATGGGATTCAATGTACAATAGACAACAGCTGCATGTAAATCTTACTGAAATAATCAGTTTAATAGCAACGTGATCATGCTAATTCAGCAGAAAAGGGCTGTTGAAATTACAGATTTAAAATGTAAATTACAACTGTTTTAAACTGTAAAATATACACGTTGTTCTGTAAAGTTGTTTACAGTTTACCATATTTTTTACATCATTATTCTGGCAACAAAGCTGCCAGGTTTTTACCGTAAAAACAACGTTTTTTTTTTTACAGTGTATGCTTCCGTTAGGCATTATTATAAGGAATCATTCTGTACATTTTCATTGTTATGCGGATGATACTCAACTATATTTATCAATCAAGCCTGATGAAATTAATCATCTAAATAAAATTCAAGACTGCCTCAAGACTTAAAAACGTGGATGACCTAAACTTTTTGATGTTAAACACGACCAAAACTGAAGTTATTGTACTTGTCCCGAAGAATCTACGAAACAAATTATCTAAAGATATATTAACTATGGATGGCATTAATTTGGCCTCCAGTGAGACTGTAAGGAATCTTGGTGTTATATTTTATCAGGATTGATCCTTTAACGCCCACATCAGAGGTTGCGCTAGACTTTTTCACTGCCCGTCATTTTGACGGACAGGATCGTAAAATTTCCCTAAAAAATTCAGTATTACCCGTCGGCTTTTACACTCTGGGGGGGGGGGGGGGGGGGGGAGAGAGAACTGTCAACCGGGGGGGGGAAGAGCACGGTCATGAACAACTGTCAACGGGGCTGAGGGGGAGGAGAGCACAGTCGTGAACTGTCAACGGGGGGAGGGGCGCACGCTCGTGAACTGTTAGCGCGGTTATATTCATGCTTGCCCACTGCACCTCGCGGGAGTGCGCACAGCGTAAAGCCAAAACTCACAGACATTTCAATGATTTGTACGGCAAAGTTGGGTTTGGAAACGGTATAATTTCCTTCTTCGCAGGCATGCATAACACCGGAGCCTCGCTGCGGGGAAACTTTGGCGCTGTTCCATGTTTGTTCTAATCCGTCAAAATGACCGACTGCTTTCAAATTTTTCTGTCATTGTTAAAAAAAATCCGTCATAGACGGAAAATATTCGGTTAACGCGACCTCTGGCCCACATAAAATCAATTTCAAGGACCGCCTACTTCCATATACCTAACATTGCAAAAATCAGGCATATCTTGCCTCAAAACGATGCAGAAAACTAGTCCATGCATTTGTTACTTCAAGGCTGGATTATTGTAACTCCTTATTATTAGGGTGTACCAAGAAGTCAGTTAAGTCGCTGCAACTGATTCAAAATGCTGCAGCTCGAAGTTTTGCCCCTAGTTTTGCTGATATAGGCTTAGTTTGTCGGGGGACATCTTACTTCTTCCTTCTCTCTGTCTATACCAGTGTACTCTCATGTTCCGATTAACCCAGCTTCCCCAAATTTCTTTCTTTTTGGTGTCTATATACGCCGGGATCCGGATTCACGGATGATCCTGTTGCTGCGGTCCTGTGTCCTGGATCGCGACCCCTGGATCTTGAGTTGTGGCTGTGCCTATTGCTGTGGTCCTGGATCATAAGTCCTGGATGGATATCCTCGTGGATTCATCTTCCTATTATACACACATGCATTTCCAAACATTTGGACTACCTATGTTGCAAATTTATTATCTTTTCAATTTACACACTATTGCACGTCGGTCCGTCCTGGGAGAGGGATCCCTCCTCTGATGCTCTCCCTGAGGTTTCTCCCATTTTCCCCTTTAAACTGTGGGTTTTCTCCAGAAGTTTTTCCGTGTACGATGTGAGGGTCTAAGGACAGAGGGTGTCGTATTGTCATACTGATATTCTGTACAAACTGTGAAGTCCACTGAGACAAATGTAACATTATTATTATTTGTGATATTGACCTATATAAATAAAGATTGATTGATTGATTGGTTGATTGATTGATACATCTCTGTGGGATGGCTAAAACTAAAACATTTCACATTACACAGTCATTTGAATGTATGGTCCATTCAAGTGTATTATGAATGTAGTGTTTATTTAGAGAAACATCTAGAAGTTGACATGCATGTGTTCCATCTGGTATAGACTTGCAAGTATGTTGTTGATGCCATCAAATAATGTTTTATTCTGGTGTTTATTGAACTATAAATAGCGTCATACTAACAACCTGCTGTGTGTCTTCTGATTGCTTTCATTTTGTTTTGACAAAGGCCAAGGCTCATTTCTGAGACTCAAATGTTACTAACATTGAAGTGTCACATACATAATGACAGTGCTTACACCTGAGTACTGCTCTCTTAATGTTGTTTGATTTTGGGCCTTAATTTCTTTGCCCTGAATATGTTTCATGTTTTCATTTTCTCTTTTTGAAAGCAGTAATAGTTGCCATTATATCAAAATGCAGAGAAGTCTGGCCTTAAGGGCAAACTAAAAGGGTCTTCATGGTACAGCCGGAGTATCAGTTCTAGAACTGAATGTGGGTGTTTTAAAACTCTTAAGCCCCACGGACCCGGGTCCGGGGCCGAAATCGCGTCATTTGCAGGAAACAACGTCTAAGGAACCTTCATATTTAATAAACTATGAATATTTGATATCCATATAACGGGAAAAAACTCATTTAACTGATCTTTTTCATTTTTCTTTTTTTAAAAACACAATGCTAACAGTGAGCCTCTGAATTAGCCTCTGAATTAGCGAAAAATGCTAACCTATTACTGCATCGAAAATCACTCATAGCTCCCTTATTACTTATCCTAGCTGCACATCCAACACATTGTTTATGATCGTAAAGACACAGAATCTAACGGTGCCCACGTAAACACTGAAAGATACAAACTCGCGACGTTATCAACAAAAACGTACATCAAAACAAGTGGCGCTATAGCCCACAACGCTAACATGGCTTACCTTCGTCTTTGTCTGGTCTAAACTGGTCCTCAATGGCATTAAAACGATAACAACGATGATGTAGTTAATCCATAGGTTAATATCCAATGTGGCTGTGTCCCCTTTGAAATGTTCTGATTTCAATTCCGTTTTAAAATAGTAGAGCAGGCCATTCCTACGCTCTGTAGCTTCATTGAATGCGCGAAGACGCCATCTTTTTTTTAAGATGAGTGTGTCCAGGACGATTTCCCTTCGATTCTATTGGCTCTAACGGTCAGAAAGAGATGTCATATGTCAAAATCGAAGAACGGTGGCCAGAGATAAGGAAAATCCACCCAAATGGCCCCAGAAGAGGTTTCCTTTGCTAAGTCTGTCTAAAAAGGTCAAATATCACTTATTTTGCATCAATCTTAAAACAGGGTACTTATTATATGTTGTACTTTGGATTCCTAAAGCTTTTAGTCTACTAACCCATCATCCAAGGTTAGTTTTCACTATAAGTACAAAATATTTTTTGGACGGACACTATAATTTACAGTTTTTTACCATGTTCAATCTGAATTTTCTTTAAAATAAAAAACATCTATATTGATTCTGACTTTTCTACATCCAACTCACAGGTTTATCATTACTTTGAGAAAAAAGATTATTAATTTAACCCTTTTAGAAGGGAAGATATGGTCATTTGTTCTGGGAATGTCATTTTCGAGCCTGAAACCTGAAAAACAGGCTTGGGGCTTAAGATGTTTTAACAGTATCTTTAAAAAATACATGCAAAAAGCTCCTTTAATTAAAATTCCTGCTTCATATAAGGGCAAAAAGAATGATGACAATGCAGCCTCTGAGATGTGCCTCGCCAGCGTGAAAGAGCGCAGTGACATTACGCAAATACCAGGCCGCTTTTTTATTTGTATTAGATTAGCTAAAAAACAAACCAGGCTGCTGCAGCATAACCACTCTGAACTGAACATATCTGATGTTTTTAATGGAGAAATCTGGTCAAGGAGCATCATAGTCTCTTTCCGACTTGTAAAAGTTGAACACATTTTTTCTAGTCTTCCAGTTGTGATCTGAACAATAGGCCATAGGTCTTAAAGTTCAAATGGAATAGTTCAAACATGTTGTAAATACAATTACATGTATTCTTACCGAATGTTAGAGAAGACAGATAACACATTCATATTTGTCCATGAAACATAAAGCTCCAGTAAGCGGCAAGTTAAGGATATCATTTGTCAATAGCTAACAATGGGCTTACATAGACACGGTAGAAGAGTCACAATAATGGAATGCTGATAATGTCCAAATACAGAATCGGTATTGTGTAAATCAAAGGAAAAATATGTGTGATTGCTTTCTGTGCTTCTTTGGCAGCAGCATGCCTCAGGTGTAATTAAGTGAGTAAATTGCACCAATTATAATGAATCATTACATATTTAGCTGTTGAGTTCTTCTTTTTCCCCCTGTGTGTTTTTGTGTTTCTTCTGTTTCTAAGTCAGCTTTCCACATCACAATGACCAGACCCGCTGTGTGTGTTTTTGTAGGTCATAAAAACCGGTGAATGTTTTCATTGCCATGCCAGCCAAAGTATTCCCTTTACTTTACAGGCTCCTGCAGGGTCTGATCCAACAAGGGTGCTGCTCCTTGCCAAAACCAGCGAAGGTGACATTTCACTGAGTGGAATGGAGAGTTTCCAAATAAAATCCAAACTATGAGGCTGTTTTGGGGGCAGAGAGCGCAATTGAAGGCAACAGGCACAGTTTCCAGCCAGAACGTTTTGGGCATGTTGTTGATCTTTGAAGTTTCTTAGGCCAGTACTTCAGTTTTCTTGACCAGTTTGTGAACAGCTTAGACAATACATGGCTCGTGTGCATTGGAATCAATGTTTGCTTACATTTTTTTGGTGACATTTTTACCCTCACTTTATGATTATATATTTTTGGTACCTTTATCTCAGATCTTGAGAATTTGGAAGATCTGTCTAGGTTCTAGGTTAAAACGGTGGGTTACGTATTGTAGTTCTATAAGCACAGGCGGAGCCCTCTATTGGACTCCATGGGTACTACTCTCATCAGTGATACGCGAGCGTTCACACACTGAATTTGTATAAATGTAGCCGGCCAACCAGGGTGAGCCTACCTGAATGTGCGTGCCGAGTTTCTGTCAGAGGCCAGCCACCAACTATAGCTCTCTCTAGGCAGGTCCCCCTCCATCCTGTCACGGATGCATCTGTGAACACTGTGACGTAGGAGGTCACCCGCCCCAGTGGAGTTCCCCTCCGCAGATGCTTTGGGGACCCCCAGTATCGGAGGTTGCCCTCCATTGAGGAGGGGGGGGGACAAACATGTCCACCCCCAAGGTCACCAGACGTTGTTTGTGCCTCTTGGGATCTAAACAAAGGCCGGCAAACCACCTCTGCAGGCGACTTATATGCAGTACCCCAGCGGTACCACGAGGTGAGCAGCCGCCATGAGACCCAGAGTCTGCATGATGGTCAAAGCTGTAACCGTCGCCCCCCGTCGCAGTCTGCAAACTGCCTGAAGCACTGCAGGGATGCCTGTCTGCTCTCTGACAGGGTGGCCCGTAGTCTGCCTGCATCGAGCAAAATCCCCAGATACTCCACCTGCTGGTGAGGTATGGGACTGCTCTTCTTCCAATTGACCGCAAATCCCAACTTGGTTAGGTGTAGGATAAATTGGGCTGTGTGGTACATTGCCCATTCCCTGGAACTGGCCATGAATATGAGGTCGTTGGGATAAAATAAAACCCTCATGCCATGGTCGCGAAGCGGCTTAAGCGCTGTGGTCACACATTTGCTGAACGTGCGTGGGGATAGGGAACAGCCGAACAGTAGTCTGTTGTACTCGTAGCTATCCCCTGGTCCGACCTCCTCCAGCATCATAACCCACCGGGCACGTTTGAGACGCGTTTCAGAAGCGGAGCGTCTTGCATGCCGGCTCGCAGTTTTTGTTGATTTGGGCATATTTCCTGGACAGGCTACTTTGTGCAGACAAAGTTAATAATAATTGTAATATTCCAGTTATAAACGACATGAATCAAAGATGTGTTGCTGTGATCCTGAGATGGAGAGGCGGGGGCGTCCTTTCTTTTTTTACCTGCAATTTGCAATACTTATGCTGTATGGGTTAGGGCAGGGGTCTGCAACCTTTTTGACCAAAAGAGCAATTTTTCCCAATTTTCCAACAATTGGTTTTGTCTGGAGCCGCAAAACATATTTGATAGCTTGCTAGCTTATAAAGACATCATAGACAAAAACTAAAGTTATTTTGCATTTATTATTTATTACATTATAGAATACAGTTTACCTCTAATAATAAACAAAGAACACAGAACACAAGAAAAAATACACAGACCTACTTTAAAATAAATAGACACAGCACTTGGGGAGTCCTCTGCACATTTGAAGAAAATGAATATAATTAAAATGGACCCACTTTGAAAAAAAATAACATATAGCTGCACCCTAAAAAGAGTTAACTGATTGAATTATGACTGAAGATCGTCAGCCTCTTCCTCTTCCATGTTTTTCCTCCAATACGTAAAGGCTGCAGCACCTTTGACAACTTCTCTCTACGTATCAAATATACCGGTAAGCCAGCATCGTTTGCTGTGAAAGCATATAACTGTCCACGCAGAATTAAACCCTCTGTGTTCCTCCGATACTTTTATTTTCTTTGATTTATCCATAGTTCGCTCATCGAGCCGGAGGTCAGTTTATTCACCTGCAAGAAAAGGCGCTGGTGCGGGACCGGAGCAGGATAAAACCGTTTTTTTTTTTTTTTTTAAATGTATGTGTTACAGTATCACCTCAAAATACAAGATACGAAACATTTTCAACCGTGCAACAAAGTATAAATAGTCCTACAAATATTTGTATTTTATTTCCTTCTTATTTTTGTCTAAGCTCAAGGGAGCCAGAGTAGAGGGCTTAAAGAGCCGCGGGTTGCCGACCCCTGGGTTAGGGTTAGTGTTTTACAGATCTCCAAGATTAGTACAATGTGTTGATAAGATTAGTGTTGACGTGCAAAATACTTAGCTGATTTAGATCTGAATTCTCTTTCCGGTTTCCATAATCACCAGCTCACAAGGCTAATATTCATCAAAAGTATCCTCCAATAAACAAGCAACCTATTTGTCCATGTGACTGCTGTTTACGATTCCTTGTTGGCTCTTAATCGAAGTGTGTGAAATTAAATATAACCACACAACTCAATAAGCTAGTCTTATTTGACCAAAGAAGTAAACTTTCCTCTTTTTATAAGTCTATCCTTTTGTTGGTTTTATTTTTGTATCTCCCCGCTTGTCTGTAACTTATCTTGAACTGGTCTGCAACTCATCTTTGTCCCTCTCCAAACACCCTCGCCCCCCTTAACCCGAGGAGCTGTAGCTGTAGTTGTGAGGACGGTTGATGGAATTACAGTAAAAATATTGATCTGTGGTTGAAACACTCAGCAGCCAACTTTCCTGTGGTTTCAAGGTCTGTTTCATTTGAGGAGGCTTACCACCACCCAGAATTAAATAACAATAACACGTTTCCAAAACATGGAAATATGTGATGTCTGTTTGTTAGCAGAATATCACAAACTTGATTTTAATTACATCTTGTCAAGGCCATAAGCTAAGGAGAAATTGGTTATTTTTCGTTTTGATAGCCGTACTATTTGTTTCGGGTTTTTTTAAACTTCCCATTTATACAGGGCTATCATTTATTTATTTTTGGGGGTCTTTTCAAAGCAACCATAAGAAAACATATATCAGAGAGATGACACAGATGAGAGGTGAGAAAAAATGGTGATTGACATGCAACAAGGTACAAGGGCAGGCCACTTGTCACTTCCTATCAAGCACAACAGCATGTTTTTGAGCTTAATGCCAATGAAGTTATTGGTTTTGGTTTTCTTGTCAAGAAAACTCTGGTGCAGTTCTGATGAATGGTAACATTTTCCCATCAAGTTGCACAACATTTACTAGATCCTCTTCTTTGATTGTGTCTGTGCTTTGTTAAATTGAAGTATGGACTTGGTCATCGTTGTCCTTTTCGACCCATGTTTGTAAGCCCAATAGTTGTGGACTGTATTAAGGCACTTGACAAATGACCCTTACCCCAAGCCCATTTATTCCCTCCTAAGACATGTATCTTTAAAATGTATAGCAAAGTTATGTAACAGCAGTATAGTGAATTTGTTAGAGAATGATTTTGGCCTCAGATATCAGAGCCAGGAAGTATTTACAGCAGTGAGATTCTCCCCACATGTAACAGACTGGCTCATTTATATGTTTATAATAGTTTTTGGACAACAGTGGAGCGGATTTATTCATTTTTCATTGTTGGTTGGATTTTATTGGGATTTGCTGACAACTTTGATGGATGTACCAAAGCTTGTTGTAAACTGAGCTATTTGTGACAAAAAAGTGAGCTATTTGTGACAAAAAGAGAACATAAATACAAGCTTCAAATGCTTTTATTTACAAGCTTCAAATGCTGTTTATCCTAACACTGTGTGTGTACAATGTACAGTAAATATGCACTTCCAAGGAAGAAGTAGAAACAGAAAAACCTAATTTAAATGTCATTCGAAGAATGACCGGATAAAGCGGATACAATGTCAACAAACTATCCCATGAATGAGTAAACAGTCCATGACTTGTAATGTTTACAACACTGTTTGTAATACGTCTAACAAACTATTGTTAGTCCCAAAGTGGACTTAGACTAAAAGTCTGTGTGTGTGTGTGTGTGTGTGTGTGTGTGTGTGTGTGTGTGTGTGTGTGTGTGTGTGTGTGTGTGTGTGTGTGTGTGTGTGTGTGTGTGTGTGTGTGTGTGTGTGTGTGTGTGTGTGTGTGTGTGTGTGTGTGTGTGTGTGTGTGTGTGTGTGTGTGTGTGTGTGTGTGTGTGTGTGTGTGTGTGTGTGTGTGTGTGTGTGTGTGTGTGTGTGTGTGTGTGTGTGTGTGTGTGTGTGTGTGATTCATTAAATGGTCTGGCCCAAGATGAAAGGAGGATGATTGAGTCATGGCTGGAGATTGTTTGTAGCTTTTCAGCACAGCAGTGCTTATTGCACCCATAAAACCTTTTATATTTATGACATCAATAAAAGAACACACTTGCACGTGCACACAAAGATATGATATTTCTTTTATCTTAATTGCTCTGCATTTCAGCCATTATACAAAATAACCTTTACAGTATAATGATGATTATCTCCAACTGTTTGTTTGTACCACATTTCTGTGGGCAGAAACCGTTGGCCTGAAATAAAAAGACCTGTATTTAGTCGACTGGATGCCAACTTTTCCCTGTGTCAAAATGACATGATGGAAGTAATTGAGTGATACTGAAGGAGCTTGTTCGGTCGCTGAAGTAATCTAATCTCCAAACCATCTCTGAGAATCTAGGGAGAAAAATAGCTATTCTCACTGTCTGACTGAACAAATCTAATAGTACTCTCACCCGGCCTTCTTCCTGTTTCTTTACTTTTGTTTACAGTCTATTAGATATGGAGACTGTTGTTTCAACGTTGCAGGCAAGTTGCACTTAGTTGTCGTTTTTTTGTTCATTTGGTTGGTCAGTTTGTTGGTTGGTTGTTTCTTGTTTTCGCTTGAGTACATTTTCAAAGGTTTGGTTGGTTAACTTACTGCACATGTACCCCTTTACCAGACGTTTCTTTTATCACATTAATAGTAGCCTGTTGCTATCAGAGTCCGACAGCTATCTTTCATTGGCCCCACCTCAACTCGCAGCTACCGGATGTTGAAGATAAGGTTGTTCCCTTCACTCGTCTGATCAGAACCAACGAGAACACCCAAGAGCAACCTAATCCTCTGCTGCAGGGTACAGGCAGAAAGGCAAGTGCTTGAGATGCAAGTATGCAAGAGAGAGACATGAGAAAAGGTAGAGAAAGCTTTAATGGATCTATAAACACGTTGGGTGTTACTACACCTCGCAATGACTGTAAGAAATCAGAGTAAAATTCCCTTAGGCCCAAACATGGCAGTAACCAATGAGGTCATTCAGAGGAACCGTGTCAGCAAAACAGAGGCTATACTCGTGTTAACACATGTATGTAATAAATTCCTTTCCGCAGCTACACTGATTTGGCCCAAGGCTTTATTGTTATCTTATTTGCTTTTATAAACGGCCACTCATTTTTCCCTTTTGCATCTTGTGTGGGTGTGGCGTGTGGCGCAGTGGATAGAGCCTTGGTGGTGGGATCAGAGGGTCACAGGTTCAAACCCCACTACAGTCAGCATGTCGTTGTGTCCCTGGGCAAGACACTTCACCCCAAATTGATCCTGTGGGGATTGTCCACAGTATTGAGTATGCAAGTTGCTTTGGATAAAAGCGTCTAACAAGTAACATGTAATATAGCTGTGATTCAGGTCTACCATGCCACTCTTTGAGTGCTTGGATCAACAACATCTGAACTTCATTCAATTTTCAATAGAGCTGTATATCTGTTCCTTATGATGATTCAGCTGTGTTGAGTAGGTTAAAACTCGTTTTTGACAGGCCTTGATAAATCTCCCTTTGTCCTTGCTAAGAAGTTGGTAAATCAGGATACTTAGGTAGACAAATCATGTGGATGTCCTTCAAATGTACACATTTTTTGTGTTTAACCCCAACCGAATAATGCCTACATGTACTTCAACGGAAAGTGTTTTAATTATTCTTGATCACCATGAACATCCCAGGAAATACAACCTCCTCATTAACACTGTTCCCAAGTAAATGGCTACTGAAGGCCATTACACACCTTGCTGTGCTGTAAAGAGGGAAAACTCTGGGCAGGATTTCATACAGAGAACCACATCTTTTTACTATTTGACTTTGAGTCATCGGTTTGGAGAAATCTAGCTTTAAATAACAGCTAACAGGGAGGTAATCTGTACTGGAGCCTGTTGTTCTTCAAAGGCCCACGTTCATTTTTAGCTACATGATGTTTTCAGAGTTCATGATGTCATCCCCGCGTTGGCTTTCAGGCTGATCTTTTAAGTCCCTAGTTCAGTTTTTAAAACCTGCCATTAGCCAACCATGGAGCAAAATAAACCAGTGATTCACCCCTCCACCACCACCCCCCGTGTTCATTCACGTACCACTCTGTGTATGTGTGTGTGTTATTCTGAGAGTGAGAGAGAACAGATGCAAACCAAAGGCAAACTGAGTATATGCAGAGAGAAGGGACAGAGAAAAACAAACTGAGCGTATGGATTTTCAGCTGAATATGGCAGACATTATTTTTGTAATAGGTTTTGAATTTGGAAATGGCTGAGACCATTCGGAATGTATGTACTGTATGTAAGAAGAAGAAATTGTGGTTTTACGTTTTCTCACCAGCTTCAAGACTTGTTTTTGCCCTATGTTCCAGTTTATTTGATATTAGAAACAGACATGTATTTAAATATACTTCAACACCTTAGAAATACAATACAACGCATTGTGTTCTTAAACACTCTTTCCTCATGGCTGAAAGGAGATGTGGAAACTTCTGTGGTGTAGACTAAGCTACACACACTGAAAGAAAAAAAAAATGTTCCGCATTAAATCTCACAATTACCAATCCATCACCAAGCAGTACTGTACTGAACATCTGTTTCAGTGTTTGACACCACTTGGAAACAGATAGAAGTAGAATATTGGAAACATAAATGAAACAGGTGATCCTATTGATTCTGTAATAACAACTTTCTGTGGCCTGAAGGAACGTTTTTTTGGCTCTCTATGAGAGAGCTGATTTGCTATACAAATCAATTAAAAACATGCCAGCTAAAGCTTCTATTGTCTGGCTACAATCCTGTCTCAATACGTTTTTGCAACTGCTAATGCAACTTTTTTTGTAATTTTATTTCATTTGATTCAGATTTTGAAATGAAAACATTCACTTTTTGAAGTGGCACCTTCAAGTCTGAAGCAGCGACTCTAGTAAGTGACTCCTCTGGTTGCAAAATGAAGTTAAATTACATAGAAGTCTATTAGACAGACTTACTTTTTTTTAACGTACAAGTGAATGAGATTATGGTCTAAGTCTTCTTTAATGCACAATGATGTTAATTATAGAAATGGTGGTCCCTTAAAATGAACTATAAGCAGGGTATGCTTTAGAAAGTGGATAGATTGTGTTAGGCTACTACCACAATTAGAACTGACTTATCATTTGAACTCTCTCTGTATTTTCAGTTCAAGTTAAATGTAATATTTTGATTGCCTAAAAATGTCCTTTTATTTCCTCCTGTTTGAACAGTCTAATGCAGTTTTGACTGGGTTACAAAATGCATTCAGTAGACAGAGCACAGCTTGTGCTAAATACTCCTGCCAGAATTCTGGCAAGGACAAAATAAAAGGAACACATAGCACCTGTCTTGGCCTCCTCACACTGGCTTTCTTTCTTTTTAAGTAATGGCTTTAACCTGATGGAACCTGTTTGTCAAAGGCGTAAAATACAAAAAGCAAATCACATTGCCTTCATGACCTGTTCACAGTTAGCGATTCACAATCAATAGTTCTCTTACTTTTCCATAATCAATAGATAAGCTTCCTGATCAGACCAAACAGTAAAATATAATTATTATTGCTGTTTAGAAATACACTTTATAGCAAAGCATTTGGTTAACTGATGCTTTTTCTTTTGTTTGAAGTTATGTGTATGTTTTTAATATATGTCTTTTTTTAAATAGTTTTTGTTTTATAGCTTACTGGTATGCGACTTAGCGCGTGTTGAGTGATATGGAATGAAATAATTAAAGCTACTGTAAATGTATTGGATCGAAAACACAAAATGAGAGCACATGAAGGGCCAAACACGAGGTGCCGACTGGAAAATAATTAATCAGCTTTAGAAATGTTGGATAGAAATTGAACTTGGTAAGCCTCTGCAGAAACAGTACTGAAATAGTTTTGTGTCAAAGAAAAGTGGAAATGTCTACCAATGCAATGTATTTAAATTGCGCATTTACTTGAGTAAAGCAAGATGCGTAAAGGTATTCATTCATCCTGATGTTTCTTTCTGTTGACACTGACAAAACTGTGTCACTCTAAACCAGATGTCTGCAAGTCCAATGTTTAACTGTGGACCAGCATGCTTGGTATATACAGTTTTCTTCTTGTACAACATGTTTAAAAGCTTACTAGGGTTGTCTGTAGTTTACACTTTTTACTTTTTTGGCACAATGTGCAGAGTTGTCATACTTGTCAATGTCTCATTAGCCCCTGCCCCAGGCACTTGAAGCCATCTGGCATAGTCTTTTTGAAGATTTCATCATAGCAAAAATGAAAGGAGGCTTTCTGTAAAGGTAAGATATAACAATGTTATAGAAGCTCAGTAACATCAGCATTTGAAATAGTAATATAGATTTGTTTAAATTGCATTTCTACAATAAATGTGTTGGACTGGGAACATGATGAGCCTGAATTCACACGGATCAATCATGTTGAGTCTGTCTCACAAATTGGGCCTTTTAATGAAGAAAACTGTCCTGATAGTCTTATCTATTCAGCCGTACTCTTCCAGAGTACACAGAGCTCTAGAAAGGAGACATGATCTCCAGGAAAAAGGATTTGATTATACTGTAACCTGAGCTCTTTGTGCTTTTTCGCAAACAAGCTTACAAGCTAGTTAAATTAGATTTTGTTATGTGGAGTTAATCAAAATGGGACATATAAACTTGAGTCATTGCGAACAAATTTAAGGTTCTTATGACACATAGTGGCCAAAATGTTATTAATACGTTGTATAATACCTTTTACATATATTTTATACTATATATTTTTTTGTAATCAACATTGACATTAGGGATGTACTGGACTCTGCTGCTTATCAATGAATTAATCCAGACACTGAGCTTCAAGCGAAACACACATATACTGTATAAAAATTTTTTACTCACACTCACCCCATTTAAATCGCTTCAATGAACAACTAGCATTGTCAAAACATTGTTTTGTTGGCTCAAGTTAAAATACTAATTTCCTATGCAAGAGGCTGAAATCCAGCTGGACATCAAAGACGCTGACAGCAGAACAAAAGTCCAGAGGTGACTTTATGGAAATGAATACACTCATATAAAATTCATAAAGCACTCAATTTAAACTGTGGAAAAACATTGTATCTGCAACAATGACCCAGTGATTTCTCAGTGTCAGAAAATAAAAGCACATGTGTTGCTTTTCAAGACAAGTTTGCTTAACAGTAAGTCCTGCAGTTCATTCCATTTGTCGAGATGAATATTAGCTTACTTAATACTAATATTATTTTTGAACCACAAATCACATTAGAACAATGAACCCTTGGACTCCCTAAGTGATGTTTTATTTATATCTTCAATACATAAAGCATTGTTTTCTGCAGCATGATCTTTGATTTATGATCATATTTAGGATAATTATCTGTAAATAAATGCAGCTTTTATGAACAAATTGCATAGGAGTTGGGGGACTCCTTCTTTGCCTTTTTCGTGTCGTTTTTCTCCACAATCTGCGTACTGCATTTACCCCTAACAACCTTCACCTGGAAGGTACGACAGCTTTTATGTTGCTCCAGAATCAGAGAAACTTTGGTCAGAAAATGAACCTAAAACAACAGAAGTGATTGGCAAAAAATAAGATTGTTTTTAAAGAGAAATCCCACCCATTGTGGTATGGATACAATGTTTACAGCTGTGAGCAGTAACATTGTCTTTGTAGTTGGAATTATGCAATTACGTTTCATTTGAGGTCATATGCTGTATAATATACTCATGAATGAACCTTAGTTCCATAAAAAGCAGCCTTAAGCCTTACACTCTGTGAATGACTCCAACCAACCACAGCTGGCTGCTGAGCGGCATGAGGGTGATCAGAAGCAGAAGGCTGAGAAGTGACAGGCAGAAAAAGGTGACAAGGGTGACCAGGGTGTGTAACCACAGTAGGAAACCCAGTCTGTTGACCAAAGTGATCATTTAATTTGAGCTACGGGCTTCAACCTCGTTTTTTTTCCAGATCCTTTCAGTGTGGATTGGCTTTTTTCAACTCCTGAAATTGGGCCTGGGACATTAAGACAACATTGACTTTGGCAAGAGAGTAGAGACTGAGGAAGTGACGGGACTCTAAAACAAGTTTCCTCCCTCTAACTCTCGCAGCCTGCACTCTGATCAACATCAAATCACACCCGACATTCACAACAAGCAGACACGCCGGTTCCCTCTCCCCTGACGCCTCTCTTCTGCCGCACTGATGAGGTCACCGTTTCCTGCAGAGGTCACCTCTAATGCAGGAGTCAACGCCTGGGAAAATAGAACGCATACTTGAAACACTTCTGTTAGCACTGCTAATATTTAATGATGATTTTTAGATGAAAATGTAATTGACAGATTTAGAAAGGCTATTGGTTGATAAAATTTATAAAACATGTGTTACATCAAAGGTATTTATTTGAATTAGATGTTGCCCTATTTGATCAACGATGTTAATATTACCATTCAACAGTTTATTTATAGTATAATTTTAAGTTGTGTTTTATTATTATTCTTTGAAGGTTTTTTGTTCTCTTTTGTTCTTAGTTGTCTCGTCTCAATATATACAGAGTCAGGTGACTTCCACTTCGCAGGTTTATATGTTTGAACTACTGTCAGCATATCATTGTCCCATGGTGGACAAAATGATGTGTCAGTTCACCGTGACATCACTGTTGGCTGAAAACAACACAAGATATTGTTATAGAAAATCTGAAAAGCTGTCTTTTTATTTAGAACTGTATTGTGCAAATACTTAAGCAAAATTGACAGTGTCTTGCACATTCAAAACAATTGTTTGCATTTAAAGTTCAGACACATTATAGATTTCCAGGGAAAAATATACCTATTAACACTGACACCAGAAGTGTGGATTTTTTTGGCCCACTCGCCATCATTTTGATGTGATTAGATGACATCTTGCTGATATTTATTCCTGAGGGTGCCACCGGAGGAGGACCGGTGTGTCAAAAATGAATGAATGTACCATTTAGAAAAAATACTTTCGGTAACACTTTATATTAAGGTACACTACACAAATTAACCATCAACTAGTTGTTAATTAACATGCATATTAGCAGTATATTGGTCAACAGTCAAAATTATTGTTTCCCTGCCAGATCTGCCAGCGCAGCGCCCCCCCAGATCTGGCGCCCTAGGTTGACCCTAACCCAAAAACCGGCCCTGGTTACCATACTTTCATATAGTCTTCAAGATCTTTTGGACTTTAAGGTTTTCAGAGAACAAAAATACTGTGCTTTTGTCTGTAGATCAGTTATAGTACATTTCAAAGGAAAGAGAGACCTGTTGTCAGTGTGACGCCGTATTCAGGCCGAACTACAGAGGACAAGCTGATTAAGATCCGTCTGTGGGGGCTTCTCCCTAACTGAGAGCGGTGATTGAAGCTAAACTGGGCCCTGAACACAGACTAATCGTCCTCTCTCTGTTTACAGCACCCAAGGGTGAGCTTTAATGAGACCAACGGTGATATGACTAAACAACATGCAGCCTTCATCCGTAAGGATAGCAGCAGGCCCCGGGCTTTTGATGCCTGTCCAATCATCTGAAGAAGAAGAAGAATCCCTCCTCTTGTCCTTTCAGACGACTTTTCTGTGTCCTTGTCCAAGTAGAAATATGAAATGTCACAGAGTGTTTCAAATGTCACAGACACAGCAGTTTGTTGCACACTGATTTATAAGAGACTGGTGGGGGATTAAGGGAGATTCAAAAAAATGTTGTTAAAAATAACTAGAATAATTTGGTTTTCAGGTAGTGCGGACATTTTTCGCTTTCAAGAGGCACTTTCTGGCACAAAATCTGGCATAAAAACTCTGCAACTGCCACACAGGATGTCAAGCCAGGAATGTAAATGCCAGAGCAATTTTATGATTTCAATGTCGAGATTTGTGTTGTTTCACAGTTTTTTCTTTTTCTGTTGGATCTCTGCTCTGATAAGCCAGTCAAGTCCTCTCTTTTGTGACATGTTTGAGACATACTGTAAACTGGCCACCGTGAAGGATGCTCATCAATGTTCCTAGACTTGTCCACAGTAAATGGTGCCACAATTTATTATATTGCTCAAGCTTCAACATAGAATCATTAGTAATGGTAAAAAAAGTACATACATAATGTTATCAAAGCAACAAAATTGTTATCTAAGCTATGCCAAGAGGAGAAACACATTGAGGATAAATATTAATATTGAACATTAGTTATCGAAGGAACCTTTTATGAGCTATAAAATGTATCCCCCAGACAGACAATTTCTGTATGTATTTCCTGAGTGAACTGCGATGCAGGTTAGGCTAATGTACCTCTGTGATGCTGACTTTTTATTAATGGGTAGAGGATATTGGCTGACCTACAGTAAAATGTAATTCGGTTCTGTAAATTGAAGGTTGGGAAGGACATGGAAGGGGGTTCACCAGTTAGTGTTATTGAGAAATTCATTTCTAAAACCAATTTCCTTTTTTGGGGGATTATTGACCTGATATTGGTCATATTAAAAGAAAAAGAAACAGACAGAAAGGATATAATATCAGCGTTTTAATTCACGTATTGGAGCATTGTATACACAAACTAAATGTGTGTTTCCTTTGGAAGTCCTTTTGGTGTCCTTGCTGTCTCCTGCTGTTCCATAGTCAGTGTCCCGTACTTAAGGCTAATGCATGCACTGTTTGGAGAGGTGGAGCATCGAAGTGTGGCGGCCCCCTCCAAGGTGAGTCCACCTGAGTGAGGAGGACGAAGAGCAAACTGTGATCGTGGACACGTCAGAACAGTGATGAATATGGATGCCCTGAGGCTGCACAATCTGCACTCCTGCTGCTTTTAAACATACTAAAAATGATGATGTAAATGACTCGGTATAGGACTGCTGGAAGCCTGTCTGAACATATTCAGATGGTTTAAGAGATAAATGTATCAGGTTTATTGGTTATTTTGTCCTTTTGCCCCCAAACATAGCAGCTCCATTAAATTAAAGAATTACCAGGCACCATCAAATCTATATATTTATTAAATGACTGTCAGGTAAAATACCATCCAAGGTGAAATTGTCTTAAAAGTTGTTAGCTTTGATGTACCAGCCTGTCATTTGATAATTTATTTATTTTTATTTGAATGTATTTGTATTCTATTCTTTATTTATGTTTATTTATTTCTGCACCACACGTATTCATTTTTTATTTAAATGTCTTTTTTCTGATGAAATAAAGCCAATTCTGAGTCTTCTAGAAACAAGTATTTCAGGTAAAAGCCTGAAAAGTGACTCAATTTAATTGTGCTTACTTATTGTTGTTCATCCTTTGTTTGGTTAGGCAAGGAATTGATTTTAAAGTACTATTGACAGTTTTTAAATCATTACATGGTTTAGGACCAAAGTATATTGTTAAACTCCTTCATAATTACGAGCCATCAAGGTGCCTCAGGTCTTCTGGGACGGGTCTGCTATCGGTTCCGAGAGTAACAACAAAACATGGAGAGGCAGCATTTAGCTGTTATGCCCCGACACTCTGGAACAAACTACCCAAATCATGCACGTCCGCAGAAACGCTTACTATTTTTAAATCGAGACTAAAAACACTCTTAATTCGCATCTGATAAAAAAACATCTTAGTCCTCTGTGCGTGTGCGATAATGTCAGACCTAATTTAAAAATACGTATGCAGGCTTCCATAAACCCATTGACCGCTGGTTATCCTAGGCCTGCAGCTGTATCATCTGTGTCAGATATGTCTTTATCACCAGGGTTAGGTGGTTGACATTGAGGTGTATATCTATATCGTTATTGGATAATGGTGGTTGTGGTGTATTGCAAGATTCCCCCCATCCACTTAGTCGGAGCAAAGTATCTTCTAGGCTAAGCCACAGAGGCCCGGCGACGGTCTGTTTGCGCTGAAGTCTTCATCAAATTGAAGTTTCCATTTTCCATTCCTCTGAAATCCCTAAAGCAGTGCCACAGTGGGTTCATTTCACACCTGGAAATAGTTTCCTCAGTGTGTGGGTTCACGACGGGCTTACAGGCAGGCGGTGGAGGCTTGGGACATTTAAGCCTCCATCAAATAATGGCTTTGTAATTTCATACCAAACGGCTGCGTTGACTCAATCTCAGCAGCTGCCTTTCTTTAATTGTATCTGCTCGACTGCCTCCCTCGCTCTCCTTGTCTTCCTGTCTGTTTTTCCCCACAGACGTCACCCCCATCTCGCTCTGTTTCCCAAGCGGTCTCTATCTCTGACAGCTACAGACTCTATTAGGTGTGATTGGTTACAGTTCACAGCCATGAAATGATCCTCGGAGAGAGAAGAAATACACAAAATCTCACATTAGCTGCAATGTGAAACCGGCTGTATCTGTAAGTGTGACAGGTAAGTAATCGGAGGGTGTAACTTCAAAGGAGTGAAGACACATCTGCGCTATCTCAAACATGGCTGTACAACCATGTGCTGCTCTTTGTTTGGTTGGGCAAGGAGAAAAGGAGGGAAATCCAGGTTATATCTCACACAGGCTCCACCCTCTACTGGACTCTATGAGTACTACCCCTCGATCCTATCATGCAAGCACTCATCCACTGAGACTTCTATAACCGTAGCCGGCCCCGTGGCGGGCTTACCTGAAAGTGGGCGCATCCCACCGTATAAAAGCCTGACTGTCATCCTTTTCTCTTCAGCAAGCAAGAGGACAACTGAGCGAAGCAAAAAGAAAAGTGAACCTGTACTCACCTCTAGCACCTCGAGCAGCGACCCTTCCCTTCATGCCGGGGCTTGATTGTAGGCGCCGATCTCCTCCGTCGATGCGTCGAGTGCCTGGGGTCTGAAAACGCGGCGGCCAACCTTGGCCCGCTTCCGGCCTGCAGTGCCTGCCGCCTGATCCCCCGGATCAGCCGCGCCCGGCGGCTGGAACACTTCCAGGAGCGTTACGTTTCGACGGAAGAGGACTTCGAGGTGGTGGAGATGGAAGAGCACGACGACGCAGTGCCCTTCGTGTTCGACATGGCAGCGGACCGGGTGGCCCCGCTCGTCGGGGAGAGGGACGACGACGACAGTCACTCTCATATGACGCACACCTGCACACTTGCTAGCCTGTTCCACTCTTCGGCCGTTTCTCAATCTCGAGGAAACTGGCTTCCAAGCCAATATTTCAAGGATGCTACGTGATCGAGTGCCGCCGAAGGACTGTTCCAATCTCCAGCATACTTGGAATTCCACCGAGGCCGCGTCCTTGGTTTGGGGGTAATTTCGAGGCTGCACATGGGTAGACTTCGTGTCCTTAAATCCCGACAATGCTTTGCGCACGGACCAATTTCCCCAAATCTGTGGCGGAAAATGTAAGGCGGTGCCTCTCACATGACGCACACCTGCACGCTTGTTAGCCTGTTCCACTCTTCGTTTTCCAAATGCCAGGAAGGATTCTTGCCTAGCTTCTGAAGGAATTGACTCGGAAGACATGTGCTACCAAGCAAGCATCCTCGCGATTGAGAAACGGCCACAGGATCCGGTTGAGGAGGGGGCGGAAGTGTCCCCCCCAAAATAACCCAGATGTCACCGCTCACCTGCCAAAGGTTCCACCTTGGCGCTACATACTCTTACTGTTTCTCAAACAGTACAGATAAACCATAAAATTATATGAATGTCACCAAAAATAAATACAGATAATGTTGGGCTTTTCAAAATAATAAATTCACTGTTTAGCAAAAATAAATAACAGTAAATACACAAATAATTGTACAATTTTTGGGGTGTACCACACTACCAAAGAAACTCTTGAAGATGTTAAACTGAAAATAAACAGAGTAAAGTAATCGGTAAGCTAGTCAAGCTGTCACAGAAACAAACACAAAAACATGGCTGCTAGCCATAAAATCCCACTTCAGCAGTCCGATTTTTTAAAGATTTGTTGCAAGTTGCTTTACCTTTTGCCAAGTGCATGATCCCTCACCAGCTTCCCACGAGTAAATGTGTCCAAGCTGTTTGTATTGCTATTGGGAGTTGCTTTGTGGGCCTCTTCAGTGAAATTTGATATATTTAACTTGCACCATGTATTAACTTTTCAAAAAGTGTTGAAGTGTTTTCGGGGGCGGTTTTTGCCTTTTACCATTCTGCTCTGACATACATTTTAAGAGATGTAAAAACATTATTACCATAATTAAACACTTCATAGAGATTTAGAGAGAAAGAGATATTCCATTTGTTGTACGGACTGGTGTGTGAGCGTGTGTGAGCATGAGTGAGCAGGTAATTCATGGACAACTGAGTGCAGAGCGCGTGGGAGATTCAGTGGTGATTTAGTGAGAGCATTCATAACTTCGGAAAAGTGGAAATGTTGTCCTAAGGCTCATAGCACTTAACAGCCATGGGTTACTTTTACAAACACACTCTTTCTCTCTCACACACACACACACACACACACACACACACACACACACACACACACACACACACACACACACACACACACACACACACACACACACACACACACACACACACACACACACACACACACACACACACACACACACACACACACACACACACACACACACGCACACACACAAACACACACACACACACACACACACACACACACGCACACACACACACACACACACACACACACACACACACACACATACCTCAGATCAACACACCTGACTTTCCCACCCGCTGGAGTGCAGCAATAATGAAGTGCAGATTGAAAAGCATTTGATGTAAGAACCTGGCAATTAAATGCATTCACTGAAAGGCAAACTACTGCACATTTACTATGGCACTGTAACTGTACGCAGCATTTTTAGCTGTGGGATATTATAAACCGATCACAACATGCCCGGACTTAACATGACAGTGGTAACAGTGATGACAAATATACTGGGGAGAAAGAGATGCTTAACTTTTCCACTGTCAACATATTTTAGATCCTTCTTCTCTGCGTCTCCCTCCCTCTGAAAATCATCTCCTGGGCGCTTCCACCTGTAATCATCTTTAATCGCTCCAGCACAGTGCTAAAGACCTCACCAGCCTCTTGTAGGGGAAATCCAATGTAAAACCCTAACGTCAGGTTCTATTGCTTTTTATAACTAAATATTGAAAGTCTTACATTTGTATACAAACAGCAGGAAAACTAAAGTTATACATGTTGAAGGAAATAAATAACTAGCTACTTAGCAAACTAAAGATGGTAGTGAAGGAGCTACTGAGCCAACTAGCTAGCTAAAGGTTTATAGCCACTTAATCATTTTATTGCCTTTGAAACATCTAAAAACGGTAGCAGGCTAATCTATCTAACCGACTGGTAGTTACATTTACATATAATCCAGTATTGCATTGTTTTAAGTCGATTGAGTTTAAAGGAGTTTGTTTGTTTGTATAAAGATTCACTTGGTTAAAAAAAAGACATTCAGGCTATCTCCCAGGTGTGACAAGGCTACCAATGGTCGCAATTATATCAAGTATTCTTGCAAATATGCACAATCAAGTCAGAACAACAGGAGGCTAAAATCCCTTTTCTTTACATTCTACCAACATAGTGTGAATACAGCATTACACCAATCATCTTTTGTGATGATGGAGCTGAGACCACAGATTACTCTAGACAGATTTGGAGGACTACAAAATAACGACATGACATTATGTCTTCATTAATGGTTACCATTGCCGAATTCTAAGGTAAGAGTTACATTGTTTGGGGTCTACATTTAAAGACAGAAAAAAGATGGACAAGGCCTGTTCCATTTCAAAAGATTTCCAACGTGGCTTAGAATTGCAGCTTTCCTTTCACTACATTTATAGCTGGTGATATCCCACAATCCATTCTGGGTCAGTCCTGCGTTAAATGGTGCATTTAAGAGGTCCTTGTCAACTCGCAGTCAGAAAACATTGCACAACCACATCCTATTTACCAGGTCATTCATATGTTGCCTAAAGTCTACCAATAAAATGCTATGAGAGGATGCAAAAATGGCTGTTTGTACAGCCTGGAAATGTTGGTGGTTATATTCAGTTACAGATAAATGGATGTTACTGTGAAAGGATATACTGTATTTAACATTAGCTCAACCAGGAACATCATTTTTTCAGTTGTTGCTGTGTTGAAGGAAAACGCCGCAAGTTGTTGTGTAAATACAGGATACAATGTTATATTTTTCGAATTGACCAATGATTTAACCATAATTTCAGCTATGCATGATAAACCACAAAGTGCAACACCATAAAAACATGTTTTTGTATCTGTTGGTTGGGATCTTATTTGGAAAGAAGGCACAGATTCATCCATCAGCAGGCTGTCCTCCATACTGCATGTGCAGGATGTTGTATTGGCATTGTCAAAATACTCTCATGGAAAATCCCTTACTGGAGTAGAGGTATCGAGTTGAAGGAAAGCAGGTTCACCAAACATTTTTATTTTCACACTAAATCAGAACAAATAACTGCATAAATAGGCTACCTGGACTGCATTGGACATCACATTCTTATAAGATTTGACTGTATACAAAATATCTGATGGTGAAATTGGTTTCTTTAATGTGCATACTTATTTCCGAAAGCTTTATAGATTTATACACCACTGGTTTGCCCACTGTTGTGTAAAATTAACTTGAAAATGTTTTCCCATCATGAAATTAGATTCCATGTGTTATTTCTCAATCAAAATATGCAATGAATGAAACCGCTTGGTGGCCAGCGGCAATTCCTGAATAATTTAGACTTAAAAAAGCCCGATGCTGCTGTATCACCTAATCACAGATTCAGTCAAGGAAACAGGTCACCAACCCTCATCTATAATCCACAAAGAGGGATTCCCCATCTATTAGCACCGTCACTGCTGAACGCATGCAGGACTTGCAAACCAACACAAATCACATGAGGAGGAGGTTTGTATCTTTGTGTGGGAGGAGGTTGTTGTTGTTCTATTTCGTATATGGCTTCGCCCTCTAAGGCTATCGCTATTGGGTAATCCCCCTGCGCCCCCGCGCAGCACTGAAACACTTGTAGTCCACGCCCACCCGCAAGGTGGGCCCCACCCTCGGGCCACCCTCGGGCCACCCTCAGAGCTCGCTAATTAAGCCGGCTGCCACTAATCTGTTGATTAAGTAGACAGCAGGGCTCGCTGCAGAAGCCTGCCGGTTTTAACCTCAGTTAATAACCTGCAGAGCTCGCGGCATTCCTCTGTCCGAGATACGCCTCCTACACACGGTCATAATAAACCCATGAGCGCTGTTCTATTTCGTATATGGCTTCGCCCTCTAAGGCTATCGCTATTGGGTAATCCCCCTGCGCCCCCGCGCAGCACTGAAACACTTGTAGTCCACGCCCACCCGCAAGGTGGGCCCCACCCTCGGGCCTCCTTCCGGTATAAATAGGAAGGTGGCCCGGCAATCTGCTCCCTCTTTTTTTCAGCAAACCAGCACAGTTACTGAAGCACAGCAATTGAGAATCATCATGAGCAACAACTGCGTCCGTGGTTGTCCCTCATGTGGCTCTGGGTTCATAAAAAGTTATGACCTGCAGAGATAAAAGCAGTATGCGAATCCTGCCGGGGGTCAGAGCACGCGTACGCGGCTCTAAACCAGCAGGTAGCATGCACTGCGCTCGTCTCCCCTCGGGCGACAGGAAGCGGAGAGCGGACACTCTTGCTGCTGTGGCCGAGGAGGACGATTGGCCCGTCCAGGCTTACGAGCCCGCGGATGGGGCCTCGTGTCCCTGGGGCAGAGTGCCGGGCAGGAGTCCGAAGCAACTCCTGCCCCGCCTCCCTCCACGGTTCACCGTTCGGTTCTCCCCTCCCTCCTCTCCCCCGGACGGGGGAGACAGAGTCGGAGCAGGGTGCCAGCTTGGCGGCCGAACATGCTTTCCCCCTCTCCGTCACCACAGCGCGGCGGCGTCTGTTACGGAGACGGCCAGAAAAGTGCTACTGGACGCTCCAATCAGCCCGGACGGGCTGTTCGGACCCCAGTTCATGAAGACGGCCGCGGAACAGGTGGACGGCATTCGCCAGCATGTACAGCTGGCTCCAGTCGGCTGAGCTGCCACAGCGGCACCAACGCCCGCAGCAGCCGCGGCGTCCACGCCGGCCACAGGAGGCCGCAAGCGGAGAGACGCCCACAGCAACCGCCCCGGCGGCTGCAGGGGCTCCGTCCCACGTCTCCGCTCCCCCGCCACCCCGGAGACAGGGTCTCCCGGCGGCGAGTCAAATGGGAGTGAGGCTCCCCCGCTCCTGGTCGGCTCCACGAGAGCCTCCGAGGAAGCGGAGCCGGTAATTAAGCCGGCTGCCACTAATCTGTTGATTAAGTAGACAGCAGGGCTCCCTGCAGAAGCCTGCTGGTTTTAACCTATCGGTTAATAAACCTGCAGAGCTCGCGGCATTCCCCTGTCCGAGATACGCCTCCTACATACGGTCATAATAACCCATGAGCGCCGGTATAACGCCTCATGGGGACAGCACTGCACACACCTCCACTCATCCTCTGAGCGTGTACAAACCTCATGATGACAGCCGGAGTGAAACGCAGCGTGGGGAGGTTTCCTCGCAACCCTTTCGCCTCACGGGCAGCGGTGGCGAGGGCAATGGCGTGGCTCGTCACCATGACGACCATTACAGCACATCACAGAGAAGCCAGAACGGGGGAATGAGCAGTATTCCAGGCTGAGTGCCCCCAGCGGTAGCGCCCGCAGCGCCACGGCGCCAGGTCTCGCTGCAAGAAGCCTGCTGGTTTTAACCTATCGGTTAATACCTGCAGAGCTCGCTAATTAAGCCGGCTGCCACTAATCTGTTGATTAAGTAGACAGCAGGGCTCGCTGCAGAAGCCTGCCGGTTTTAACCGCGGTTAATAACCTGCAGAGCTCGCGGCATTCCTCTGTCCGAGATACGCCTCCTACACACGGTCATAATAAACCCATGAGCGCTGTTCTATTTCGTATATGGCTTCGCCCTCTAAGGCTATCGCTATTGGGTAATCCCCCTGCGCCCCCGCGCAGCACTGAAACACTTGTAGTCCACGCCCACCCGCAAGGTGGGCCCCACCCTCGGGCCTCCTTCCGGTATAAATAGGAAGGTGGCCCGGCAATCTGCTCCCTCTTTTTTTCAGCAAACCAGCACAGTTACTGAAGCACAGCAATTGAGAATCATCATGAGCAACAACTGCGTCCGTGGTTGTCCCTCGTGTGGCTCTGGGTTCATAATGAGTTATGACCTGCAGAGATAAAAGCAGTATGCGAATCCTGCCGGGGGTCAGAGCACGCGTACGCGGCTCTAAACCAGCAGGTAGCATGCACTGCGCTCGTCTCCCCTCGGGCGACAGGAAGCGGAGAGCGGACACTCTTGCTGCTGTGGCCGAGGAGGACGATTGGCCCGTCCAGGCTTACGAGCCCGTGGACGGGGCCTCGTGTCCCTGGGGCAGAGTGCCGGGCAGGAGTCCGAAGCAACTCCTGCCACGCCTCCCTCCACGGTTCACCGTTCGGTTCTCCCCTCCCTCCTCTCCCCCGGACGGGGGAGACAGAGTCGGAGCAGGGTGCCAGCTTGGCGGCCGAATATGCTTTCCCCCTCTCCGTCACCACAGCGCGGCGGCGTCTGTTACGGAGACGGCCAGAAAAGTGCTACTGGACGCTCCAATCAGCCCGGACTGGCTGTTCGGACCCCAGTTCATGAAGACGGCCGCGGAACAGGTGGACGGCATTCGCCAGCATGTACAGCTGGCTCCAGTCGGCTGATCTGCCACAGCGGCACCAACGTCCGCAGCAGTCGCGGCGTCCACGCCGGCCACAGGAGGCCGCAAGCGGAGAGACACCCACAGCAACCGCCCCGGCGGCTGCAGGGGCTCCGTCCCACGTCTCCGCTCCCCCGCCACCCCAGAGACAGGGTCTCCCGGCGGCGAGTCAAAGGGGAGTGAAGCTCCCCCGCTCCTGGTCTGCTCCGCGAGAGCCTCCGAGGAAGCGGAGCCGGTAATTAAGCCGGCTGCCACTAATCTGTTTATTAAGTAGACAGCAGGGCTCCCTGCAGAAGCCTGCTGGTTTTAACCTATCGGTTAATAAACCTGCAGAGCTCGCGGCATTCCCCTGTCCGAGATACGCCTCCTACATACGGTCATAATAACCCATGAACGCCGGTATAACGCCTCATGGGGACAGCACTGCACACACCTCCACTCATCCCCTGAGCGTGTACACGCCTCATGATGACAGCCGGAGTGAAACGCAGCGTGTGGAGGTTTCCTCGCAGCCCTTTCGCCTCACGGGCAGCGGCGGCGAGGGCAATGGCATGGCTCGTCCATGACGACCATTACAGCACATCACAGAGAAGCCAGAACGGGGGAATGAGCAGTATTCCAGGCTGAGTGCCCCCAGCGGAAGCGCCCGCAGCGCCACGGCGCCAGGGCTCGCTACAGAAGCCTGCTGGTTTTAACCTATCGGTTAATTAACTGCAGAGCTCGCTAATTAAGCCGGCTGCCACTAATCTGTTGATTACCAGCAGGGCTCGCTGCAGAAGCCTGCCGGTTTTAACCTCGGTTAATAACCTGCAGAGCTCGCGGCATTCCTCTGTCCGAGATACGCCTCCTAGACACGGTCATGAGCGCTGTTATAACGCCTCGTGTGGACAGCACTGCACACACCTCCATTCATCCCCTGAGCGTGTACACGCCTCATGATGAGAGCCGGAGTGAAACGCAGCGTGTGGAGACTCCCTGGCGTGGCTCGTTGCCATGACGACCACAGAACATCTCGAGCATGTGCGCCCGCTCTTAGAGTGTTTCTCAGAGTGGCAGCGCGTGTGTCTGATGGACAGATGGATGAGCAGGCTGATCAGCAGAGGATACGTCCTGCAGTTCGCCTCTCCCCCACCCCCACAGTTCAATGGGATACAGGAAACACTCCTGTCCTCCCAGAAGCTATGTCTTGCGCTCCAATCCGAGCTGCTGGAACTCCTCTTGAAAGAGGATATTTCCAGGGTTCCTCAAAGGGAGGAAAATCAGGGGTTTTCACTCCCGTTATTTTTCTAATCCCGAAAAAGACTGGGGGAATGAGACATCCTGGATCTTTCAGTATTCCACATGCTGACGATCAAACAGGTGCTGGAATGTTTTCACCAGGACGACTGGTTCACTTCCACCTGAAGGATGCATACTTCCACGTAGCCTACCCATCATCCCGAAACACAGGAAATTCCTGCGTTTTCCATTCAGGGAATATCAGACCAGACAATCGTCTGCCGTTCGGATATTTCCTGGCTCCTCGCATTTTTGTAGAGAAGGCTGGAGCCACTACACAGAGGAGGGATGAGAGTGTGGTTTTCCTCTGGACGACCTGCTATTTGCTGGCTTGCCCCAGGGAGGAAGTCGCTTTACAGACGGTACATCTCGTATCGCATCCGTCAAAGCCTGGGTTTCATAATAAATTGGAAGAAGAGCTGTCCTCTTCCCTCTCAGACAATCGTTTATCTGGGAGTGGAGTTAAACTCAGCCAGCATGAGAGCGCGACTCTCGCGGCAGCGAGGGGAAGAACTGACAGCTCTCCTCCGGCGTGTCACAACCCACACAGCCCTCTCCGTGACGCAGCTGCTCTGCGTTGGCGTCAGCTGGTCACGTGATGATCCCCCTGAGTCTCTTCCAACAGGGGGACACTCCAGAGGTGGTTCATTCGCTGCAGAAGCCTGCTGTTTTAATCTATTGGTTTATAAACTGCAGAAGTCGCGGCATTCCTCTGTCCCAGATATGCCTCCTACACACGGTCCTAATAACCACGAGCACCGTTATAACGCCTCGTGTGGACAGCATGCACACACCTCTCATCCCCTGGGCGTGTATGCGCCTCATGAGGAGAGACGGAGTGAAAGGCAGCGTGTGGAAACTCCCTCGCAGCCCTTTTGCCTCACGGGCAGCGGCGGCGATGGCGTGGCTCGTCACCATGAAGACCATTACGGTACTTCACAGAGAAGCCTCTCCCCCCAGCAGTTCCATAGGATACAAGAAACACTCCTGTCATCCCAGGAACAGTGTCTGGCGCGGTTTTTACCCCCGCTATTTTTCTAAATCTCCTCTGTCCGGTGCGCGCGCTGTCCTGCTATGTGGCGCGCACGGCGGCCTGGCGCCGTTCTCAGCGCCTGTTCGTGCACTATAGAGAGAGCTCAATCGGGCAACCTCTGTCTGCACAACGGCTGCCACACTGGCTGTGTGAGGCTGTGTCACAGGCATATGTCTCCTCTGGGGTGGAGCCCCCGGAAAACATCAAGGCGCACTCCACCAGAGGAATTTCCTCCTCCACGGCTTTGCACGGAGGAATGTCAGTGGAAGATATTTGCACGGCTGCATCTTGGTCTTCCCCCTGTTCATTTATTCATTTTTATTTGAGGGATGTCTCCCATTCCTCTCTGACACACCCTGTACTGGGTGTCCTGTCGGGGTGAGTGACGTCAGGGAGCCAGCTGTGCGCCTCTCTGCTGCCTTTTGGCACGCGGAGAGCGGCCCATTTCCCCTCTTATAGGAGGGATGTTCCTTTTTCCTCTAACACACTTTGTACGGAGTACCTGGTCAGAGTGAGTGACGTCAGGGATCCAGCTGTGCGCTCTCCTGCCTGTCTGCACGCAGAGAGCTGCTGTTCCCCCACTACGATCGCAGGACGAGGTGGGACTTTCGTCTCTACTTTCTCACAGCGGCCGGTATGTATTGTTCCCAGCCTTCACCCCGTCGGGAAGATAGGCATGTTTTGCTATGTTCCAGGTACGGTGATGAGCCATTACGCATGGCACATCAGGCAGGGGGGTGTTATTGAGCAGGTATGTCTGTGCTTCTAGTGCCGGGCGAACCCAGTGGGGCGCAGACTACATCATGCTTCGCCCTTAACCCAATAGCGATAGCCTTAGAGGGCGAAGCACCCATGGAGCAATGGGAGTGAGGGGGTGTCCAGTGCCTTGCTCAAGGACACCACGGCAGGGCCCAGGAGGTGAACTGGGACCTCTCCAAGTAGCAGTCCACACTCTATATTAAGGTCTGATTGGGGATTTGAACCGGCGACCCTACAGCTCACAGTCCAAGCCCCTACTGACTGAGCGACTGCCAATGCAGCTTCTTCATTTGTTCGTGTCTGGGTGCATTTACAAACCACTTCATACTAAAAAAGTGAATCACCAAAAATCTTAAAACATGAGGCACAGCCCAGAAGCACATTGCATCCACCAAAGAAAAACATTTGTATATGACCTATGAACAATGGCTTCCTGTAATTCCATCCTCTGGTATGTGATATCTTGCAATTAGACAGCGTTCATATAACATACGCGAAAACGTCTCAGTATTATTAAATCAATCTCATAATTATATAATTCTACCGTCAGAAGATTTATGTCATGATTATATATTTGAGTAACTACTACTTTCTAAGTTAAAATTAGGAGATACAAAAATCATAAATAAAAGAATGTTCCAAAATGTAGTTTCTTTTGGTAAGACTCCTGAACAAAAGAAACTGGGAAAATTACAAAACACTCATTATCTTACCTTGGCCAGACTATGTGTGGATACACATTACTAGTAGCAGTAGAAATTAGCTTGATTAGGATGATTACTTTCCTAACTGACTGATCAAATGACCAATGACGTATAATACATCTATAATGTGATAGTCATACAAACATTTCTGGGATTTTGGAAATAATCCCATTGTGCAGCTGCTTGGTAACAGACTGCCGTGGTCCTATACCTCATGTAACCATTTGTCAAGCTCAAAATAAAGGTTACTTTAACACTCCTTCAAAAGTGTTAAAAGATAGTGTACTCATATAGTTGATGCAGCCTTATAGAGTGGTGCAGTGACGCGTTCTAAAACCCGGAAGTAAGCTTCTTCCGGTTCCCTCGACAAAAAAGCAATGCAATTTCTCCATAGGATTTTGGAAAATAGCTCGAAATAAGGTCTGTGGTTGACACACATTTAAGACGGATCACGTTTTGTTCAGTCGGATAATCTCCACATGTCTACCCTACTTTTATAATTTTCGAATCATAAATCTATCGATCATAAATCTGTCGATCATAAATCGATCGATTAGATTTATGGTATTGAGAAATAATTATAACTCCGACATGCACATATGTCTGTGTTAAATGTCTAAACAATAGTTAGTTGCTCCCAGCAGCTTCTACAGGTTAACTACAATTAATATTGGAGATATGGATTCATAATGATTGGTTGGTAGGGCAAAAAAAACGAACAAACATCTTCCCCTCCCAACCAGAAATTGGTTAACACGAACACATTGTCAGGTTGACTGGATCAGCTGAAAAGAAATGGCAATCCATTCTGATTATCAGGCTCAATGCACACTCTCCACGACAATCAGAATTATGTATTCCCTATTTTACTTTATACAGTGGGGCATGTAATCAGGGAAAGGCTTCAGTTGAATGGTGCAGCTACCTTAAAACTGCCTGCAGGTTCAATTTATCTAATGGAGTCTTTATCTGGGACGTATTGAAGTGACTGTGAAACACATCTGCAGAAATGAACTTTTACCATGAAATAGGAAATGGTAGGTAATGTAACCTACCATTTCGAATGAATGTTATGTATTACTGCATGGTTTATTTGATAGGAACATATACAATACACATTGATGACCTGAAAACAGCTCTCAATTATAAACGTTATATACAAGTCAAGTTTTATAAAACAATAAAAACAAGGACGTAGCGCCACTGATTTGATACACTAATTTAATATTAAGCCCTAGGGATGTTTTTGGTTTTCAAAGGTTTGGGTGGAATATTTAGCTGTTTGAAGCAAATATTTCTGGATGAAGCAATGAAAGGCTATCCCTGTTCAAACTTGAGAATTATTATGTTTTCAGCTGAAGTGTTATACTGGATGCGGTTGTGGACAAAGAAGTGTGTAGAATGTATCTGTTTACATAATCACTGCTTTTCTCCCTCATGTGATATCAAGTGCCAACCCTTTGATCTCTCTTTCACAATCACTTACAAAACAGTAAGTGTTAGAGCTTAAAAGAAAAGTCGAAAGATCTCCTAGTTCCTAAAAATATACCCTCTTGGGACCATGAAAGACTTCAGAACAAGCCATTATTTTTTATTGGATACAATTTGTAGGACTATTTCCATGAATAAGCCTGTTACATTGCTCAAAATATACAGCAACAAACCTTTTCACTTAAATGAACATGGTATTTATCAAAATTAGCCGACAATGAGTTTAATGTGGTCAGCATTAATTACACAAGCACAATGAAGTCATGTAATTCCTATCCCTAAACCCTACCCTTTACATGTTAACATAAATGGGGTAAATTGATGCTAAGACAGTACATTAGGCTGATTATCCTGTATAATTAACTCGCAATATGTCACCCTGCTATAAACTTGACCAAGCAGCAATTATAATGCAGAAGTGATCATACACAATGAGCACCAGAAAACATTTAAATTGAAAACATAGCAGAAGATTTAAGCAGTTATGGTGCATAAAAATAAACATAGAAATACATTGGCATAGCCATCGACAACCTCATGGTCCTAAAAAAGAAGTTATTGCAATTACCTTAAACTTGCATTCTCCCTAATGCCCAACAGGGGAAACTCAACTGGATGAAAAAAGAACAGCGACTCTATAGAAGTTTATGAGAAA
The DNA here is from genome assembly GCF_949606895.1 of Notothenia rossii. Taxonomy (NCBI): domain Eukaryota; kingdom Metazoa; phylum Chordata; class Actinopteri; order Perciformes; family Nototheniidae; genus Notothenia; species Notothenia rossii. The sequence continues at coordinate 30,700,409 of NC_136904.1, forward strand.
ATGGCACATATTCTGTCAAATATAATATCTGTGAATATAATCAAAGACCATTTGATATAATGTATTAGCTTTTAAGGTTAATAATTGAACAGATCAATGGCTGATGCTTCTTGTTGCCTTGATGAGCCTCACAGCTCAGCTCACAATGTGGATTTATGAATCCTGAATACCGGGAGGCAGAACTTAATTTCTCTTTCTGCCTATTCCTTTTTCTAAGCAAATCGCTCTATTGAGACAGGTTCAGACTCGGGTCTTTTGCAGCTCAGAGCTGTCCCCTGTGTGTAAGACAATCACCGACAAGGGAATGCTGTCAAGAAAGAGTGTGTGATGATTTTGTGGGTGAGTATATGTGTGTGGGTTGTGTGGCATGGTAAAAGTTCAAATGTGAAATCCATTGGGGAAAAAACTAGCCTGCAGGGCTTTGAGGGTCGTTTCTACCATTAGAGGTGAAAAAATTGGCAGCTGTGAACTTAATCTTACTTTACACGGCAAGAGGGTCACAATGAACAACAAAGTAAGGAAAGAAATAGAGAGAGGGCAACAGCATCAGGGAGGCAAGGGAGAGTTTATAATGTCAGGGCTATTGTAATGTATTTTCTTTTTTCACTTCTACATGCCAGACTGGTCTGTTTAAGTTATCAGTTCAAAAAGATTCCACTCAATTAAAAAACAATTCAAGTCCATTAGAAAAATGTACACAATTGTATTAAGGTTCAACATTAGCAGATGACTACAAGTCCCACGGGCCATTTCAGAAAGACATATTTAATCAAAGGTTTAAAATATTTTGTAGCCAATACAGAATTTTGAGATGAGAGTTAATGAGTTTATATAGTTAACCATGATTTTAATGTATTTAATTATTTATTTATTTATTTATTCACCAGAGCAGTTTCCTGAGATTATTATATGTATTTTTCAAGTAGTTTAGCCAAACTGGAAGAACAGAAAGATCAAATGTACAATATGACAAGACTAGCCAAAAACATGTGGACGCTTTAACATATCTTGAAAAACAGTAACTTCACTTAAGGCTCAGACACATTGGATTGTTTGTTGCACATTTACACATGAATAAACTAATAGAAAAGATTATGAAGAAACCGTAGCTTCTCTCAATTTTGTTCTTAAAATGGAAGGCTCCCTGGCCAGGTAAATCATTTGTATTGATAGTACTTTGGTAAAAGATACACATAAAGCAGTTACTTACATAAAGTGACTTCACTGCATCTTTAAATGCAAACCTGAATTGAAATAAGTTGCTGCAATGAACAGAGCCCTCATGTAGGGTCATAAACATAATGCAAATGTTATGTCACATTAAGATAAAACCTCATTGTAACCTACTGTGTGCAGATAAGAAGTTGTGATTACCATTTTCAAAATCATCAAACCCTGGGGTTAAAACACTTATGTTGGAATCTTAATAAACCTAATTCACATAACAAGGCACAGTCTGACTCACACACAGACTGAGGGGGCTGAAGACATACAAAAGTTCACATTGCAGCCTTTCACGTGGTACTCTTATTATATTAACCACTAATTGGCACTCTTACATGGTCCAATATAAACACAAAGACCATAACCGGCTATTGGTTCAAACAGGCTGCTTTCTGATGCTAATTTAATACAGGAGACAGAGACAGAGGATCTGGGCTAGATACCGCACGATAGCTGGTTTAAAAGCAGAGCCAATGTGGTCTTAGAGTCTCGCTTAACTCGCCACTGTGGCCAATTTGGAGACATTCATTTCCTCCAATCTGTTCGAGCGAGTGGTGGGAGTAGGGGGAGGAGGGGTGGCAGGGGGGGCAGGAGTCGACGGGATGAGGGGAGTAGAGAGGAGAAATAAGGCTAAGTGAGACTCCAGGGTATTGGAGACCAAGGAGCAGTTAGCTGTGTCCCTCTCTCTTCCAATGCTTGGATCTATGATCTTCTTTAGCTTTTCCTGACCCCTTTCAGTTTGAACCAGCAACCCTAATTAGAGAAACTTTACCGATGCAAATCTAGATTTGTTGTTCAGTCTATAACTTTTTGGGGGGAGACGTATCACTGGATCAAGTCCCCGAACAGACCTAAAAATGGAATGTGAACTGCTATAGGTCACAGTTCACCTCCTGGGCCCTGCCGTGGTGCCCTTGAGCAGGGCACCGGACACCCCCCCACACTCCTCATTGCTCCCCGGAGATCACATCTGTTTGTGCTGTGCGCATGTGATGATTAAAGAGGGTTTCATCCTCCGATTATATTTTATATAACTGTTTCAAGTACTTCTTCACATAGAACATGATTGATTGTTTTCAGGCTCTCAATTATTAGAAGGATTTGCAATATGTTTTTCTAATTGATCTTTTCAACAAATGTTCTGCCATTCATAGACAATTGATGTTTCATCAATTAAACACGTTGACCTCGGAGTGATGTTTATCGGTTGTGAAGCTTTCCCAGTCTAGCTTCAACACAAATTCCTCGCCCGTGTCAAACTACCTGTTTCTGTTTCTGGGAAATAGATTATTCACTTTTTGCCAAGAATAACATGAGAAAATCAATATTGCTCTCTTGTTAGATTGTGGTTTTTACATTTTTATTTTGCATGGATTAAACACTATTCTGTGTTGCATAGTGAGATTGAGAGATGCTAGTATTTAGATTTCCTTACCTTTATTAGTTAATGCCTAAACATGTAGCCTGAGAATTATTGGTTACTCCAAGACATTATAATAATTCTTATTGTGTTGATTGATAGACTACAATTTATGGACATGCTATGTGTTGTGGCTGATTTGTGGTGTGTTAAATAAGCTTTTGCTGACTTGTTTATACATTAAAATAGTTAAGCTCTGATATGTATTTCAGAGGAAGTGTGTGCTGGGTTGTGCCATGCTGACCTTGTGGTTACAGTAATGACATGTTTAGGAGGACGATGGCGCCAGACAGCTCAGTGGACCCCTACCACAGTGATTATTCAAGAACAGAATTGTTTCGGTCAGAAGTGTTCAACATACATCAGATTGAATAATACCGTGTAACACAGTACCAAAATTGCTGTGGGCCAGCGTGCATGTTTATGAATCTTTCAGGAATTTAGAGCAGTCAGTCGCAATATTAGACAGCGCAGACAGTGTATAATTACTTTGAACATTTCTCTGAGGGATTTCACAGAACTCACAGAGAAGCATCGGTAGCAACGCTGAAACCGCAAGGGCTTCACGTCTCATTAAGCTGATACTCTCACCCCTGTGACCCAGGGAGTGAGCACTTTGAGTTACGTGACTAACTCAAGGGCAGGGAGATTTTCATCAAACAAATCTGGGTGACAAAGGGGATTTCCCTGAAATTCAGTCCCTGAGACAAAACCATAGATATGGCCAAGCCACCGTGACATCAACCACCGTTTTCAAGTCTTGATCTTTGCCGTCGCCCATGGGCGCGGGAAGGGGGGTGCTGAGGGCGCTGCAGCACCCCCTAGCGGCAGGCAGGGGGTGCGGAGCTCCCCTGTCTGAATTATTATTTGACGGTTATTGCTGCTCCCGCTGTGCATAATCTGTGTAATATGTAGGCAATAAATTCCACATTGTTGGTAAAATAATATTTCGGCACGAATGTTTTTTCTGTAGCCCCGGACAATTCTACCTCAATAATATAATACATTAACCGTGCTTTACGTGAACCTCTTCAAGACACTAGAAAGGACGGCAGGACTGTAATTTCCCGTGTTCAGTGAATGCAACAGAGGCAAGACACCAGACCAATCAGAGAGTTGCATGGAAATGAAAGTGTGCTTGTGTCATTCAAGCTCGCGGCTCTGTGTGTGTGCGGAAATAGCGCATTTAGTGTGTGTGAGAGAGGGGGAGAGAGAGAGGGACCGGTGCCAGCAGCAGGGACCGTGTTGTTAGCATCTGGTTAGCTAGCTGCACCAACGGACATACGGAGCTGTTTGTTCCACAACAAGCTGGAGGAGAGCTCTCCTCTCAGACTGAAAGGCTCAGGTGAGCTAAAGGACTCTCTGAGTGTTTAGATAGTTAACTTTAGTCTAAGTTATCTCAGTGGGTCTCAAACGGTTTGGTCAAAAATTATTCAAAAGATTATTTCCGCGGCACACCTTCATATGATCATTATAGTTATAAAAAAAATAAGAGAATAAAGGAAAAACAGTTATGAAATACTATATGGCAGTAAAACAAGAATACAGTTTGAAAGGGGAGTGATTTGTAAAATATCCATAAAGAAAAAGAACATCTGCTTACAGTTGTGTTTCATCTGGGTGTTGAGAGATGTATCCATAGATCTCTTAATGTTGCTCTCAAAGTGCACCAGATTGATGCTTTTAACTTCAATATTTAAAAAAAATCTTCCCGGGGGAGCATCCCCCCGGACCCCCCTAGAGGAGGTGAGGTCCGCTCCCCACTCGTAAAAAAATAGCACTTTACCCCTGCCTATATGCCGTGAGCTGATTATTGAGCCTTCATTGTAACAGTCGCGGGTTTACTGTGTGTTTGCGTGTGGGGAGTTTTTTTGTGCGTGCTCTATGGTGCCCACTGCACCTCAGCACCCCCACTCAAAATACATTCCCGCGCCTCTGCCGTCGCCATTATGGTTTTTTTTGCAACAGAAGGGACAATATCTTGATAAGAGAGTGGAGCTGGGCAGGGCCAGGTACTATTAGCATAGCACATGCTAAGTTGGTTGAAAACGAAATGGACTTACCAGAAATAATTAAGAGCTGACTCTTTATGGGGTGTTCACAAACCGGTCACACAGGTAGTGCAAATATCTGTCTGCCGGTTTGTCAAATTTTCATTGCCAAAAATGTATATATATAAGAATACATGAGGTATCAAAAATGACCAGGGACCTTTGCAAAGGTCTGACCTCCTTAAGTGCCATTGCCATTTATCTTTGTAACATTAATTTGACTTATTGATCACTTGACTCAGCTGGATAAGCTTGGGTCATTGTTAATACTATATCTTTATAGTGTCTTAACCAAATGGTCCCACTTGTGGAGTAGATTCTACAGAAGTTTTATATGGGGTGTTGGCTGACGGAAGTCTTTCTTGGCCTAAGAGCTTCAGATTGCCAGCCAAAATAGCTTCTCATCATGGATAGTTTTTTTTACTGGTTCACCTTCAGAATGTATTTCCTGGAGGCAAAATAGGTTCCTCTGGAAAGAAGAAGTATGGCAATAAACTCTTAACAAATGGAACTATGAATCAAGGATGAACATCTTTTTTATTATATACACTATCAAAACCTCTCTGAAGAACCAGCACCTTACCGTGGTAGAGAGGTTTGTGTGCCCTGATGAACCTGGGGGCTGTGTTGTCTGGAACCTTGTGTTCCTGGTAGTGTCTCCCATGGCAAATTGGTCTCAGGCAAGGGGCCAGACTAAGATTGGTTCACAAGACCTCATGAAAGACGACACACGAAGTGAGGATACCCGGCCCGGAGGAAGCCCGGGGTCCCCTTCTGGAGCCAGGCCCAGAAGGAGGACTCGTCGGCGAGCGTCTGATGGCCGGGCTTGCCACGGAGCCCGGCCGGGCACAGCCCGAAAAGGCAACGTGGGCAACATCTCCGCTTCTCCGTCCCGCGGGCCCACCACCTACGGGAAACAGCGATGGGGTCGGGTGCGCTGCCAGAAGGGTGGCAGTGAAGGCAGAGGGTCTTGACGGACCAGACCCGGGCAACAGAAGCTGGCTTTGGGGACGTGGAACGTCACCTCTCTGGGGGGGAAGGAGTCAGAGCTTGTGCGGGAGGTGGAGCGTTACCAGTTGGATCTGGTTGGGCTCACCTCTACGCACAGCGTCGGCTCTGGAACCTTACTTCTGGATAGGGGTTGGACTCTATTCTTCTCCGGAGTTGCTCAAGGTGTGAGGCGCCGGGCGGGTGTGGGGATACTCACAAGTCCCCGGTTGGGTGCTTCGTTGTTGGAGTTTACCCCAGTGGACGCCTGCGGGTTATTGGGGGAAAACTCTGACTGTTGTGTGTGCTTATGCACCCAACAGCAGTTCAGAGTATACGGCCTTCTTGGAGACCCTGGAAAGAGTCCTGTATGGGGCTCCTGAAGGGGACTCTTTAATCTTGCTGGGAGACTTCAACGCACATGTGGGCAATGATGGAGATACTTGGAGGGGAGTGATTGGGAGGAACGGCCCCCCTGATCTGAACCGGAGTGGTGGTTTGTTACTGGACTTCTGTGCTAGTCATGGATTGGCCATAACAAACACCATGTTCGAACATAAGGATGCTCATAAGTAGGGGTGTCACGGTGTGAAATTTTCGGCTCACGGTTATTGTGACCAAAATTACTACGGTTTACGATATTATCTCGGTAATTTTTTTTTTTTTATATGTATATATATGTATATATATATATATATATATATATATATATATATGTATATATATATATATATAGAGAGAGAGAGAGAGAGAGAGAGAGAAAAACAGCCATTAAGTTACTATTCAACAATCATCAAGTTTGCGTATGAAGTCAAATACCTACATTAATTTATTACCTTAAAAGTGTAATGTTGATGCAGGTAAATGGTAAGTTTAGGTTATTAGGCAAGAAGCCAGTACTGTATGAGAACTAAGCTGTTTAGCGCCTTACAACGGCGTTTAGTAGTGCACTAGCTACCAACGAATAGAGCATGGCACCGCAGTAGGATGTATTTTAAAATGCTAGCAGTGGGCGTGCTTACACTGACATTTAATATCAAGGTTTAACATTTTAGACAATCGGGTATATCGTTGCATTATCCCTTGACCCAAAGTCAGAAGTAACTTAATCATTAATGTGTTTCACTGCACTATTTTCACTGTCTCATGGCATATCAAAGTTTAGCTATTCAACTTAGCTTAGAATGGCGTTTAGCGCCGATCTAAGAATGGTGAACACACGAGAGCAGGTGCATTTGCTAATGTAATGTAAATGATTATTATCAAGATTTAACATTATTGACAGTCGGATATAATTGTTACATTTCCCCTTTACCCGAAGGCAAAAGTTATTTCGAGCATTTCAGCTAAAACTATGTGTTAATATTAACAAATATACCTTGCACTGGCTGTGCAGCTGCGGGTGATGGTCTCGTAGATGAGTGAGCAAATTCGATGTGTTGCTCCCTTCCGCGGATACCTTCCGCCGGCATGTCCTGCACACGGGGGCACCGTCCTCCACCAGTTGCCCCTCGGAGCTTTTTAAATATCCAAAGTAGGACCACACTTCTGATCTTCTGCGCTTAGAAGGTGGAAAAATGGTACCATCGCGGCTTCCTTCTTCTGCTGCCATGCTTAAAGTGAGAGAGTGTGATAAAAGAACCTAGGACTAGTGGCGCCTGCGAACGTTCGAAAGTGTCACGTGTGTGGTGTAGAGCTCTAGTAACGCACATAGATAACATTATGTTTTGAAATGCAAAGTATTTAGCGCGGTAACAGTGTAATACAGTGTAACCGTGGGAGTATTAGGGAAATGAAAGCTCTCCCGGTGTAACGGTGTGCGGTAATTTAACCCACCGACATAACACCGTGTTTTGAAATTCAGAAGGTTATCTCACCGTCAAAATATTTTAGCGCGGTTACCGTCTACACCGGTAACCGTGACACCCCTACTCATAAGTGTACGTGGTACCAGAGCACCCTAGGCAGAAGGTCCATGATCGATTTCGTTATCGTATCATGAGGCCGTATGTTTTGGACACTCGGGTAAAGACAGGGGCGGAGTTGTCAACTGATCACCATCTGGTGGTGAGTTGGGTCAAGTGGCGGGGGAAGCCTCTGGATAGACCTGGTAAGCCCAAACGTGTAGTTTGGGTGAACTGGGAATGTCTGGAGGAGGCCCAAGTTCAGGAGGTCTTCAACTCACACCTCCGGCGGAGCTTTTTGGGCATTCCTGTGGAGGTTGGGGACATTGAACCATAGTGGTTAGTGTTCAAAGCCTCTATTGCCGAAGCCGCGGCGGGGAGCTGTGGTCTCAAGGTCCTAGGTGCCTCAAGGGGCGGTAACCCTCGAACCTCCTGGTGGAAACCGGTGGTCAGGGAAGCCGTCCGACTGAAGAAGGAGGCCTTCAGGGATTTGTTATCCCGGGGGACCGCCGAGGCAGCTGCAAGGTACCGACAGGCCCGAAGGGCAGCAGCCTCAGCCGTGGCAGAGGCAAAGCAGCGGTTGTGGGAGAAGTTGGGAGAAGATATGGAAAAGGACTTTCGGGCGGCACCAAAGTTGTTCTGGAAAACTGTCCGACACCTCAGGAGGGGGAAGCAGCTGTGTACAGTAAGGATGGGACGTTGTTGACCTCAACTGATGGAGTGTTAGGGCGTTGGAAGGGACACTTTGAGGAACTCCTGAACCCGACAACTCCGCCCTCTATGTTAGAGGCAGAGCTGGAGTATGACGGGGGATCGACACCAATCTCCCGGGGGGAGGTCACTGAGGTCGTCAAACAACTTCACAGTGGCAAAGCCCCGGGGGTGGATGAGATCCGCCCAGAAATGCTGAAGGCTCTGGGTGTTGAGGGACTGTCATGGTTGACACGTCTCATCAACGTTGCGTGGAAGGCGGAAACAGTACCGAAGGAATGGCAGACCCGGGGTGGTGGTTCCCCTTTTCAAAAAGGGGGGTCAGAGGGTGTGTGCCAATTACAGAGGCATCACACTACTCAGCCTCCCCGGGAAAGTTTACTCTAAGGTACTCGAAAGGAGGGTCAGGCCGATTGTCGAACCTCAGATTGAGGAGGAACAATGCGGATTCCGTCCTGGTCGTGGAACGACTGATCAGCTTTTTACTCTCGCAAGGATCCTGGAGGGGGCCTGGGAGTACGCTTATCCAGTCTACATGTGTTTTGTAGACTTGGAGAAGGCGTATGACCGGGTTCCCAGGGAGTCACTGTGGGAGGTGCTGCGGGAGTATGGGGTGAGCAGGTCTCTACTCAGGGCCATCCAATCTCTGTACTCCCAAAGTGAGAGCTGTGTCCGGGTCCTCGGCAGTAAGTCGGACCCATTTCCGGTGAGGGTTGGCCTCCGCCAAGGCTGCGCTTTGTCACCAATCCTGTTTGTAATATACATGGATCGGATTTCGAGGCGTAGTCGTGGGAGAGGGGAGCGGCACTTCGGTGGACTAAGGATTGCACCACTGCTTTTTGCAGATGATGTGGTTCTTATTGCTTCATCGGTCTGCGACCTTCAGCACTCACTGGATCGGTTCGCAACCGAGTGTGAAGCGGCTGGGATGAGGATCAGCACCTCCAAATCTGAGGCCATGGTTCTCAGCAGGAAACCGATGGACTGTCCACTCCAAGTAGGGAATGAGTCCTTACCCCAAGTGAAGGAGTTCAAGTATCTCGGGGTCTTGTTCTCGAGCTGAGCCAGAAGGCTAAGCTCTCTGTCTACCTGGCCATTTTCGTTCCTACCCTCACCTATGGTCATGAAGGATGGGTCATGACCGAAAGAACGAGATTGTGGGTACAAGCGGACGAGATGGGTTTTCTCCGCAGGTTGGCTGGCGTCTCCCTTAGGGATAAGGTGAGAAGTTCGGTCATCCGGGAGGGACTCGGAGTTGAACCGCTCCTCCTTCGCGTCGAAAGGAGCCAGTTGAGGTGGTTCGGGCACCTAGTTAGGATGCCACCTGGGCGCCTCCCTAGGGAGGTGTTCCAGGCACGTCCAGCTGGGAAGAGACCAAGGAGTAGACCTAGCACCAGGTGGAGGGATTATATCTCTTCGCTGGCCTGGGAGCGCCTTCGGATCCCCCAGTCAGAGCTGGTTGATGTGGCAAGGGAAAAGAAAGTTTGGGGCTCTCTGCTGGAACTGCTACCTCCGCGACCCGACCACGGATAAGCGGGAGAAGATGGATGGATGGATGGACTATCAAAACTAACAGACAACTCTGGGGATTATTTTGTTTGTTTGTCCATTAGTTATAAACTATAGGTAAGAGAGCATAGTGTGTGTTTATCTGTGTGTAATTTGGGTGACCATTTGTGTGGATATTATGGTAAGGATCCACAGATTCAATAATTGCTATCATCCATGCAAGATAAGGCAAGTTTATTTATATAGCACCTTTCAACACAAGGCAATTCAAAGTGCTTTACAAAAATGAAGGACATTAAGAGCATTAAGAAATAGTCTGTATCCGGTTACGTTTTCTGAGATCCTAGGAGGTATCATGTTGATTTAATATAAGGATCTGGTGCTTTAATTCCCCAGTCATGTCCAAACATACTTCGGCAACACAATGAACCCCAGAATAGCTCCCAATGTTTGTTGCGCTGGGTAAATATGTCGGCCAAATTGATATAATTAGTAGAATGCTCTCATTAGGTTGCACTGTAGATTAAAGGTCTCTGAGATGAATTTGTATTGAATGTGTGTGTGTTATGGATGCATCAGCATGCTTCCCTGACCCCCATCTCCACCCTCTCCTTGTAAAAAATATGTTTTGTTCACGCCAAATTCAGCAGCACAATTATCACCGCATCCTTTTCAATCCTGGCTCTTTAGACCATGAGATGTAGCATGAAATGAATTCTGTGGCAAGCTGCTGGGCCAGCTGGATTTGGACTGTTCCAACACAATGGCTGGATCTGGTGCCAGGACATTTATTTGCTATTGCTATTAACTTGTTTCACTTGCTTTTTAATGAGTAGTGTCAGCGTTAAATTCAGATTATGATATCTTAAGGTTTTAACATGTAATATGTCTGCTTTTCGTTATTCTTTATTCTTGGTATGCTCAATTAAACAGATCTAAGCGCACATAATAGTAGCGCTTCTTCTATCTTTTTCAAAGAGCAAAGAAGGGTTTTGTTATTCTGGATTATCCAATAAAGCTGAAACGTAGACTTTAGTTAAATGTATAATGTCAACAGATTTCAATTAACTGTAATAGGTTAGTTGAGCGCAATTATATTAAGTTGAACCTAATATTTAGTATGTAAACGTATTATTATTGCTTTCAACCTACTAGGTCGACTACAACGTTTCAGTTTTTTCAGTGCTGTTTTCACTGGGACTATTTCTTCATAGAGAATTTGTTCCAGCTAGTATTTTTCAATTTATTCATTGCCTTTCTTTTTATATCACTGAATCTGGTCAATTTCTGCCAAATAAATGATCCAATGTATAAATCGCAGCTTGCATGTGAAAAAAACTAGTAAGTAAGTAAATAGTTCTCTATTTAGGCTGAGCAAACATTTAAGTGAAAAGAATCTGAACAGTTCAAACTTTACTAAATATAGTTTCAAAATATAAAAAGTTGTAAATAAAATGTTAAAAAAACTGACCTTTGTTCAACATACAGTATAAGGCAAACATTACCAGATTAGATTTATTTTCTACTTCTTTTCCCCCATCATCACTTTAACAGTTAATTACTTGTGCCAAACATTAAACTTCCAAGAGAACGTCCAAGTTCACGGAGTTCATTAATGCAACAGGTGCTGCTCATCTCTCAACAGGTAAGTGCACACACCTTCACACCCAGCTGTACACGCCCCCTCCACCAAACACAGGTGTAAGACTTTTTACAAAGAGCAAAGTGTAAACAGGCCTGTCTTTTAGCCAGGAGGCCAACATAAAAGGCACTTTACAGGGCTATAATGCTGCTTTTGGATTGCCTGGTAGCCTATTGACACAGCTGCATGCCCCACCTTCTGCCCATATCGCCTAAAGAAAAGAAGCTTGCATGGAAGCCTGCATACACCGCAGATCTGTTATTTTGGAGGTTAAAAGTAAATCCAAGCAGGTAGAAGACATTCTAAAGAAGCCAGACAAAAACCCAACAAGCCTTTATAAGCCCCAGAGAATCCAGAGCTTTTGTAAGTAGAAAATTAGGATTCTCTGTGTACACATGCATGCCCGCACACATATATGCATACATATTGGTGTACACTGTATGTGTGTGTTTTTGATCATGTTTGCTGGGTCTTTGTGTGCACTGTCACTATCCAGCTGTTGCAGGGAAAGTGCTGGTGCCTGGAAAAGAAGCGGAACACAATTACAAGTTCCATTCTGGAGGAGCACAAAGGTTCCGATAGAAAAGACAAGTATGTATAGAGAACTCCTGGGCATTTACAGTAGACGTCCAGCTTTGAGTTTCTGATGGAACATGTGGATGAGGGAAATCATCACGTAATTACACCCTGTTAAGCGCCTGACCTATCATTTTGTTGAAAAGTGAAAGGGGCGATTTTGCAAGAGCTTGTTATCAACGATGGCAGAGGACTTCAGAAAGAAGGAAAAAAGGGTTTAAATCAAGTGCACATCAATCAGTGTGTGAATTGAAGGACACACACCACATTCACTGGAGTACATTTCTGAACATTCAGCCTTGATTTTTAAAAGCAAAGGAAATATGTGGGGGTTGAGTGACCATGACTCCACTTGTAAGAGCAGTGAAAGACATGCATGTTCCACATAAATGTCAATATGTCTTTTCATCTGCAGTAAGTAGGTGCTTTTCCATCCAAGAAAAAAGAGCTTCTGGTCAGTGAGTCAGTGCATTTAAACATGGCAGTCTGACATTGTACAATTGAGACTTGTGAAAACATTGTTTCATTGTTGGTTTTATTTTAGCTATTAGTTCTTTTTTAACATTAAAAGATGATTTCAGTTCTCTAGAATGTCATCACTGCAACTTATGTGACATTCTTTAAATTAGATTCAGGAGGAAATGTAACATGTAAAGTACTTATAATATGCACTATCATGTGTCTGATTGGCCAACATATTGAAGTTTAAGAACAATGTAATTTTTGTCATGTGCTTTCATTGTTGTGAGATGTCCACATTGAAAAGAAAATGGTGATTTGTTGAATGGATCTCAATGTATCATGATTAGTCAACCCCTCAGATCAAATATATAAGTACATAGTAAGCATTTGTAAAAGGAAGACACGTTAGTACAAAAACTTTGATGAACCGAACAGTGACTTGTGTGTGCTCTTACACCCCTACTATTGACTCTGTTTAGTCAACATCCTTGTTTTTAAGTGGACTATTGGCAAGTTGAATGTAATGCTGTGGTGATGAGGGGTGAACTGAGGCTGGAATGTAAGGGAGTCTGCCGGGTGTATGCAGGGCCCCCCTGTGTGGAGTCCAGTTGATGCAGGGACACTAAATAACCAGCAGTTCCCCCAGTAAACATTTTAGCTTTATAGCAGCTCTGGCTTTCATAGCTGGATGTCAATATTTGGTCCCATTCCTTGTGGTCGGGGCTGTGACGCATTCAGCCAGAGTTGGATTTGTACTGCAACCCTCAACAGGCCGTCCAGCCAGTAGCGAACAAACAAGTTGCACTGCATTAAATAAATACCAATTCCAATGGCAAATACAATGCCTTATTATCTTAATTCCCCAAACCACAATCTGTTATTAAAAAACAACACTATCGCAGCAAAGACAACTCTTTGGAATATGAACAGAGAATACTAAATAAAAGTTGTTTCATAACGACAATTAGAGGACAATCCCATATTGTTATTATCTTCCATTGTTTAATCTCACTAAACAAAGGACCAAAAGTCACATATGTCAATAGTCTGTGTGATGGGGCAAAAAAAAGAAAAGACTATGAACTAAGTGAGTGAATGGCTGATTACTGTAATAAAATAACTTGACATGTGTACCTTTAAAAAATATGAAGAGATACAAGAAAATGTTCCATACATGTATTTAACCTATCTAATATATAACCTTTCCCAATTTTAGTGGTCGTTTTAAAAAGAAAATCATTCCAATCCCTCAATTCTTAGCACGTTTGCTACAATTATAACTAAGACCTCTTGTGATGTTTCCTGCGTACTTCAGATGCTAAATATAGCCTGTTTTGAGTACACATCATAGAAATTATAAACCCCCCACTGGTACATCGGAACTTAATTTCTGATTGGTATCCAGTTACCCCACAGGACCATTGAGCGCTGTGTGTGTGTGTGTGTGTGTGTGTGTGTGTGTGTGTGGGGGTGTGTGTGTGTGTGTGTGTGTGTGTGTGTGTGTGTGTGTGTGTGTGTGTGTGTGTGTGTGTGTGTGTGTGTGTGTGTGTGTGTCTGTGTGTGTGTGTGTGTGTGTGTGTGTGTGTGTGTGTGTGTGTGTGTGTGTGTGTGTGTGTGTGTGTGTGTGTGTGTGTGTGTGTGTGTGAGAGAGAGCCTCTTGTTTGCATGCAGCATGACACTTTGTGAATGCATAGGATGATTAGCAGCAATTTATACTACTTTCGAATCTTAATCTTGCCCTCAGAGATAATTCTGCCTACAAAGCCGAATCAAAGCTCTTGGCCTCTGTTTCCATTTCAGCGGCTTTAACAAAAAGCCTCTCCCTACCCCATCCAGAGCCTCCAGAGCTGCCCCAGCTTCACCTCTCCTCTACGCAGGCCTCGGTGCGCTCCCTCTGGGTATGAAGTCTCAGAGCTGGGGCCTCTTTGGGAGCTGCGGTGCCCCTGGCTCTGTGAGTCATGGAAGATCTGATGGCTTTTTAATGAGGTTTTAAGACCTGATGCCAACAGGCCAGGTGCATAAGCCTGTATAGGTGGGTTGCATTGTGTGTACTTTGTAGGAGGAATGTGTGTGTGTTTAATCTTGGTGAATGCACATACAAATGATGTACACCTGCAGGAACAAGTGTGTGTTTGCTTGTGTATAGGTGCCGATTATGTACAATCATGTCTTAATCTCTTATGCGCTTGCTGCACATGTTTATAGTGGATAACTCATGCTGAAAGATGTGAAAATCTGATTCCTGTAAAACATAATGCTGTGTTTGTGTAAAACTTAAATAAAAGCCAACCAAAAAAGCCCAGAATAACGTGTCATCCGGTGAAAGTGATGCTCTTCTACGTTACTGTGAGTGATCCAGGTTTAACGGGCTTATGCTGCACACAGTAAGAGTTGGAGACATGAGACTTCAGCCACTTATTGCTCTTATTACTTCTTAAGTATAGCAGTGAACCAACAACCACCCATATCTAAACAACAACACTTTTTTTTATACTTTTGACTAACTGCAAAAAATGGCATGAAATAGGTGCCTTCAGGTTTAGTTATACTAAATATATATACTATAGTAACTATATTACTCAGGTAAGATTAGTTTGAAGAATTGTTCCATTGTTAAAATAAATCAATGTCGGCTCTGAGCAGGAAGCAAGACATAATTTTTGGTATACCATATCAGCCAAATTTCCCAAAAATTCAATGACCACCTAAGAGCTTGACACCACGAGAATTTTTTAATATATCAGAACAGACCGAAATCAGCTCATTGCAAAGTAACCACCACACTCAGTGGTTTCGCTTCTACATTTTCCAGATAGCTTGTGCATAGAGTTAGACTTTGGTTAACTTGGACATGCATGTATTCCATTGACATCTGCCAATTAAAAAAACCATTGAGAACCGTTATAGAGAACAACTAAACATCCATGAGTGCATCTCAGCTGTTCAGTCAAAAATACTGTTTGACATAAAAAAGTAAGGATTAAAAGAAATAACATTGCATCCCACAAACTAATTAAATACAAACGTAAAAAAAAAAGAAATAAGTGGACTTTAAGCTCTAAATAACACCAGTGTTCTCTTTTACGACACAGAAGGGCCAAGTTATGATTGGATCACAGAATAAAGGCCCTTCTCATTGCGACCAAGGACAAGTCTGTGGTCAAAACCCGAGTCTCAATGCTTCAAAGGCCAACAGGGAAGCCAGGCAAAGGCCTGTGTCCATGTCAGCATTTGTTTTAGACTTTTGGCCAAATGTAAACGAGCCCATTGTACGAGTAGAACATGGAGAGAGTGGAGCATCCACGAAAATAAGCCTCACACAGAAAAGCCCTGTAGTTATACGGACCACAGAACAGGCTGTTGGGCTCTGAACCACACCACAGCAGGGCGCGCTATGTGTGTGTGTGTGTGTGTGTGTGTGTGTGTGTGTGTGTGTGTGTGTGTGTTCTGTGTGTGTGTGTGTGTGTGTGTGTGTGTGTGTGTGTGTGTGTGTGTGTGTATAAATGTGTACTGTGGTATGGTTGGGTTCCCCTTCTAAATTTCATGATGGGTCTTTGATTACATCATGGCGAGAGTGGAGAGGGGGAGACAAGAAGTGTGGAAAATCTTTCATTAGCATTATAATATGCAAAAAACCTTCTGGTTCTGACGCATGTTTAATTTCATGAATTTGCAAAAAAATTAAAGCTGTATTCATGTTTTGGCCTATAGGGGCAGTACAACCCCATCGCCAGGTCACAAATTAGATATTATGCCTTAGAAAATTTTAATAGCTAACATGTAAGCAAAAGGCTATTCATACAATAAGCAGACACAGTAATTGTCAACAATAATTTAGAGTCTTCTGTCTGTTGAGCGAGGAATTCAAGTCCAGTCAATGTCCTTTCTGATTCGGCATTGTTTATTTTTTCTTATTATTCTTGTCGTTTTGGTCTCCACTATCTCCACCAGTATGGTTCTGTACCGTGGGTGTATTCGAGCTTGGTTGCTGAAACAAGGCTGAGACTGAAGCATACAGTAGATGTGCCATCAAACCAAAAGAAATATAGCCAAAGAAGCCAAACACTTCCATAAAACTGAAGAGCTTTCCTGTGAGATAAGTTAATTGAATTTCATTGCTAGTGACTCCTTACACATTACACATGATGCTTTGTCAAATTGTATTTAAAAATGCGAAAACAGTTAATTAATAAGCCTAGATTTATCTAATGCGTGCTATTAATATTAATAATTAATCTCATGAAAACTGGGGGGCCACTGGGGAGCAGCAAATTAGCAGATTTCTAATCATTTAGGGGCTTTAGTATTGTTGAGTTAATTTATTTCAAAAGGATGTATACCGTATATAACTGATTTAAACATGGATTTCAATTTCATTATATTAAAACATTTTATAAATATCCCATATTTGCGTCAATATTTGTGTTTTTTCTCCTGACAACAGGTAATAGCTTTATAAAGCAATAACTTTTAACAAGTGATGTGAATATGTCCTTGAATGCACCCCCAATGACTACTTCGTAACAATTGCGCAATTACACAAACAGGTTTATATTCTCTGTTGATTTTCAAAATGCGCCAACATAGATAGAAACAAAGAAATGTAAAAAGTCTGTCTGAAAACTTGGTCGGTAACATCAAGTCCATCTTGTCTATAACGGTTTAGGGGGCTGAAGCCAATCCCAGCTGACATTGGGCAGATGTAGGGTACAATGCCCTGGCTGGCAACAATGTTAAGTAAAACCATATATTTATAGTTTTAAAGCATGCAAAACCACCACTATGGTTCCACACAGCTGGTGTGGTCTCCGTGGCATACTTTACTGTGTCTATTTTATGTAAATGTGTGACTTCTGGTTCAGGTTACAGGGCTATAAATGTCCATGCACTTGTATGTATGTGTGAGAAAGAGAGATGCTACGGAAATGTATCACATCCGGTGGTAATCTCACAGAAGAATGTCCACACAAACAAGTGGTGAGTGAAGGTCATATCTGCATTTCACACGGACAATACACACACAAACATACACATACAAACAAATATATACGTAACAAATATAAACACTCTCCTTATCTGTAGCTGCCTCTTCATCTCCCAGGATGTTTCTTTATTTATCAGCGGAAGCTAAAGTGATAAGCCCACAGCTGTTCTATCTGCGCACACACACACACAAACACACACACACACACACACACACACACACACACACACACACACACACACACACACACACACACACACACACACACACAATCACAATCACACTCAGTTTTTTTTCTGACAACCTTAGTTGCACTGGCCAAAAGGTGTCAGATACCAGACCCAGGATACTAAAGCTAGGGGAGCAGTGGTGTGACTTTCCTCACTTTAAGTGATAAGGTTATTACGTGACATTGTTGATATAATGTGTACTCGAGAACTCATTCTCAGTGCTTTGTGATGGACAAGTCCTGCACGAAAGCTCTCTGTGCTGTACAGGCAGGCTCCTGGCCTGCTGTGGATACATTAATCACAGGTTATAATTAAATGTCTCCATCTCTTCACCCATAGGCAAGATGGGAGCTGAAATGGCCACAGCTGCTATCCACTCACATTGCAGCCGGGCCTGCTGCCCAGAGTTCAGGTCCTGATCCTGGATCAGCTTACCACTCAGTCACCGCAAACTGGCAGCATAACGCAGAAAACAGCATATGTAAAGCTAATTTACTTTATTCGCTTCTCTTTTGGCGTTAAATAGTATTATGTTTATGTACATCACATTTAATTCTCTCGTAGGGAGGGTATGGTAACTAAGAAGTGCATGTTTAAAATCCAATGTGTATTATTTAATGGGATCTATTGGCAGAAATGGTATATCATTTCCATAACTATGTTTTCATTAGTGTATAATCGCCTTAAACTAATAATCGTTGTGTTTTTGTTAGCTTAGAATCAGCCCTTTATATCGACATCAGAAGAAGATTCTGTTGTGTCTCGGCAGATCTGTTAATATTATTTCTCTGTTTCGTTTTAGTCCATGTCTGCTACCCTTTTTGTTGTCTGCCATTTCCTGTTTTACTTTGCCATTTCCTTTCTCATTTTCAGTTAGTTTGTCTCCTACCTTGTCACTTTGCTCACGGACCTGATTACCTGCCCCGCCCTTATTGTTTGCACCTGTAGAGTTCCTTGTTTGTGTATATATTCTGTGTGTTCCCTGTGTTCAGTGCCAGATCGTTTTTTGAACCTTGAGAATGGATTACCTTGCTTATCACCACAGTAAAAACCTTTTTTGAAATCATCTTTTGTCTGGAGTCGTGCATTTGGGTCCTATCAAGTTTTTGTCTGCTCCAGTCGTAACATTACGATCTGGCCAACAAATGGACTCAGCCGACTCTCAAACCCTGAGAGCAGCGCCTTGCTCTCAGGCTCAACGTCTGCGGCAGCAGGAGGAGAACATGAAGGACATAAACCAGGGAGTAATGACCCTGACTAACAGCCAGAGTGAGTTTCGTGGTGCAGTTACTACGCAAATCAATCAGCTGGCTGAACAGCTCCAGAATGTACTCACACGTTTGGATTATGTGCACGCTGCTCCTTCCGACGTGGCTGCCCCAGCTCCAGAGCCTACAGCTGTTTTTGCCATGCCAACTTCCATGATTCGTCTTGCTCCTCCTGCAGAGTTTTCGAACGAGTCTGGTAATTGCAGTCCTTTCCTAACACAGTGTGACCTGCATTTTACCTGCCAGCCTGCTGCTTTCCCCAGCGATCTAGCCAAAGTGGCGTTCATTGTGTCTCACCTCACGGGAAGAGCGGAAGCCTGGGCTATGGCGGAGTGGGCACGGAAGTCTCCGGTGTGTAAATCACTACAACTATTCACTGAGACTATAAGAACAATCTTTGACCGAACCACACCGGGGAGAGAAGCTGCCAGAGCCCTGACACAGATCTCCCAGCAGAATCAGAGTGTGGCTGACTACGCCATTGATTTTCGCACTTTGGCCACGGACAGTGGATGGAATGAAGACGCACTATATGACATATTTTTCAGCAGACTCAGTGACTGTGTGCGGAATCTTCTTGTTCCTCTTGATCTTCAGTATCACAGTATGATCGCCTTAGCTATACGCACAGACACTCGGCTGCAAGAGCGACGGAGGGAGAAAGCCAGGAAAGCGCCACCTCCTGCACAATCTCCACGACGACCCGGTTTTCAGACCCACTATCCCTCCTCTACCGTGAAACCTGCTTCGTGGAACACAGAAGACGAACCCATGCAGCTCGGAAGGGCCAGGTTGTCTCCCGAGGGGAAGCAGCGGCGTCTCCGGGAGCGTTTATGTTTCTACTGTGGGAAGCAGGGACATTTCCTGGGAGCCTGCCCGTTAAAAGACGGGGCTCACCAGTAAAACGGAGGGTGCTGGTGAGCCGACTGACAACCGCAAATTTCCCTTTACGTTCCATGACCAAAGTAGAGGTTAGTAATAATGAGCACAGCATAGGTTTAAAAGTACTTGTAGATTCAGGGGCTGACGCTAATCTAATGGCCTGGGGGTTAGCTAAACGTTTGAAAATTCCCTCTGTGCCATTGACTCAGACACTTGAGGCTAGCGCTCTTGACGGTACTCTCATGTGCAAAGTGACTCATAGAACCATGCCTCTAAAAAGAACTATTGATCATGAACACTCAGAGCATATGACTTTCCATCTGTTTGATTCTGCACAACATGCTGTAATTCTGGGCTATCCCTGGTTTTGTAAACATAACCCTCACATTGATTGGCGGACTGGTAAAGTTTTGGGGTGGGGAAGCGACTGCACTCATTCGTGTTTCAGGGGTAAAACTACTGAAACAGTTAGAGAGCCCATTATAGACACTGACAGGGAATATGAAAAGAACCAAGACTCAGACTTCCCCTTGACCTTTCAAACGTGCCCAGCTGCTATCGAGATCTCAAGGAGGTGTTCAATAAGACTAAAGCGACATCTCTTCCTCCTCATCGCGCCTATGACTGCGCCATCGATCTCCTGCCTGGGTCCCCCTTGCCAAAGGGAAGACTATACTCTCTCTCTGCTCCAGAGAGAGAGTCTATGAGGGAGTACATAGACAGCTCTCTCAAAACGGGCCTCATCCGTCCCTCGTCATCTCCCGCCGGAGCTGGATTTTCCTTCTTCATCGGGAAGAAGGATGGATCCCTGAGACCCTGCATCGACTATAGCCCCCTAAACGACTAACCATCAAGAACAGGTACCCCCTCCCGCTTACGACCTCAGCGTTTGAACTTTTGAAAGGTGCTAGAGTTTTTCAAAACTTGACCTGCGTAACGCTTACCACTTGGTAAGGATACGGGAGGGGGACGAGTGGAAGACTGGTTTTAACACTCCAAGCGGACATTATGAATACCTGGTAAAGCCTTTTGGTCTAACAAACGCACTTGCCGTTTTTCAGGCTCTCATAAATGATGTGTTGAGGGAGTTTTTGAATCATTTTGTTTTTGTCTATCTTGATGATATTTTGATTTTTTCCCGTGATGAAGATTCACACGTTTCACATGTTTGCCAAGTTTTAAGAAAGTTGTTGGACAATCAACTTTATGTAAAGGCTGAAAAATGTGAGTTCCACATCAATTCCACTGCATTTCTGGGTTTCATCCTGGGTCCTGACCAGATGATGATGGATCCTGCTAAAGTGAGCGCTGTGGCTGATTGGCCCACACCCTCTTCCAGGAAAAAAGTCCAACAGTTCCTCGGATTTGCTAACTTCTACAGGAAGTTTGTTAGGAATGTTAGTGCTATTGCCGCACCTATGCATGTACTCACCTCTCCTTCTGTTCAGTTTGTGTGGACCCCACAGGCAGACCAAGCTTTCCAGAAGCTAAAGAAAGTGTTCACAACAGCTCCAATACTTACCATCCCGGATCTTCAGCGACAGTTCATGGTGGAGGTGGATGCCTCCAACGAGGGCATCGGGGCGGTCCTCTCACAGAGGGCCGAGAAAGACAGTAAGCTCCATCCATGTGCCTACCTTTCACGTAAGTTGACTGCGGCTGAACGGAACTATGATGTAGGCAATAGAGAGTTATTAGCCGTGAAGGTAGCACTGGATGAGTGGAGGCACTGGCTAGAAGGGGCAAAACAGCCATTTGTTGTGTGGACAGACCACAACAATTTGGAGTACATACGCAAAGCGAAGAGGTTAAACTCCAGACAAGTACGATGGACCTTATTCTTCAATAGGTTTAACTTCACTCTCTCCTACCGTCCTGGCTCACAGAACGCCAAACCAGATGCGTTATCCAGGCTTTTTGACCCAGAGGCTCTTGCCAAGGAGACAGAGTCCATTTTACCGCCCAATCAGGTGATAGGAGGGGTGACATGGCCAATTGAGACTAAGGTAAATCAAGCCTTAGAGGGAAAAACCGTACCCAGTGGTGGCCCCCCTAACCGCCTCTTTGTTCCCCCATCTGTCCGCTCTGACGTGATTCACTGGGCTCACACTTCTGTATTAGCATGTCATCCAGGTGTCAAACGAACTATGTACATGATCAAGCAAAGGTTTTGGTGGCCTAAAATGGAGAAGGAGGTTACTGAATATGTGGCAGCCTGCACTACCTGTGCTCGGAATAAGACCCTACCCAGTCTCCTATGGGTCTACTGCAACCTTTGTCCATTCCAAGCCGCCCATAGTCTGACATCTCGCTGGATTTTGTCACTGGACTGCCGCCCTCTGCAGGTAACACCACCATCTGCACTGTTGTTGACAGATTCACCAAAATGACTCACTTTATCCCCATGCCCAAATCTCCCTCTGCTAAAGAGACAGCAGAAGCGTTCTTGTCTCATGTTTTCAGGCTGCATGGATGTCCTCGAGATGTGGTGTCAGACCGTGGGCCGCAGTTCGTTTCCCAGTTTTGGAAGGAATTCTGCAGCCTGATAGGAGCCACTCCCAGCCTCTCATCTGGTTACCACCCACAGGCTAATGGTCAGTCAGAGAGGATCAACCAGGAACTGGAGACGTGTTGACGGTGTCTGGTGTCTCAGAATCCCACAACTTGGAGCAAGCAGCTGATATGGGTGGAGTATCCCCACAACACCCAACCTACATCTGCCACGGGTCTCTCCCCTTTTCGCTGCGCCTATGGTTACCAAACTCCTCTTTTTCCAGATGTAGAGAAGGAAGTGACTGTACCGTCAGCACATGCCCTGGTGAGGCGGTGTCGCAGAGTCTGGGCAGGAGCTCGCCAGGTTCTCCTGAAGAGTGCTGCTCGCATGAAGAGCGCAGCAGATCGTCATCGTCGCCCGGCACCTGCCTACAGACCCGGGCAAAAGGTTTGGCTATCTACAAGAGATCTACGCTATGTGTGGCCTCCAGGAAGCTGGCTCCGAGATTTGTGGGTCCGTTTCCCATAACTAAGGTTATTAATCCGGTGGCTGTTCGCCTGCGCCTGCCCAGGTCCCTGAAAGTCCATCCGACATTTCATGTTGCCAAAGTCAAACCGGTTCGGGAGAGTAGTTTGGTTCCTCCATCCAAGCCCCCTCCTTACCCCCGGATGTTAGACGGCGGTCTGATCTACAATGTAAAAAAACTGCTAGCAGTCAGGAAGAAAGGACGCGGCCGACAATTCCTTGTGGATTGGAAAGGATACGCTCCAGAACATCGGTCGTGGGTACGCGTAAGCTTTATTGTGGATCAGAAGCTTATTAAGGACTTTTTCAGGCTTAATCCACAGGGCTCTGGGCCGTCCGGAGTCGGCCGTAGAGGGGGGGGGGGTACTGTTGTGTCTCGGCAGATCTGTTAATATTATTTCTCTGTTTAGTTTTAGTCCATGTCTGCTACCCTTTTTGTTGTATGCCATTTCCTGTTTTACTTTGCGATTTCCTTTCTCATTTTCAGTTAGTTTGTCTCCTACCTGGTCACTTTGCTCACGGACCTGATTACCTGCCCCGCCCTTATTGTTTGCACCTGTAGAATTCCTTGTTTGTGTATATATTCTGTGTGTTCCCTGTGCTCAGTGCCAGATCGTTTTTTGAACCTTGAGAATGGATTACCTTGCTTATTACCGCAAGTAAAAACCTTTTTTGAAATCATCTTTTGTCTGGAGTCGTGCATTTGGGTCCTATCAAGTTTTTATCTGCTCCAGTCGTAACAGATTCATCATGTTTCCACATGGTGCCCAGCGAAGACAAACCAAACTTTTGAGGAACTTTCATGTTCTTAGGTGTTACTTTTACATATTGGTTGATTCAGCTCTGTGACTACCTCCCATAAATAAATTCAGTTGCCAAAATATATAAATATTAAGAATTGTTACTTTCAGATGTTTTATAAATACTTATGTTAGGAGCTCAGGGTCTCAGATGTCTCATGATCTTTATCATGCGTTTGTGTTACGGTGAGTGCAGCAAGCAGGACCCAAATGCAGATAACACTGAAATTGCCTTTATTTCAAGGAGAATAATGTAACTCGGAAAAAACAGAACACTCCCCGGTGAACTCAGTCACCAACAAAATAAACCAACAATGACAGACAGCAAAAACCGAATAAATACACGCAAGACTAATCAACGAAACAAGAGACAGGTGAGGAGGGAGGAGAAAAACACAGGGGCACCAGGTGAACACAATCAAGTAAACATGTAGGAGGGAACAGGTAGGAGGGAACACACACAGACAGGAACTCAAGGAAAGATCTAAACAAGACAAAAAACAACGCAGACAGAAAACAAAAGACAGTTCTATTTCGTATATGGCTTCGCCCTCTAAGGCTATCGCTATTGGGTAATCCCCCTGCGCACCCGCGCAGCACTGAAACACTTGTAGTCCACGCCCACCCGCAAGGTGGGCCCCGCCCTCGGGCCTCCTTCCGGTATAAATAGGAAGGAGGCCCGGCAATCTGCTCCCTCTTTTCTTCAGCAAACCTCGGCAGTTACTGAAGCACAGAACCATTAAACATCATGAGCAACAACTGCGTGCGAAATTTTCCCTCATGTGGCTCAGGATATATCATGAGCTATGACCAGCACGCAATGTGCGAATCCTGCCTGGGGCCAGAGCACGCGGACGCGGCTCTCAGCCAGCAGGTCGCTTGCTCACATTTTACCCGTCTTCCATCAGCCGACAGGAAGCGAAGAGCGGACGCTCTAGCTGCTGCGGCCGACGAGGACGATTGGCCCATCCAGGAGCACGTGGAAGGCAGCATGTCCCTGGAGCCGAGTGCCGGGCAGGAGTCGGACGGCTCCAGGCTTTGCACGGAGGAATGTCAGTGGAAGACATTTGCACTGCTGCATCTTGGTCTTCCCCCTGTTCATTTATTCATTTGTATTTAAGGGATGTCTGACACACCCTGTACGGAGTGTCTTGTCAGAGTGAGTGACGTCAGGGATCCAGCTGTGCGCCTCTCTCCTGCCTCTCGGCACATGGAGAGCGGCCCTTTTTCCCTCTTATGAGAGGGATGTTTCCTTTTTTTCCTCTGACACATTTTTGGTACGGAGTGTCTTGTCAGAGTGAGTGACGTCAGGGATCCAGCTGGGCGCTCTCCTGTCTGACACGCAGAGAGCTGCTGTTCCCCTTCTATGATCGCTGGGCAAGGTGGGACCTTCGTCTCCACTTTCTCACAGCGGCTGGGTATGTATTGTTCCCAGCCTTCATCCCGTCAGGGAAGATGGGCATGTTTTGCTATGTTCCAGGGATGGTGATGCGCCATTACGCATGGCACAACAGGCATGGGGTGTTATTGAGCAGGTGTGTCTGTGCTTCTAGTGCCGGGCGGACCCAGTGGGGCGCAGACTACATCATGCTTCGCCCTTAACCCAATAGCGATAGCCTTAGAGGGCGAAGTCTTATACGAAATAGCACTGAGGTTACCTACTGTAACGCCAGCTTCTATGAGTAAATGGCGCAGCCCTCTAAGCGCTGGGCCCCACTGGCTCTACGAATAGCTGAAGAAAAGTTATTTTGTATGGGAGCAGATTGCCGGGCCTCCTTCCTATTTATACCGGAAGGAGGCCCGAGGGCGGGGCCCACCTTGCGGGTGGGCGTGGACTACAAGTGTTTCAGTGCTGTGCGGGTGCGCTGGGGGATTACCTAATAGCGATAGCCTTAGAGGGCTGCGCCATTTACTCATAGAAACTGGGGTTACAGTAGGTAACCTCAGATCTAGACAAGAAAAAACACAACACAGACAGATCGTGACACTTTGTCAATGATTGCCTTACAGTGTTCCTTAAAAAAACATTACAATTTCTTATTGTACCGCTATCATATACGTCATATTATGTGATTCCTTTAATCTAAAGGTATATGCTGAATAAAAAAAATATATAATACATCTGAAAATTGTTTAGCTCTTTTTGATTTCTCCTAAGACTGCTACAGTTCTTTGTCCAGAGCATTCTTTTTTCAAAAGGTTTTTATCAAATCATTAATAAGTGACAAGAACACTTTTATTGGGATGAAATGTAATACTCTGATGGATGCTCCACAGGAGAGTGGAGGGGAAGCATGTGCAGAATGATGATGTACTGTTTAGGGACGAGAGAGCTCACATCCCAACTGAAGCTTCCTTATAATTAGAAAGTGCGGTTTTAAGCCTCCTTTCAGGGGTAAAAGGAGAGACCTAAATATATGTCTACAGTGGATCAGTGCACATACTTGTGATTTGGTTATTTTATAAAGACAGAAAATTAGATGGTACGCTTGAAATTATACCACACATAGATATTATTTCACTATAACAATCCCATGATAAATCATCTTTTTGTCATGCAAAACTCACAGCAAACCTTCAAATGTATGCCATACAAAATACTGAACAGCAGCCCAGCCTACAACAATGACTATTGCTAACAATGTTGCATATTAGCAGCAAAGACAACAACAAATCAATATGTATTAGCATTGTAGAATTATAACATTGACTTTGCAGACCAAATGTGGTTAGTGAAATCAGATTTTGTTGTTATTCACCTGCGTGGCTTACCATGATGTCATGCTCTTTACCTGACCAGCACCACTGCAAGCTTACTTGGATAGTATAGCCTTTAAACTTCGATCTTTGCATAGACATTGAAGTCACATTCTCCATTGCACCCATACTGAAGCTTTACCCCAAAACAACCCATCATCTCAATACACTCGAACTCTGCCATCCCAGCCAGTTGTCCTGTTCTTGTTACGCGCGCCAACAACCCTCTCTACAATCAGGCATGCAGGAAGTTAATGAATATCAGGTTGAACTGACACAAAAGTCACACAAATGTCACTGGTGCTGATTCAGCATTGCCACAAATCTGTTATGTATCCAATTTGGGGCCAAGTTTGAAGGTGGCTCAATTTAGAATTGAATATATCACATTTATCGAGATTTTCTTTATACAAAAAAACACTGAAACACTTTTGAGGGGGAAAAAATTATGTTCTCTAAATCTGAACCAATGATACATTTAAATACACATTTTTGGGATGGACTCATACATTTGTTTAGATTTTATCTTAACAGGACATAATTTGGTACACTGTACTGGTGCTGCTGTTGCTATAGTATTTAGTTTATGTTCATTATTTATGATCTATGGGTTTATTAGTGCCTATATGAAACTGATAAAAACATGCTTTGATGAGCATTGAAATGTTTCAAATATTACTTTGTGGGATCTAATGCACTTTGTAGGTCTCTCATACCCTGATACCAGCATACTTAGAATACATTTTGGTTTACAACACCTTATTTCCAACTGTATACATACAGTGTATAGTATCTGTTGTGGTACTATTCCTGGTCAACATTATGTTTATATGAGAAGCTGCAGTGTGTCTCCATTCTTAATAACGGAACATAAAGTGACTTCATTGTACTTAAAGGTTGTTTTCTATGTCTGATGGAAGCACTTTTATATACCTAAAGGATTTTGCAATGTGCCTGTCATAGTGATTAATGCTGTTATAGTGATTTTTTTGTCCAAACGATATACTCGTGTAACTCTAATTATCCCTTTTGGAACATTTTGCAATACATAAATGATGTGCCCACAGTGATCATTTAGGACCTAATTACATTTGAATATACAACTTAATATCCCTCCAGTAACTTTTTGTAAATATGTGGTACCGAATAATGGCTTTGTAATGACATCATCCTATGCCCATCACACCCTCACTAAAAACCACTGTCAATTGCCTCCACTGACTGAAGTGGCAACAGAGAAGCATTCCCCCTCCCTCTATTCCTCTTTTTGACCCACATTGTGTTAAAAGAAAGCAGCTTTACAGGATTAAAATAAATGTTGTGGAAGAAGCACAAACAAATAACTCATGCAGATTCATTCAGATACTGTATGAATATACTTTGATTTGCTGACCACCAGTTTATTTAAAAAATACATTGTAATTTAAGAAATGACAACGAGAGCAGAGATTTTGGGCGAGCCAATATATTGCGGGATAGGAAAGTATGTATTGTGACGAGGAACATAAAATGCCATAAAACTAAGAGATTTAGGATATTCAATATTTTTTTTGTATGTTACAACACGGAACGCGATACATGTATGTTATTAACGCTAATTTGTTTATAAATTAGCCTAAATAACCCGCGTCAGACAGAGTTAGCTCCCCCCCATATTACGTTTGGTACAGCCCACAGCTCCTTTTGGTAGCTACAGCGTCAGGAACTAGAGCACAATATGTTGGAGACCATAGCCAGGCTGTTCCCTTCAGAGTTAACTTTTTAATCCCGGTTTTGTTGCGTTATCACACACAAGGGAAGGAGGCGGAGGAGGTCGGGGAGAGAAAGGGGGCTAAAAAGTCAGTCATGGTATGAGGTTAGCGTGAAATCCGGAGCGTCCACTTGCAACAGAAACCCGTTGATATTTAACTGAGAAGAAGAAGAAGAAGAAGAAGAAGAAGAAGAGGGAGAAAGGGAAGCCCGGAGAAGCGAGAGAAAAGCGGGGTACAAGATGCAGCTGGCCGCAGTGCTGTGGGGCTCCCTGATAACTTTGCTTCTGAGCCAGAGTCCAGGTAAGAACATTTTGGTTTTAAAACGCTGCAAAGTGGAGTTGAAACTGCATGTGAGGGTGTTTTGGAAAACGTGAACGGTATTTTGCTCGGCCGGTTCAAAGAGTGTTTTTGTTTTATTTGTGTCCTTATCAGCTGTATGCATTGCTTTGAATTGCAGATGCAGACATAAAAACCTAGCGGCAAAGTTCCCCCTTAATAGAGAATGCAATTTAGGTGGTTAAAATAGAAACTGTAGTGGAAAATGTTTGTGCGTTCATCCTTTTATTTTGTTGTTGTTGTTATCTTGTTTGACAACATGCTTGTGCAAGTGGGGAGGCAATGGCCCGTTATTGTTGTTATCGGTATAACTTTTATAATTTCACTTTTTTACTTATGTTTTGCACTCTTTACCCTACTTGTCCTGCATGCCAGCTATATTGGAAGTGTATGTGTAATACATGTTGTATGGCGTTACATTCGGAATAAATAGGGGTTTTGAAGGTTTTAGAACGGTTTTGTTACATGCAAGTGAGGTAGAGTATGAGTGGTGTATGGTCATGCATTATGTGCTGTCAGACTTCCACCTCAAGGCAGATTGCCTTCAGTCCTGGTTGATGAATAAAGCGAATAAAACCCCACATCAAAATTCAGTAAGAATTTTAATATGTAGATGCCTTGAAAAAGAATGCCTTGAAATGCTCAAAAGTTTGATTTTGTGCCTTTGCCCTGGTTATAATCTGGTAGAAAGTTATGTGCACTAACTTAAAACCTAATTTGTTACTTTTCTACTATGCAAAACATCCATTGACACAAAAGTGTCCTTGCTATCAGACACTAATATTTTGGTGGTTGCAGCCTATCAGTTTTAAATAAAGAACAACAGGCACGCTGGTGTCTACTGTGATTGCAGGTGAACTGAGTTGTTTATCTATGATAACCTACATCCTGCCCCCAACGGCACTTGTAATGGGTCTGAGAGATTTCCACCACCCCCTTCCTATGTTTTCTCTAACACCTTGTATTTACAACATGTTAGAACAGCCGCTGGAATGCAAAGACCCTACGTAAGCTATTTCTAAACACACACACAGACACACGCAGCAGGCTGAGCATCATGCACAAACACACACAGTCATACACGCACGGGTGCTGTGCCCTCTGACATGACATGAAGAGATTAACAGACAGGATAGCAACATTTGTATCTGTAATTGGCTGGTTGGAACTCAAAAGGAGGCTGCTGTAATTGTGATGCCTCCTAAATGTCACCAGGAGACTGTCTCCAAAATGTCAGCAAGATAAGAGTCAATATCCAATTGAAAACAAAAGCCCCCCTGAATGATCCACATCCTATTATAGTTGGCCCTTTCAGATATAGTTATCAACCTTTTCCCCCGCCTCCCCTCTTTATCTGGGGCGGGGATGCCATGCTCGTTTGATAATGGACTTGTTCTGTCATAAAGCAATTAAGTCTGGCGGGCCTGTATCATGTCCTAAACCGTCGTCGTCTTTTGTGTATGATTCTGAGCTGCTGCTTCTGGCATTTTCCATTGTTGCGCACACCAAGTAGCTGAAATGACAATGTTTTTGTAAGGCCAGTGCCTGGTAAATGGTGTTAATTTTGTGTTCAATGTCTTTTATATTTGATTATTATCATGCCAGAAAGTTTTCCCTCTGGGTTTTATGTTTGTCAGATTGGAAAATCAACTGAAATAGCGTTTAGGCCTAACCCTCATGTGACAGTCAGTCTTGCACTAATGTCATTATTTTAGTAGCTAGTAGTTCTTAAATATGGGACCTCATACCACAGCGATCCAGTGGTTGGGAAACTCCAAGTCACATGGAAAAACCAATATAGACACATATGTTCAAAGCAAAAACACAATTCCGGTGGGTCCAGAATTAAAATGTTTATCATATTGGCCACAAATATTGGCGACGTGATAAATCACTGTAACCCTGATATATCAGCAGTTTGTTTTCTTGACTCTTGTGTTATAAGATGTACTTTGTTGGCTCATGGAACTATACATTAAGTGGTAAAGGCTATCATTTCTAAGCTGAATACTGTGAATGGCATTATAAAGACCAGCCGCCAGTCCCAGCAGACATTGGATGACTCTGGGCTACGATTTATTACTTTGTGTGTGAGGGTGAGAGAGAGTCCCTAACATGTGTCCGAGGTCAAGCTGCCTTCTCAGCTTGGTCTAGTGGCCTTGCAGTAATAGGCTGATTGGGTTTAATTACGTGTTGGGGACTGTTTTATACGGTTTAATGATGTCGTCTGGGACACAGGACAACCCTTCACCTACTCCTGTGACCCTCCTCATTTACCATTAACTATTGATTGGACTCATAGATTTAATCTGAACCTTTTGGAATTGATCCGCTAAAGGCATCACAACATTTGTTCTTACAGTAAAGCATAATGGATTTATCAGTAAATTACGCTTTACTCTAAGAACAAATCTGATCGCTTTGTGTTTGCTCTCCTTCCTTGCTCTGTGGGGCAAGTTGCTGGCGGCCTTTGTGCCCTTCCCTGCAGCCTGTATCCCCTCATCGGATTGATTAGTCACCTGACATTACCCTCCTCATCCTGGTCTAACACACACTCACGCTCTCATTAGTGGCCTTTTCACAGAACCTGCAGGCGTGGTTTTGCGTACACAGTGAGCACTTGAATGTTAAATTATGTATTCGTCTTACAGAATAGCTCCAACACCACATTTGATTAAGTGTCCTCAGAGCATTTGTGTTGGTATTAATAGTGTTGCAATGTTGATATTACAGAAAAAATCAGCCTACGGACAGATTTATTGCTCGCCACAAGTTGTTTTTGGTACAGATTCCACTCTGCGGGCGACAATACTTTTCTCGGACAGAGAACGGTTGTTTTTGAGGATGGCGTCGTAGCTCAAGGTCTATGAAACGGGACTCCTTTGTATGTACTCTTGGCAGGGTTTGATTGTTTTGGCATTTTTGCACCTTCACCTTCCACTCTGGTGACTTTCTGAAGTTATTCAGGGGCTTCAGGGGTAGGAACAGGGTAAAAGTTCCTTTTAATGGATCTGACACCAGAGGTGCTGAATGTATGTGATTTTTCTATCCTGAATGCATGTGTGTCTGCCCTCTTCTGGTCTTGCTGGTTGGGTTGGTGTCAGCCAGGCTTTTGCTTTCACCAGGGGAAGGCAGAGCAGGCCACCTGATACCCCCTCTGTGCTTTGTATGTCTCTGCTGAGGGGATGGAATTGCACCTCCAAGGTAGCAGTGGAGGTAACCTATGATTACTTGATTTGAAGCCCCCCCCTCCTTCAACATTCCCATGTGGATAAATGTCAGACCCCTTTCTCCCCCACCACTTCGCTCCTCATGTTCCTTCACCTTTCTATAAATCACCTGCCTCTCACCCCGCAAGACCAGCCTCCTCTACCAGGACCCCCGGGCAGACTCTCGTCTTTGGGGTCGTTTCTGATTTCAGAACATGATGCCTTGGCCCTTGGGCACATTTCAATTATGTTCACAGCGCTAATATATGTCACAGATGTGTGCTTTGAAAGCACATGAGCAAGCAAACAAACCAAGTCAACCATTGGAGAGCAACGTCTGATGGTGTAACAAAAATGGATCTGTGTCAAAGTTTAAATTATGTTATACTGTTTTTGCTTTATGCATAGGTTTTATTTAAATTATGTTTGAGATAATTTAAAGTCCCGTTAAGCTGTCTTGTTCGCTGACCAAAATAAAGACTAAAGCATTTTAGATGCATTTCAAAATAATGGTTGGATAATTTAGGAAAAGCTAGTGGGTCTGCCGCTCTGGCTGAGTGTGTCATGATTAATCGTAGGCATGGGGGTTTGATACCGACCTTCTCCTACTTGTCACATGGTAAGTGTCCTTGAGCAAGACACTAAATCCTAAATTGCTCCCGTTGGCGGAGTAATTGGCCATCGGTGGGTGAGTGTAAATAGATGAATGTGAGGCGAGGTCCTACCTTCAAGTTTGTCCGCGTCATGATCTGGCAACAACAGCAAACCACTTTTACTTAAAAACTACTATCCTTTTACTCGGTTGTATTCAGTTTAGGGCTGTCAAGTTAACGGAACTAATTATTTTAACGTGCAATTAACACCCCGTAGTTTCAGAGCCCAAAGGCTTGACGACGTTGTTGTTGTTGTTATTTGGGGGGGGTGTTAGTGAACTGTCAACGGGGGGGAAACCTCGCTGCGTGGAAACGGCGGACCTCTGTCGACGCAACTTCGATGTGGTCGTTTAAAAACATAATAAACTAAGGGCGGTGCCGGCCGTCAGCGAACCGAGCCGGCCGTCAACGGTACTTGACGACCGGCCGTTCTGTGGTTCTCCAGATTCTACAGACAGCCAGTCCACCCCTGCTGACAGCCCCAGACCACGCTTGAAAGTTTGCCGGGGAGACGCCTGGACAACAACAGTGATAGCTAAATGGGTTGCTACAGCTTAACATTGTGGAGGACGAGGGGCTGCGTTAGACCATTTGGATCGCATCCAACGTGTCGACTGCACATCACAGCACATTATTTTGACCCTAGGTGGGAACTTCAGTCTCATGCTTTGACTGAAGATGAAGACAGAGGAGCGGCATTTCGCCGACAACTGTAAACAGGCTTGTCTGTTTGAGCAACTGGCTCGGTGCAAAGAAGTACACAGGGTTGGGAGAGAGTGTAAGAGAGAGAGAGCGGTTCCAGGTTATTGTATTGAGAATATTCAGGAGAATATTTTTCATTGTTCCAATGATAATAAACACACATTTGCATAAAGCATATTTGTCCACTCATATGTTGATAAGTGTATTAAAAACTTGAAAAATATTCCTCCTAAGGTACAATTTAGAACAGATAAAAAATGTGCGATTAAATATTTTAATTGACTGACAGCCCTAATTCAGTTTAATGAACATTTATTGTATGCAAACTCAGAACAAAGAAAACATAATAAGAATCCTCATCACTATCACTGTGATACTGTTAATATCTTCTGTCTTTAATAACGTTTGCAACAGTAAATTCAGGCCACGTCATTGTAGAGTTTTGATTTCAAAAGGGACGTTAATCGTTTTTTAGGCCACACAGTATGAATCTAAGTTCCTCTGGGGTTGCGGATTATTGGAGAGCGTTATAAACTCTGGTTCTCTGTCTCAGCGGGGGTCTGCTGTAAAGGACGGCAAGATAAGCAGGGCTGGAGACTTGCTGTCTGAGCAACACCAGTGAGGGGGGGGCAGGGACACAAAGAAATTTTGAAGGACACACACTTGTATGGATCCATAGTAACTTAATTCTCCAGGGGCATCACTCTTCCATTGGAGAAAGCATCTTGAGGAACGCTGATGCAATGCATGCTAGAAACATCAGTGAAAGAATCCTGGCTTTGGCACATTTTGTGATGAAAGGCGCCCACAAATGTTTGTTTCAGCCAAGCATTACAAATAATCCACTTATTCTTATGTATTGTCTCGTTACCACGAGATCATGGGATCCTCTTTGCTGACAATAAGAAGACAATTGTCTCATGCCAGTGTCTGTATGAGTTCAGTCTTCTTAGGGCCGACTGGGAATTTGTATGTCCATATTTGCAGCGTGTCTAATGGCTTAAACTTGACAGTGCACACACAAACATGATTTGGAGGAGACTTTTCTCTGTTGGCAGAAGAAACATCCAAACAATTTTTCAGTGCTGGACAGTTGTCTCTTGTCCTTTTTTTGGGAATGGGGTACCCAATCAATCTTGGAGATGAATGGCCAGTTGAAAGGTTTATTTCCAAATAGACAACAGTAAATCCTTAATATCCCTCTTGAAATATGGTGATATTTTACTGTTTATATTTCTTAATGCCATCACATGCCATGAAAAGATCCAATCCAACAATAATCTTCTTAAAGCGCAAGGCCATTGATAAATGATCCACACTGTTGCGCAGCACTAGGTGAAATGTTTTATGCTTTATAACCATGTTAAAGGTCACATGTCATGGCCATTTCCACTGATCCTAATTCCATTGTTGAGGTATACTAAAATAGAAAAATACTGTGCAATTTTCCAAACTCACATTGGTTTCGCATACAGCATCTCTGTAAAGTATGTGTATTCAGCAGTATTCACTTTCTCCACTAAACGGCTCGCTGCAGCTCCTCCCCCCCCTCCCCCGTGATTTACTTGTTTAGCGATACACAGCCAAACACAGCCAAACTCAACCTGAACACACACAAAGTCACAGCCGAAATAAAAACAATAAGTGTGGCTTGATATTGAGTAAGAAAAAGGTTTATAGATTGATAAACGCTGTGAGAATGGGTCTGCAGCGAGAATTTTGCGCGATCCCAACTGTCTGTTATCAGCCTGCAGCCAGGGAGGAGAGATCAGCAGAGCTGCCGGCACTGTGTGTGTGTGTGGATTGGTCAATTTGGACCGATCAGCGGGAGCTTAACATAACGGCTCTGCGGACGTAACGTAACGGCTCCACGGATTGGCCCATTTAGTTCCGGGTACGTGCTTTCGTAAGGACGTACCCGGAAGAATCAAATGGATATTGACGTCATGATGATGTTTCACCAACGAGGCGTTTTGGGGAGGTATTTTCTGTTTTAGAGTTTTACTCTCTACAGGGTGTACTTTGAGGGTTTTGACTCTGCACACCGTTTACATGCAGAAAAACCTTCGTAACACACAAGGGGACGGGTAATAACCGGAAAAGCATGACATGTGACCTTCCAAATTCCACATACCGTTGTTACTAGATACTCACCAGGGAACTACATATATCTAAGTATCTGCTTCTGAAAATAGTCCCTATCAAATGCTCAATATTTCCCTGTTTGAGTATTGTTTGTTAAAAACTAAAGCACCCAGCTGCTAATAGGTTATAAATAACTACAGAGACAGACAGGCTTTACTAACTGGACCAGGCCTAATTTACTATGCTGAGGTCATGGATGTGTGTGTGGGTCTGTGCACAGGCCTACATGCTTTCTACTACAGATCACAAATAGCTCGCCCGCTATGCAGCCTCATTGAAGGGAAAAGACAAGGCTTTTTTTGTTTGTTGATGTCAGAGCTGTGACTCCATTTTTTCCCCCACTCCACAATATTCAACACACACACACACACACACACACACACACACACACACACACACACACACACACACACACACACACACACACACACAGTCAGCGTCATCAAGTAAGCTGCAAACTTTTCGTTAACACATAACCCTAACTCAAAACCAGGTTATTATTTCATGCTCAAAGCCAGTTTTTGTCCTTTTGCTACTTTTCCTAAAAACAGTATTTTAGTTTCTTTGTCACACAGCAGACTTTATTCTCACATGGGATTATTTTCCTTCTTTTTCTTCTCTCCTGATCATATCTTTGCTCCTCTCATGCAAAGCTCCTTAAACTCTTCCAGGTTGCTTATGGTCCCCATGTCTAACCGTCCCGCCCACCCTTTCTGTTCACCAATGGTGGTCCTGCTGATGGGGGCCTGCAGCTGTCTCATAGCTCACCTCCAAAAGGTGCCTGAATGAAGGCCCCTCAACTCTCTCATCATGCCTGTATGCACAAACAACTCCTTCTGCCATTTGTTCAGGAACACACACAAACAACCGCAGCTTCCATGAAGCTTCAGATAAGATTAGAGTGTGATATGATTTGACCGAGACCCCCCACAAACTTTCGTTCCAAACACACTCGAGTGTTAAATCCTGTAACACGACAACAAATCCTGTCTTGATTTAACACCGTTGGCATCCTGAAAATAAAAATAATTATTGTCGTCTTCAGGTAGTTGCTAATGTTCAAAATGTCATATTTAGCTGTGGTCTACCTATTATCTGATTTTGTTGGGTACTAGCTCAGCTAGATGAAGAAACGGCTGAACACATTTGTGTGCCTTCCTATCACACTGCATACAGTATGAGTACATGGTGTATCAGTGTCGCCTTTCCCCCTAACCCCCAGTTTCCACTGGGTCCGTCTGCGCCGCGCTGCGCCGCGTCACGGCTGCGCCGTGGTTTTGGTCTAGCGCCATAACCCACCGGACGCGTCCCAGAAGCGTTTCAGAAGCGTAGCGTCGTGCGTGCAGGCTCGCAGTTTTGTTATTGATTTCGGGTTTAATTCGGGTATTAATTAACTTTAAAACAGTAATATGTAGTTGTTACCTTCCACTCCACAAACTGCTGTGACTAAAAACCAGGCCTTGTCCTTTCTGATGTTGTCCTTGTAGTAAGCATTGGTTACATCATATAAAATAGTGTGTTTTTCCACTTCCATGATGAAAACCTCGTCGTGCGTATCGTAGTGGAGGTGTTGTGATGAAGGAGGGGGGTCTGCTAAATTAGTATATGTGGGGGATGGGCCTGGCCCGGATGCTCAACTTTCCACTTCCTTCGAGGGGGGGCTGCTGCCCAACCTGACGTTACGGCTGCGCCGCAGCGCGGCACATACGGACCCGGTGGAAACTGGGGGTAAGGTCGGGCAGGCAGCCCCCCCTGCACACTGAACGTCAACTTTGCCTCCTTATTACACTCACCCCTACTTTAGTGGGAACAATGAGTCTGCGTCTTTGATGCGCGCAGGCGGATGATGCGGGGATGCAATGTAGACTGGAATAAACGCAGATCATGCTCTGGCTGCAGCCTTGATCGGTATTTGCTTTTGATCAAAGTCAAATGCGGAAAACTCACACAGGTAGACGGAGGCGAAGGGAATGAGCACTTTTGCAGCCTTTTTGGCGAGGTGGGGGAACTCGGTCTCCACAGCCAACACAGTGACGTTTTCTGCCAGACGCTGTCTCCTCTCTCACTTTAGGTAACTTCACTAAAAATCGATCCATGTTGCCGCTCGCATAAAGTTAGCTGAAGTTAACTAGCTAGATTTCACTGTTTCTCATTATTCTTTTCTCACGCTGCGCTTCACCTGAAGCTCTCTGGCGCCCCCCCGGGGAGGCGCGCCTCACACTTTGAAAACCGCTGCTTTACATGAAAGACCCACCAACTACTCACAGCTAGTTGTTGATGCAGGTGAAGTACATCCCCTTTGTAATTCATACTGCATGGAGTTCAAAATGTGTATCCCGCATCTATCTTTTCTGCTATACGTCTTCATGCTTATGCTTCTTCTTTACATTCTTCCCCCAACTCTTTCTTCTTCACCATTTGTCTTTCAACAGACCCTTACCCTACAGGCCTTAACTCAGCAAGGCCTGTGATGAAGCAAATGGAGGTGGTAGTTAGGAAGGTGGTAAGGGTCTTTATTATACAAACACTGGAGGGCTTTGGAGGCCCCCTTTGAGGCATGGAGCTGGAATGGGGACGCAACTGAAAGCGCTGCACTCCCTAATGAACTTGAGTGGCCCATAGAAGCGGGGCCTTTTCACAGAAGCCAAGGAGGACAAAGTGTCAAAACAAGCCCAGCCCCTCTTCGTTCACAGGGGCTAAACGCCGCCTTTTGACTCTGTGGAGTGTGGGCATCTGAAGGGGAGGCCATGAGGAGAAAGGAGGGGGAGGCAGAATGTACTTGTTAAAACAATGGCCTCTTAAATCAAGCAACCCTCCTTGCCTCTCTTCTTCTCCTTAGCTCCTCTGCTCCCGCCTCCCTAACTCCCTCCTTGTATCGCCTCTACTTCCAATTAGAACTACTCTTGCACAAGCAGTTGAAAGCCCCATATATCGCAGGGGCCTCAAAGGAGACGCTTTGGAGTTGCGTCTCTGTAGCAGTGTTGCCTCTATGAAAGGCCTTAGTATTCAGAGGAGAGCCCTGTTTGGGCTCCTCAAAGCACTCAATCTGCCACTGGGGACTTGTGTACCATCATGTCCCATCCATTCGCCGCCTCTACACTCCCTTATTCCTTCTTTCTGAGCCACTCCACCCCCTCCATTCCTCGCCTTAACGTTCTCCGTCCCACCCTCAGCCAAACCGCTTTCTTCTGTTTGTGACCCCTCCGTTTTTCCTCCATGCTTGGCTGCTCGCGGGGGCCGGGGCAGGAGCCGTGCACGGCCGGGGCCCGAGCGCTTGCTGCCTTCCCTCCCTTAGTTGTTTAGCCATGGATGAAAAGCGGAGACAAATATGTCTGTGGTTCAAAGTCCATCCCGGCAATTACAGTGACTGATTAAAGAGTTGGCCTACACAGGCAGCTATGTATAATACTACAACTCCCACTCAGTGTTTCATAACAGCACCTTTAGAATAGAACTGAGCTCAGCAGCGCCTGATAAGGGCCCATGGCTGGCTGAGTCCACTGTTTACAGTGCAGTGACAGAGAGCTGGTGCCATATAAGGGGCCACGATTGTTTTATGGCTGAATTTATAATTAGGAGAGCGGACAATGTTGTTATTCCTGTGCATTAAATAGTTCTAAAAATGCCATAGTGAAAGAAAAGATGAGGGTTCAATAACTACACTAGGGCTGCAGCTATTAATCGACCACTAGTGACTGTTGTCTTTTTAAAGTTTAAGCATTTCATACATTTGGGCTTGGGAAAAAAGTAATTGGAAAATTCAAAAGACATTAACAGTATGGAAATCTGGCGTATTTTTTGCTATTTTATGTCTTAAATGACTTATCGATGAATTAAAAAAAATATCAATGCTCATGCTTGGTTTTTCTGTAAAATCTCTGTCCTTTCTCGCTAAAGAGCCACATCAGTCTTGCAGCACTTAAGATCTATGTGACAAATGTGGCATGTTTGTATGAGAGGTTGTCCTCCGATGTTTGATTTACTTTAAACGTCCCTGTCATCATCACATTTTTTAAATGCAGTACTGTGATTACAGCCGAGGGGCAATTTCAGGTGTAAATGTAAATTGTGTGCAAGATTGAGACTCTTTTGAACTTCTAAACTTCTCAAATAGGTGCTGTACTTATTACTCTACAGTTGTAGTTGTTTAGACCAGTGTTTCTCGACTGGTCAGGCCTCGGGACCCACTTTTTAATTTGTCAATAAATCGCGACCCAACATTTTGAACCACTCAAATCCATTCAACAAAAAATCGTGCTGTAATATATATATACGCTTTTCAGCATACATTATTAATTAAAGTGAAGTACAGTGCATATATCCCTTTACAGAACTAAAGAATGCTTTTAAATAAGGTTTAATGAGATGATGGAATCAAGGCTGAACTGTATAACATGCTGAAAA
The DNA here is from genome assembly GCF_949606895.1 of Notothenia rossii. Classification (NCBI taxonomy): domain Eukaryota; kingdom Metazoa; phylum Chordata; class Actinopteri; order Perciformes; family Nototheniidae; genus Notothenia; species Notothenia rossii. The sequence goes on from NC_136904.1 coordinate 30,740,035, forward strand.
CCCACCCCCAGGAGGGGGGTCTGGGGGGATTCTCCCCCAGGAGATTTTTAGAAATACTAACATATAAACTATGCATTCTGGTACACTCTAAGAAGAAAATAAATAAATCTATTACTACCCGACATATTAATAATATTTTATGCCATTGTTTGTTTTTCACTTTGTTCTGTCAGCTGAACTTGCTGCTCCACACAAAGTGGAGATAGTCTGTGTGACTTACTTTAAATTGTGGATAAGGGTAGATAGCCCCCATAATTGTTCTGTGACCTGTCAATCATCAAACCGGGGTCATATTTCATTATGTGTTCTTTTTTATCTGAAGTTGTACCCATGGATGTATAAAGAATAGTTCTACCGCAAAGTTATTCTCCGTGGGGACTTCCGGCAACAATCTTGATTCTGATTGGCCAGAAGACTCAAAATTACATCAGCAAAGATGTTTTATTGAGAAGATGATCACTAGATGACAGAAGTTTTCAAAACCGTTTATGGTCTCCGGTACTTCCAGTCCAAAGCCTACTGCATGCACAGCGTTAGAAAATCGGGCCTTCAAAATAAAAGGGCTTTCTTCCCAAAAAAAGAAAAAAAGTTATTTTTCTTTTCTTCACTCACATCTGCGAGCCACTCGAAACGGGTCCGCGACCCACTTTTGGGTCGCGACCCACCAGTTGAGAACCACTGGTTTAGACTGATGTGTGTTGGAAAGATAACATGTGTTTGCCAAATGTATATTAGACTGTGTTGAACCCAATCAAGAATTTGGCAATTTGTGATTATCTTGCTTGAGTAGGCCTCAATACATTTAATTTGGGATATATTAAAGTGGACCTATCATGCTATATTTGAATAATATAGTGTAGGACCATACCTATATAAGGCATATTTATACTTTTTATTTTTCAAAATACCAAACAGATCATGCATTTTAGCCATTCCTCATTTCGTTCAATTTAACAGTCTTTTCATGGGCTAATTCTGTGAGAACAGCACCATCTACAGGCCTGGCATATGTACTACAGCGTCTCCAGCGCTTTCGAACGGCAATGTCCGTGGCTGTCTCCTCCTGATTGGTGGAGTTGGACCAATAGCCGTAGCCCCACTTCTGTGACGTCATAGAAGTGTTCAAATCTGGATCAGTCTGTATCAGAACCGTTGCAGACCCTTTTTGAAGAGATTTGGGTATAGAGGAAAATAGAGAGGGTTGTGTTTTCTGACACTTGGTGAGTTCCCTGGAACACCGGGGACACATATTCATGTATAAAAGACGTACAAAAGTGCATTTTGCATGATAGGTCACCTTTTAAGAAAGTAGATCTTCATAAAGGTAGGCAAGCTTTTATTTATTTATTTATTATTATTATTATTATTATTATTATTATTATTATTATTATTATTATTATTATCAAGAAGCAGATTTCTGCTGGAAGGAAGAAAGGAATAGTGAGGGACTTTGCCTGAGGTTTTGAGTAGCTACTCCCGGGGGCCATAGTTATTATTTATGCCTTGAGGCCATACTAGAGGAAATAATAACAAGGCTCTTCCTCAGAACCAGGGGAACCATCTGCCTGGACTAAAGTGAACTAATGCAGGCCGCAACAATGCTCTGCTGAGAGTCGGCACTAATTGGGTCAGCATGATTTTCTACTCTTGTTGCTAGGTGGTTGATCTATGGGGCTTCTATTCTGAGAAGCGCCTACTTAAGTTATTGTATCGGCCATCAAGAGACAAATTCATCTATGTTGGGCAAAGTCCATCGTCTCACATTGTCCTCATTTTTCGTTCAGCCCACATTTATTTTAAAGAGCCTGCTCTAAATCACAGTCATGGCCCAAAATGGCATGACTAAAATACTTTTTTCACTTCTCTTATGATTATTGTGTATAATCGGAGTTTATCTTGGAGGCCTTGCCCTTGAATGTCCGCTTTCTATCGTCACAGAGGGCAGGGACACCACAAGGTCTTATGAGGATAATTTAGAATGTGGTTTACCTAATGCTAATCCATGCAGTATGTCGGCATTTTTTGTCTGTGATTAAAAGAGAGAAGACCTTGTTTAGTAGTTAAGGTTTGACTCGAATGGAAGTCTTAAGGAACATGTGGAATGCTTCACTTGGCAGCAACAACAATTTGCCTGTCAACAGACATTTTGATTTATTCATTTTTTCACTCTTGCTGAGATTGGACAAAGATAGACATATTGTGCATCAGAGAGCCCAAAGGCTCATTCCATATATTTGGTGGTAGATGCTGAGTCTGTTCATTGCTCTTAAGTTATGAGGTGATTGGGGATGGAGCAGGTAAGGATGTTTTTGTGGAGCCCTGAAGGACTGGTGCTGCTTACAGATCCTTTCCAGGTGTTAGCCTGGGAGGGAAAATAAATCGGGGGCACAGTTCAATCAGAGCCAGGTCTGGTCCCAGCCCTGTGTTCTGGAATACTGGGTTTGGACTGGGCTACTGAAAATCTCTGGTCACTGTCCAAATGGGCTTGTAAATGTTCCCATCTTCACTATCTCTTTTAATTTGATGAGTTCAGTCTCATTCAGCACAAGAGCCAAACTGTTGGCAGCAAAATACATGTTAGTGAAAATCTGTTAATATTCTTATAATCCTAAAGATTATGCAACTATATATATTAGCTTTGGCTAAACTTGGTGTATGACCGTGTTTTGATTGTGTGTGTTTTTTTTAATTGTCTAACTGTTAAACTGTGCTTTTACCATTCTTGGGCCAGGGCTCTCTTGAAAAAGAGATTTTTAATCTCAATGAGACCTATCCTGGTTAAATAAAGGTAAGATAAAAATAAATAAGGAACCACATAAATTATTATAAAATATCTTTAGACTGTGTCAATGTTGATGAATGTTGCTAACTTGAAAGGGAGTGATGTGTGTGACTGTGTATATTTTGGCAAAAAAGTCAGATGTCAGTGTGGATATTAAAAAATTTATTTAGATGCCTGCTGCTAATTTAACCCAGCAAAGTCCAATAAGGAGCTAATTTGAATATGAGATCCTTGTAATTATAAGGTGTAAATTAATTCAAAAACCAATGAAACGCTGTGATCTCATCTCTGTGACCAGCTTGTTTACTGTTCAACCTACAGTTTTCAGGACATTATACACTCTCTAACCCATATAAACCATCTAATTCATACTATACAGTACATAGATTGCAGGTAAGGCACACTTAGAAATGCCTCCTGACAATGTCAGTCGTGGTCTCTCTGACTACCTCTCCACCTGCAGGCTGCTTCAGATGCTCGATTGATTGCTGTAACCTTGGCAGCTAGTAGGGAGGCAGGGACATACTTTAGAGCAGTGTTCATAAAACACTGTCGCTTCTGAAATTGCTAATTTAATAGGGATGCTGTGAGGGCTCTTTCTCGCTTAAGAGAGCAGTACATGATGCTCTAAAAGCACATTTCAAGGTTTTTTACTCTTCCTCTTGCCTTTCAACTCATCAGTGAAGCATTTATTTTATGTCCACCTTTAGGGTCATGGTAAGGCTCATAGTGGATGGCTTTTGTTGTTTTACCATCCCAGTAAATGTGTTGTTTGAGTACAGTGATGAGTCTCACTCTTAAAGCAGCGAAGTAAAGGTCATGACTTGTAGCTGTTCCTATATTTCACTCAGTCATTCATGGTAAATCCTTGACAGGTGCCGCAGCTTATTGTGAGTCCCTTCCATGCGTTCTGACTCTGTTGTGGTCCTTTTCATGTTGTGTGTGTGTGTATGTATGTGAGACAGGTGCCAGGGTGCAGTCAAGTTGCCCAGCAGTTGCAGCAGTGGGCTAACATAAAAAGGTTCAGCTGGCGCCTGACGCCCATGGTGCTCTACTCAGATATGTGCCTCTGGCAGTGTGCCACAAAAAAAGCACACACCAACCAGGAACTGCTCAACTAACCCTGCTGATTGTTACAAATACACGATGTTCTCCCAAACAATCCCAAATCTCTCTTTGCTCATTGTCTTCCTTTCTGCTGCCACAGCTGTTGCCGGCACCCTCAGCTCTGCTCTCACCCGTAGGGGGTTCAGGTAGACACCGTCATCAGGCTGAGTGGTGCCAACCTGTTTTATAATTGGATTTAGTGTTGGCACTCCTCTGTTCCCCCCTCAGCCAGATAGCATTGATTTAAGAGGGACGCATGGGAGACTGTTGTGACTGAGTCCAACAAGCTTTGCGCCACACTGAAGTTTTCTTCCTGCTGTGAACTTCTCCTCTGTCACTCAGCTGAGTGGTGCTGGGAATATGTGGAAATACACTTGCTACTAATTAAGATCAGTGTGAGTGATATCACCTTATTACTTCGCCTTATCTGATAAGCTGATTAAAAGTCGGTCGCATTTGATCTAGTTGTATAGTTTTAAGTCTGGAGAACTGGGAGGTAAATTCAGGTGATGACTCTTTTTTGGTAGCTTGCCTTTTGTCAATACACTGGCTTGGAGCTTAACAATTCCAGGTTTTTTAACCAACTTGGAACCATATTCGAAATTGAACCAGCTATCAGAACTATCGTCACCGTCCCAGTGTCCTGTTGAAGTCTGGATACCACAGAGGCCCTAGAGTTACTGTAAACCCTAACGTACCCACCCTCCACACTCAGTCTTTCTCAAGTATAGGGTTTCAGGGCCCTGCTCCCTCCTCCCCCTGCCTCTGGGTTTTTGGCGATGGCTATTCTTGGTGCAGCAGTTTGCTCGGTCACTATCGCGAAACCTCAACCCTTTCCCAGTAACCCTTTCCCCGCATCAGATGACCTATTGCCCTTCAGAAGAGGACACAGAGGTTATGTGCCTCCAGGTCTCTGAAATGCGGACTATCTGACCACTTAAGCTACACAGAAGCAGCCCTGGAATGCAAACACAAGCTCCCATTACCCTTGAACTGCCTCTGACCTCGGTTTGTGTTCAGGAATTGAGTGATAGTCAGGATAATGGTTAGATACTGTACCTGTCATCCACCTTCTGGCGTGTTTTTTTCTGTCGAGCAACTGGAGTGTGAAATGTCCTTTTTCTAGCCCAGTGAACGAGGGCTCATTTCTTTTTGTATCAGTTTGCATCACAGCTGTTAATCCAACACAAAAACACACCGAATATAGGGATGTTCAGATCAGATTGAATGAGGAAAATGGTTTAGAGATAAGCTGTGGCATCTGGGTGACTCGCTCTTGATAAGAATGTTTAATACCCTGAAATGACCTTATGATAATTGGTACGTCATATCTCAAATGAAACTCTACTCTAAATATTATTTTCTGTTCTTCCCAAATGCCCATTGATTGAAATAAGACTAGGGCTATGACAGATTTTTTTTGGTTTTTCTTGTTTTCAAAAACAAAATCTGTTGACTTTGTCTTATGAAGCAACACCTCATCTTAAATACAGACCACCTTTAATAAGCTGACGTGCACATAGATTGCTTTTTGTCTTTCACATAACTAGATTTGTTGTCTTTGGCCAATTGGAATGGAAGTCCTTTACACCCCCTCCTCTCCAGAGATCTTTCCAGTAGCAGCTTAAATGACTGTATGCACATAAACTGTAGTTTTTTCATTAGTAAAGATAGGTGATTTCTCAAAGATGTCAGTCCTGTATTGAATACTGAGCCATTGCCAGTTCTGAATCACATGATGGGAGGAAGCTTTGAGATAAAACTGAGACAATGTCCAGGGAACATCAAGTGCTGACCTCGTGTTCCTGATCAGTCAGACGGCTCAGGGCTCGATCTTCTGCAACAGAGCCACCATTCACTGCAGTGACAGAGTGGCTAACAATGTATCTCCCAGACACAACCACTGCTGACACAGCTCTAAGACAAACACGTGATGCACGTCTGGACGGTCCTAATTTGTTCAGATACACTTGAATCGTACACCATCACATAAAGGACATGAACTTCGTTATCTCAAAAATACCAGTATTTTTTCTGTACAAGTTTTGAATTGTGTAAGTGCTCATCAAGTGTAGTAACAACTTCATTGGTGGAGAATATATTCACTGACTTTGATGTACTTTTTAGTAAAGGATCTACAGCTTCTGAAAACAGACAAGTTTAAATAATCGTGTTTCATTCATCCCATATTGGTTCTTGAGTAGTTTTAAAGAACATATGTAGTTCTACCCTGTAGTTTGTACACGGCCATGATAATATAACAAAACTGCTTATTCTCTGAACAAGTTTGAATTTATGGATTTCTGTGGACACACTTTTTTTCTTCAGTCTGCCACATCTACTACTTAAAGGGGACCTATCATGCAAAATGCACTTTGTGATGTCTTTTATACATAAATATGTGTCCCCGGTGTGTCGGGGAACTCACGCAGCGTTAGAAAATAAAACCCTCTCTTTTTTCCTCTGTACCCAAATCTTTTAAAAACGGGTGTACAACGAGCAGATACAGATTTGCTGCCGATCTGACGTCAAATCGGCAGTGGACCCACAGAAAGTTGCCATCAGAAACAATGCCTGACGTGTTTTGGACATCTTTGTTTACATTAGCAATTCTCACTAACACTCAGAGCTAACCTGTAATGAAGAGCACATGTGTTTAAAAAGCAGGAAATAAAAAAAGAACTCACCTTGTGATAAACCTGCAAGAGAAAAAGCATTTGAGCTCCATACTGTTTCAAAAATAATCCTTGACGTGGTTTAAACAGGATGGCGTTTTATCACAACCAAATTGAACTTTATCTCCGGTAGATTTCTGATCAGGCATTAGCTCCGCCTCCTCTTATTTCTTTTTTTCAAGCTAAGGACCCAAAATCGGTGATCTGTTTGGTATTTTGAAAAAAAAACTTCACAGACATGTTTTATATAGATATGGCCCTACAATATATTTTTCAAATATACCATGATAGGTCCACTTTAAGTTTATGGTTTTCTCAATTTGCTATAAGTTATTTTGCAAACACTAAGAGGATAGGCCTGAACATGTTACATTCAGCAACTCTTTTCATATCTTTCAGAGAGAACAATACTAGTTGTGATTGCGATGCTGGCATAGCTTACTATGCCAAGGAAGGACATACTTTTTTTCAGTCAAGAACGTCATAATCACAACCCTCTTTCTGCTCTCTTTTTTTGTGTTGTTCTCTGGTCTGTTAAAAACTGGTAAAAATACTCTGGACAGCTACAAAAATATTTTCACAAAGTCACATTGCACTAATTAAGGGCCACAGGGCTGTGCAATTAATCATATTTTAATCTCGATTACGATTTTGGCTTGCAACGAATACGAAAACAACGCAATCCAAATAAAACGATTGTTTTTATTTAAAATAAATAAATAATGTAATTATTTTTCTTTTACATTTTTTTTTATTATTGGTTTTTCAGTTGAATTATACTTAAAGTTCAGGGTAATCAACTGTTCAAAACATACTGTTCAAAATATATTTTTCAATAGATGGATGTTTTCAAAGTAAATGAATCGTTTTTAATAATCGTGATATAAATTATTGACCAAAATAATCGTGATTATGATTTTTGCCATAATCAAGCCCTAGCCACAAGTGAATTTACTTGAAAGAGAATGAATCAAATTAAATGGAGACAATATTTGTATTGTAGAGACACCGCAGTTTTCAGCCCCATCTCACACATCACCACTTCTCTCAATGCTTTAGAGTGCATTAGTTGGAACCTTTAAGCTATTCATATTTCAAAAGATGGGCTAAAAACCACGCTTGGGGCATTGATCAGAAACCAAGAGCTAAGAGTTGAATGGGCTTTAATGCTTCACATTCTGTATTAATATTGCTTTTTCTAAAATAAAATGTCTTGCTTCCGATAAAGGATGCAGCTCAGGATCTCCGCCAGCGCTGAGTCATGGAGGACGTAATGGTGTTGTGCTCTGTTTACTGTGTTTACAATGTCCTTGGGAGAGAGACGCACTTCTTATCTCTGAAGTGATGGCACTAGAAAGGGAAAGAGATAGAGAACGAGACATGCAGGCAGAGGGTAGAGAGCCGGAGAACATCAAACGGAAGAGATGCTAAATATACTCATCACATTTTTGGCTCCACGTGTGCATCTATATCTTGCTGTGTGTGGGCTTCACAAGAGGAAGCTGAACCTTCATCATGTAACCAAGAGGTTCTTGACATAGACACGTTCCCATCGTAAGATAGGAATTGATAGAGTGTCGGATTCAACCAACTGATAGCACAACTTTACCACAACCTGAATGTATTTTACATTAGAATGCTGTGTTTTCTTTTTACACCCCAAAGTACTTACTAAGATGAGTATGTATCAAAGTCTGAAAGCTCTATTCTGAATGTAGTTCTATTATCATTTACTTTTTTTGAGAAGTATTCTTTTTTGAAAAAGCATGTTTATATTCTTAAAGAGTCCAAAACGAATATTAAATCAATACAAAATGAATGAATTCAATACTCAGCTCTAAAAAGAAATGGTATAAATGAAATTGTACAATATGCCGGAGGGCTTCGTTACATTTCTAGACCATCAACAGTCTTCGAAACCGAATAAATCTAAGCAGTCTACCTGTACTTTTAATCACATACAGTATCCAACAATATTCAAATGGTATCTGTCATAGACTGGCATGCAGTATATTTACGATTGGCACATTAGCTTTAAAGGCTAAGGGTATAAGTTACATCGCTACATCGTAATCCACTCCTGAGTCTAAATGCAGCTTTACGGTTTCATCTCAGTGATGACCAGACTGTTAGAAAGTGGCTAGTGCAGAGAGACGATGGACATAAAACCCCAAAAAGAATGAGAAAGATGAAAGGTAAAACAAGGGGAAGAGTAATTCACTTCACCTATGTACTGTATCTAAACACTTATTCACTCAGTCTGTCTCTCTCACCCTATATTGTCTCCTATCCAGCCACTTCATTACTTCCTTATCCATCACACACACCCATCTGTCTATATCACTGTTGAATTTGCCAAAGGCTTATCTGAACTATTGCCAAACACCAGCCCTTTGTGTATAACCCTTGCAGAGACAGTTGGACAGCGCTATTGGTAGAGTAGCATAAGCATGTTATCTGCCACAATGGACTTTGGGTTGAAGACGGCTCAGATTTTAGGAGCAGTTTGCAGTACTCTGAGGAAGAAAATACTTTGGAAAATGTCCAGGCCAGTCTAAGATGTCTCTTTCTTGATGTAAACTTTACTGCACTGGAAATCTTTCAAATGACATCACGTTTCATATCTTCTCCAAGCCAGGACTAGCCCAACAAACTTGCCATGCCAAGACAAGAATCCCTGTCTGGCCTTACTTCATAGCGTCTGAGGCTGGAGGCTGTGAGTGGGGGTCAGGGTGCAGGGAAACACTGGTAGCTAAGGATCAAGACCTTCATAAGCATCCAACATGTTTTCCGCTTTTGTTCAGATTTGGCCATCTGATACATCCAACTTCTCACAGCAGCACCTCGTCCAATTTGGATATTTTTTGTACTTAAGAGTGGCCCCGGCAGTTTTTTTCTTTGTTGTTGGTGAGAGCTGACTGTTTATAGACTTTCTTTGCCTCTGCCTGTAGTTCTGTCAGAAGCATGTTTTTTTTCCTTCAGCTGTGAAGGCTCAGTCTGTTGTTGGCTGTGGGACTCTCAGATCTTTAGAGGTTGACCTCTCCAAAACGCTGGGTTGGAGTCGGACACAGTTGTGGTCATTGTGCTGGTAGTTAATGATTCTGCCCCTCCATTTTCACCCCAGTCTCCTTCAGATCCGCTGGTTCCTTTTATAGAGTCAGGAAATGGCTTTCCCGAATGGACGTAACTTCCAGGTCAGTGGACTTGGGGTTAGGGGTCACTGTTGGGTTGAGGCAGCCATAATTAGATGACTGGGCAACTTTCTGTGTTGCTCAATCAATGTGCAAATCATGGTCAGCTCACATAAAAACCCATGTGCAAATGTACGTGGCAATTGGATGAAAATATATGGGATAAAGTCTGCAGAGATGAGAAAACACGGGTATCCATATCTCTACTTGTTCTTTGCTGATCTTTCATGGTTGTATCTCATCTACTATTCTCTGCTCTCTTCCCACTCTTCTAGCTTTTCTCCTGTTTACTTCTTTCTTCACTCTCTCCTATTCGCCTCATTGCTAAGCAACAATGACAGCCGTGACAGATTTGCGCTTTGGCTCACACAGTGTCACATCTGACTTTAACCAACCCCCTCCCACATAAACACACATACACACACATACTATAGAACCAAATGCCCTGCTGGTCTGCGGTTTATGATACTGAACCCCTGCCCCCCCTCAAAATGACTCCCTGGTCAGCACCCCCTCACTGAGGTGACAGGAGGGAAGCGTCCAGCTGGAGGGAACTGTTGTTTTCCTCTCCTGAGGGCTTTGATCCTTTGCCCTTCATCCCCCAAATCAGCAGGCTGCCCTGCCAGCCTGAAGAGGGGGCTGGATCGAGCCTTGATTTAGCACCATTCCTTCTGCCCATGGGGACGGAGGCCATAGTGTTGCAGAGGTAGGAGGCATACTTGTGTCGAGTTGTGCGACAGCTGGTATAAGGTGGAGATGCTTTTTCTAGATCACTAGTGCCCCCTTCACCCCACTCATGTGCTTCCCTGCCTTTACTTTTACCTAGCCTGAGCTAGCTCTCGGATCCCCTTAGCTCCACAGCGCAGACTCATTGTCCCTAATCCCTTTTTGCGTCTCTGGGGAGCAGAGGGAGAAGTCTGAGGCTCCCTCACTCTCCCCTCCTTTGGTACCCCCTGATCCCGGCCCCATTTTTTAAGGCTTTAAGACTGACCTGTCAGCCGCTCTCTCTTCCCCAGAGTCAATGCGACCCAGCCCCCTCAAAGAACCATCCACATCGGCCTTCTGTTTGAACAGGCCCCACCAAAAGGCCCCTTGTGCTGCCCTTTGTGAGCTCATAAATAAGATCAGAGTTAAAGTCCTTGTGCTCTTGTGTCCAGAGACGGGCTCTGTGGGCCAGGAGGACTAATGCCACTTGGCAGGCCTATCGATCATAAAGCTCCTCCCAGAACGTTGACCAGTTCTGCAAATGTCCTCATGCCTAGCCTGCAACATGGAGCTTACACGTCCACACAATTGTAGCATGGTTCTAAAACACATAATTTCTAAAGACGGATGACATACTATGAAACCTATGAAAATATAAATCTGCCAATGTCTTTACCAAAAACGTTATACCAAGGAAGCTCTGGGTGGCAACTATGCTTAAACAAAAGAAAGTAAACTCAGTTGATTCAACATTCCCATATAGCTACGTCATTTAAACATTACATTACAAAGAATGTATTTGTATATACCTAGATAGACAATTGTAACCATAGCCAATCTTAACATGCACACAACAGTTATACTGACTGCCACAGGGATGCTCCTCTGACTCCGTCTTCCTTGTTTTATTCTTTTTTTTAATCTTAACCAGTACAAGCAAAACCCTGGCCAGAACATCAATATAATCAAATCTTAGTGTATCCGTGACCCTGAGCCTATCCAGGAAGCTTTCCTTGCAGTCCAAATCAGCCACGATTTATGGCAGGGCTGGGCTGGAGCAGAGCTCTGCTAAAACAATCGCCTGTCTTGTAACTTAAGAGGCAAATAAAAAATATATAGTCTACTATCCCTGGCGTCTGAATGAGATGTCACCACATGTCCAATGAGAGAAAACACGACCAATGCTGTAAAACTCTGGTCTCTTGACGACAGTCTGAAGAACAAGGAAGGAATCAGTGAGCAAGGGCCAGAGAAGAAAAACTTGAAGACTGAATAGAATAACAAATAGACCAAGGTTAAAGGTCCAATGGATGCAAGCCAACTGAAAGAGTGGAAAGGCCAGTGTGCTGCAAAGAGAGAAAGGAAACAGGTTATCAAGACAACCCATTACAAGTAGATTAGGTGAGGGTAAACCAAGCTGTAGCAACAAACCAGATTATAAAATATCACTGGCAGCTCATTTAACTGTGCTTTAAGATGCCTGAGCCCTCAGCTATTTAGAGAGAAGATTATAGAAAATGACAAAGTCTCCGGTGGCTGGAAGATTGAAGCATGAAATAAGTAATGAGATTGTGTTTTTAGATATGTTATTAGCTAATTATTTCCAACTTTGTCCTCAACTTTGGGACTTAGCACTCTTCAGAGGTTAAATATATAAAAATCATCAAATCTGACATCTACAGTATGTACATGCACATGTTGTACACAGAGATAGCTTTGTCCTGCATGATGTCAGGAAATATCGTATTTCCTAGGGTGAGTGGCTGTTTGCCCCTGGTTCAAATCCCCCTGTCATGACGATTACATGCGTGTCTGTGCGTCTGGAGCCACTGGCCCACCTGTTCTCATTCCTTCATCACCAGAATCAAACGGGGAGTCTGGCCTGGGGTAGATGGCGAGGTCAACGCTGTTCAACAGGGTCTTTGGTCTACTCAGTAGAAAAGTATGGGGGGGTTTGCAAGAGTCCCAAAGAACGTTTCAACTTGTTACAAAGTTGGCAAAATCATTGACAGATTTAATCAAATAACAATAATACATACATCTTTGCAGCACATAACATGGCCATAGGAGGAGTTATTATTTCATAGAATAGCTATACTATTAGATCCTGGATAAGTGGAAATGTCACTAAGGACATGAATTACAGCATAAAAGCCAGAGCTGATCAGTAGGCCTTTTACAAGACAGATAAAGGCATCACACTGAGGCACCAGCAATACAATCAGGGTGCAGCCTTCTCAGACAATCCTGTTAGGAATAATAGCTTAAGCAACCATTGCAGTGAAGCCAGGGTGGGATAAATCTTAAGGATGCAAGATTTTCCTATGGTTTAGAAACTTTAGACCATTCTACAGTGAGTGTGCTTTACGACTCTGACGAAGGTTTGAATAAGTTTTCAAAGCAAGCTCAAAAAGAGAATGTTGTCCAATCACTGGTAAATACAACCATGATTATTTTTAATGTCCACACTTGATGATAGGTGAAAAGTCTGTGAGACGCAATCCATTTTGTGTAATAGTGCATCAATTTGACCAACCTTTCCTTATTCGTTGTAAAGCAACCACATAAACAGGACATGGGTGTAGCTGTGGGACATTTGCAAAAAAAATAAAAAAATGCAGCGTTAAGTATACATGCTTTATAGATGCTCTGTTAAAGAAAGTTGCTTGACACAGCTCCCAGATTCTTACATCAGCAAGGTGTGTGCCGGATCAAGTTTTCAGACACAAGCACTTTTTTTGAAGCATACTGATGCATCAAAGGACTTGAGGAATCTTTTGATACAGGTCAAGGCTTTGGGGACATCCTAGGACATGTGTCACTTGTAGTCATTCTGCAGGAGAAGTATTTGTTGCAGATAGTGAACTTGATATCAAAGTCAACATCTATATTTAGGGTTAGCCCGTAAGTGGAAAGGCGGCTAACTTTCATCCTCTGTTTTATTACTGAGCTCAGAGAAATGTTTGGGTCAGGGAGTCTTTATAGAGAAAAACTGCTTTCACAGCGACACTGCCTTTAAAGGCCCTGACACACCAAGCAGTCACCAGATAACTCGCTGACGCCGTGTTCTCCTGCGTCTTGGCCATGTGTCGCACTAGAACACACCGCAAAGACTTCAGCCGAGCATGTACGAACTGCGCATGCGTGAGCGGCAATAACTCTCCTTACCAGCAGGCGGCGGTAGTGTGTATTCGTCATTCAAAAGAGGCAACAACCGGAAGAGAACAGACCACGTGATATAAACACACAACAAATAGCGTGTGCGTTCCATTTTCACTCTCGTCTATCGAAAACATGTTTCGTGCGGTACTGGAGCTATCAGCCATTGGAGTGTTTTGCCTGTGGAAGACATTCTCAAGCAACCGTTTCGCTTCTCATGCACTGATTCGCTAGCTGAACAGCCAATCAGAGTGATTTCTTTGTCCGACTACCTGTGGCCAAATAAGGCATGTCACGGCCGACGGTGCGGGACACACCAAATTGAGTTTTGGGCGACAGGGCACGCTTCGTCGTCCGACTAACGAAAACGGACGATTTCGGCCTGGTGTGTCAGGGACTTAAGAACAGAATAGTCAGTATTTTTCAGTGTTGGGAATAAGCCTTTGGAAAATGCTCTTTTAACTAGTGTGAATAGAGTAACCTCTAGCTTCTTCTGTGTTTGATGCGACCATTTTTCCTCGTTGCCTCTAATCAATCACTAGGAACCTCAGACTCCCTGGCCTCACTAGTTTTCTTCCTTCTCTCTTTTCTGTGGGATACAATTCTCTCTTTTCCCCCCTCTGTCCCTCTTATGAAGTGAGAGAAGGAAGGTGGTGGTGATGGGGTGGGGGGGGGGGGTTGAGTTAGAGAAAGAAAAGAAAAGGGAGAGAGAGTGAAATACAGAGAGAAATGGAGTGCATAAAGACGAAAAAGAGTTCCTCCAGTGTTTCTTTAACATGTTTAACTGTGGTCCAGGCTGCCCAGGGGCTTTTTTTGGCGACCCACGGATCCCCGCCGGGCATTGTGGAAGCAGGTCAGAAATGCAGGGGATTGTGGGCAAATCCATTAAACTAAGTACGATCATCAACAAATAAAAAGTTATATCAAACTGAGCTAAATCATCAAAAAACAACCTTTCTTCTAGAGTCATTTTCAAAATATAGAAAGATTAACTTTTACAAATCTTTATATTTTGGTGGTGCAGTGATGACTTATTTTGGTAGGCCAGACCTGGAGGTTAGCATTGCAAGGGTTCCCTCGACAAAAACAGTGAAATTTCCCCATTGAATTTCCCTATATGGAACAGATCTTTGGAAAACCCATGTTTATGATACTTAACATGTTTTAGCAACCGCTGTTTTTATGACATGGAAGCTTCGGACATTCACAAGTGGAGTATTAACTGCCGTATTTCATGTCATAGAACAAAGCGTGCAAATCTCTTGAGCTTGTGTTAACCACAGACCATATTTCAGGCTTCTAACCACAAACACTTTCAAACAACTTTGACTTCAAGACAAGGTAACCATAAATGAAGCTTCACTCAAAAAGTATTTTCCGGGTTTTAGGGCTCATTACTGCAGCACTCTATAGTCTTTTAGGTCTAAGGTGTGTGGTGCAGTTACATCTTCTTGGTTCCAAACTATTAAACAAACTTTTTTCTAAATGATGTTGCGTGGGCTTATGGGACCAGTGGATAAAGCCGCTTTTTCCTTTTCAACTATTGAGTGCTTTTAGAAGTCAGTTTGCTGCAACACCTTTAGCAAGTACAAGCCAACAGGGGATACCTTACCACAAACGTTTATCCAGGGTCCTCTTGTTTGTTAGCCCCTTGCTGTTGGAATTGGCAGCACTATGAACACAGGTGTATAGGCAGGTGACATGATGGTGTTGGTGGGTTGAAATGCGATGTTGTTGGTTTAGTCCCCAGTTCACTGCTGGCCTCCTGTGAGTTTGGAATTTCTTGACAGGAGGGGGAGGAAGGGTATATTATGGGGGATGGGAGTTTGGCTTGTGATCTCTTTCTTCTTCTCTTTTCTGTCTATATCTCCAACACTCACACATGCACATACACACCCTGAGAGTGGCCGTGTGGTTAACTCTAGCTCAAGTTCATTGTGGCTGAGTTCCGGGAGGCGTAGGTGTTGGAGGACGCTAGGGGGTGGGGGGCGAGGAGGAGCAGTAATTAAAGAGCTTTGAGAGAGGGGGCCCCATGCGCTCTGTTAGATGCATTTCACCCCTCCCTCCCCCTCTCCATAATCCCCACAGGAATAAACAAATTGGGCTTTTCAGCCTGCAAGCTGGGCCTGGGGGCTCCTGTAATGGGATAGACATGAGGTGTGTGTGTGCATGTGTGTTGGACAGAGGGAGATTTTATGTGTGAGATATTAGAGAGAACATGTGTTTCTTGGTCAGATTTCTGTATGTGTATGTGTGTGTGTGTCCCACCACAAGTGCTGTAAGTGGCTAATTGCTCCCAGCTCACTGGTGAAGTGTGCAAACGGACAAAGAGGCCTCAGCTTCATTTACTTAATCCACGGGTCTGGTATCGGAACCAGATTATAATGTGATACCTCTTAAACACCTGAGCATCCTTTGTTTGTATATGTGAATATGTAAGCAGTTAGTATGTTTTTACTCACAACTTTAATCGTTTAACACTAGAACCGCCAGAGGTCGCTGTATACCTAAAACCGCCAACGGGTCAAATGTACCCGCTATTGATTTTCAAGGTACAATGTTCTTTTATTTATCATACAAGGAAAGTGAGTTTTGATCGCACATAGATGAAATGTATGCCAATAGAATCTGTGGACTCTCAGCTTTTCATATGATATAGTTTGTGCAGATAGCATGAAGTATAACATATCGCTACCAGTGCTGATTTAAACGCTTGGTGTTAGACTTGTGTTTTGTTTAGGTACAAATCTCTATCTATCTCTCTCTCTATCTATCTATAACTGTCTATCGATCTATTTATAACTATCTATCTGTCTATCTCTCTATAACTATCTATCTGTCTATCTCTCAATCTCTCTCTATATATCTATCTATCTCTCTCTCAAGCTATCTCTCTATCTATAAGGAACCGCAGTAGACAAAAGGCGTTGCTATAGCAACACATCAGGTTTACTCTATGAGGCAAATATTACCCGCTGGCGGATATAGGTATAAATGGAATTTTTGTTGGCGATTTTTTCAATCTGACTACATATTGACAATTTTTAACAACAGAGGGTACTATATAACACACTTTCAGAAAAAGTCACGGACTGGGAGACTTGAATATTTTATTGAAAAAAAGTTACATACAATCAAAAAAACTAAAATTGACCCTTTGGCGGTTCTAGTGTTAAGAGAGACCTATAGGACAGGTATCTTCATTCCTTTTCTAAAAAAGTTTGTGATAACACCTGGTCTGTTTACAACCATGTTAAACTTTACTTTTAACAACTAATATTCTGCCATTTTTCATGTCATTTGGATCTCAACAATTTATCAGTGCTGGTTCCTGTTTTATAAGGCCACCTGATTGTTAATTAGACAGAACAATAATACTGTTCACCTTCCCAGTAACACATTTTTTTCTGTCCACAGCCTTATGTACATTTCCTAAAATTGTATCCTCAGATGGTCCTAATCCTAAATCTCATTGGGGCGACGCAGTGCACCTCCAAATGTCCTAATCGGATCAGAAGCACAGGGGCATGATGTCAGGCAGGGAACTGACACGAAGTAGGGAGAGTGTATCTAAATCCTCATCTTAAAGCTGAAATGTGCCGCGCGTCACACGGTTTGCTGTCTTTCGCTTAATGAGAACCACCAATTTGACTGTTTTGTTAAGCTAATAGAGCTTTATGTGATGGACATGCACGTGTTTTGCCATCGTGTCTAAAATGGATACTGCTGATCAGTTCTGAAATGTGTGTGAGTGTTTTTGGAAGGCAGGGGGAGGTTAAATGAATTCAGCCTCTCTCCAAATTTAATGAGCCTCAAGCACATCTCATTTCACTGGCTGTTGCACTTAAAAAATTAAAAAATAGCCCCCCCTCCTTCTCTTCTTCAGTTTCTCCACCTCCACTTCCAGTCTTTCAGGCAACTTCAGAGGGCTCTGCCATGCAAAGCAGCCAATGATTTACTAAAAGGTCCTTTAATCATTGCAGGTTTTATTCCCCCGGCATGTCTGAAGGTCAGTAATCGTCTTTTTACCACACAAAAGGAGCTCTGTTTGTCGTCGGCTTGTTGACAGCAGAGAGAGGAGGAGAGTCGGGACGTTTCAGCTTGTCATCCTGCAGGTCTGATGAAGATCAGCAGGTTGTTCATTAAACATCAATCTGAGTCTCAGCTGCTTTGTTGTCCTTTCAGAATGTAGAGACACAGATGTTGCTCTGTCACTGAGGAAAAGGGGGGAGGAGGGGTGAAAAGCGTATGAGATGCCAAAAAGACAACTCTGTTACAAAACAGCATTGAAGCTGGCATCCCGTTGAAACCATGCCTCAAAGCCGCCTTGACTAAAATATCTCTGAAAAACCTTGTCAGAGAGGAAGCGGAATCGGCTTTGAAAGAAAGCAAGTTTGTTTATCTCCCCTCCTCCTTTCCTCCCCCTTATAACCATCCTACTCCTCCCCTGTTCAGCTCCCAGATGCTGTTCCAGTGAATGCACCATGCCTGCTTTCACCTCTCGCACAGCTCATCGTCGAGACATGAAACACTTCCTTTTGCATCATATTCAGGCCCGCTTCCTCCTCCCACAATCCCCTGCTTTATTCACCTCTTCCACTTAAAAGAGTATGAAAAAAACCCGATTCTGTGGGATAGGGGGCTTGGGTGGCTGCTTGAACAGAACACTGAACAAGAAGAGGAAGACGTTGCTCTGATTCGTCTTTAATCAAAGTCTAGAATATTCCATCAGTGGCATTGTGTTTCTCTGTTGCTGCCAACGTTACTCCTCCGCACCGCTCTCTTCCAAACACCATGGTTTGTAACTCTTTCCCCTGGTTTTTTTCGTTTTCTTTTATCTTTAAAGTGGGTTGCATCTGTTCTGCGTGAAGGCAAACATCTTCTGATGCTGCAGAACGCAGGAGAACCACAGAACCATCTGTCACAGCCAGCCAGGCTGATGGGGGAGGGCGGTGGAGGAAAGATGAAAATGGAGAAAACTGAGAATAGTGAATTATCTCTCTATGTCCCAACTACGATTTCTGCGTGATCGAGGCATGCATTTCTCTTTCATGCTCTCCCTGTTCTTTTTCCATTTGATCTGCTCGGTCCTGTGTGATTTATTAATCAAGGGCAACCCAATTTGATTTTGTAAAAATCCTGTTGTCAAAATACATTTATATTTTGGTGATAATCTGTAAAGCCAAAAAGTTTTAAAATAGAATAATTTATCTTGATTTTCATCAGATACACTTTCAATCAAATCTTGTAAAATGTAATCAAATAAACTTTATTAGCAGTAAATGAAGCTTTCCCAGATGTTAACGTTTCGATCTTCTGAGAATATACAGACGTTCTATTGTTTCAGATGATGCAAAAGTGCATTAATAAAGTTTGACTCCCTACATTGTGTGTGTGTGTGTGTGTGTGTGTGTGTGTGTGTGTGTGTGTGTGTGTGTGTGTGTGTGTGTGTGTGTGTGTGTGTGTGTGTGTGTGTGTGTGTGTGTGTGTGTGTGTGTGTGTGTGTGTGTGTGTGTGTGTGTGTGTGTGTGTGTGTGTGTGTGTGTGTGTGTGTGTGTGTGTGTGTGTGTGTGTGTGTGTGTGTGTGTGTGGGCCTGCCTGCCTGCCTGCCTGCCTGCCTGCCTGCCTGCCTGCCTGCCTGCCTGCAGGCATCTGGGCTGGCAGGCAGGCCAGAACAGGTCCAGCCTTAAGATCAGACCTCAGGCAGGAACTATTCTATCTGCTCCCAGTCGGGGACATATCACTCTGCCCGTATGGTGTGTGTGTTTTTGTTTAAGTGGCCCAGACAGGTCTATTCTTTTAATCAAGGCTGGTTGAAAACAGACGGGAGTGATCTCAACATCACGCTAGCTGGGCGGAGAGCTGTCAGTCAGCTTAAGGAAGGGGACATCCAACAGAGCAAGACAAGAAGGAATCAAGGAAGTAGAAAAAGGAAGGGAAGCAGGGATGTGAGGCATAAAGAAAGAAATCCCTAGATTTAGGACAGGGAGGCGGAGTTGCGGGGAGGACAGAGGAACGGATAATTGAGGCGTGTGTGTCAGGAGAGCGATTTATTATTTCCTGAAAGTAAAATATTACGCTGTCTTTTCATTTGTCCGAAAGCTGAGGGCCTCTCAGGCACTATTTGTTATGGCTGAACCCGAAACAAATTCATCTGAATGAAAGATGGTCTGACTGCAAGCAGTCACGTTATGCTTCGCAAATGTTTATTCATTGTCAACGCTAATATGCTGAAGAATGACCTTCATCCGCCATCCTGGATTACAACGCTACAGAATGTGATTTTGTAGCTAGAACCCATGGGAAACCTTAGAGTCTTTTGTACATAACATATTTGGTTTTATACAGTATTTATCTTGCAGAACTTAAGTTTTACAATCAACATTTTGAATTTAATATAGCCCCAGATTCTTTTAAAATTTGAATTTTCTGCAAATTACACGTTTTGTTGAATATTCCTTAACAACCAAATTCAGAGGATCCTATTGGATTTGTATGATTTGCATGATCTAAAGGGTAACTCCTTTTTTAATGGAAATATCTCCTCAGAAATCTTCTCTGGCTCAACTCTACAGCTCATAACACCATTTTAACTTCTTTGTTTTTATTTGACATATATACAAATTGATTGTCTGATATTCCAAATAAGAGTACTATTTCAAATTCACAACTGGGGTCCTGTTTGTTAGTTTGGACCATCATTTATATTAGTTGGGATAATGTTGTTCTCACCAAAGATGTATAGATACATTTGAGATTAGATGTAAGTGAAAGGCCTGGAATAATTCTTAATTTATTTAAAAAGATGAATGGTGGAAACCTGGATGATATACTGGATGTTTAAATCCAACAGTTATTCTGACTAAATTTGTCTAAACTGGGGGTTTTAAAGTCTGCATGATTGTACCACTGCTCATGTTTCCTGCAGTATTGGAACTATTTTTAGTAATATCACCATGTTCCCAATCTTCAGCGTTTTCCTTGGTGAGTGCACTCATTATCACGAATAGAAATGATGACCAAATCCATGAAAACAAGACTGAGGTTGTAATAAACCAGAATTACCCTTGAAATGCCCTCTTTTCCATTCTACTCTTTCCTTTCTGCTCTCTCCTCCTTCTCCTTCATTACACTAGTGCTGTTTTGTGTGATGACTTGATGCTGCCGAAGCTGCTGTCACACGCCACAGCATAAAGATTGATGTCTTCATATCCCGAAATGCCTTGGGCCAAATTAGCGTTTATTGAGTTGCATCCTGATTTTCTTTTTCATTAGGGCCTAAAACAGGATACCACTCGCATCATCCCAGGCTGATATTAAACACAGCATCATGCCTTGGGACCATAACAAACACACAAATGCACACACTCTTGATTGTTTTAGCTTTATTGTTGATCAAGGTGGGGATCTTAACTCGAGGAATGGGATTATAGTGCGAATACGAAGATTGCTGTGTCTGCAAATGAAACTTTGATGAGTGTTGCGCCTCCACCTCCTCCTGGCTGCTGATGATCCATTAACAGTTGTCATAACACTGGAGTGTAATTACAATCCAGCTAGATGGAATGCATAACTGTATCTTCAGTCCAAGTGATCTGAAGGCTAGGGTTCACTGAGCATCTCCAAATGACAGAACAAATATTTGTCCTGTCAATTTAAACAGGGTTAATTAGGGCATTGAAGTGGGCTGCTGTAATTTCTACTTGCAGACAAGTGAAAAGGTTTCTGTTATGCCTAACTTCCCGAGCTGCAATGCTGTAGAACACTCTAATCTCAAGAAGTTGTTCCAAAAGTCAAGGGACTGCCTTGTTTCTGAGCTGCATTACCTCAAAACTATGTATACTTTTTTGTTAGTTTTTGTATTTATTTGGATTAACAGATGTTTTATGCAAAATGTATACACATCAATTTTACTTTGCCAGTTTTGTATTTTGACATCCATGGCACGCAGATAATGGAATATGTGCACCATGGCAACTAAACCAGTTAAGAGACAGCCTATAATTAGCCCTAAGTGAAGCTGTACCTCTCCATCCTACACACACAGCGGAAAATTGTAAAAAGTATGTTCAGTGGGAGTACAGCTTGGCCTCTTAAAATTAGTTAGAGAGCTGCAAATGTTCTGAGCAGTTGTGCCTCATTTAAACTGAAGGGAGATAACAGCCTGTCCTTGAATAAGGTACAGGGTTGCACCATAAGTCACCCTATTGTCAAACACCACTCAAATTATGTTACAAATATGTACCTTCTTTTCTCAGAGTTCAAGTACTAGGAATGTGGTGTGTATATGACTGAATGCATTAAGGAAAGAACATTGTTTGTAGGATAGGATAACAGTGTTTGCCCATCGTATGCCCAAGGCGGAATAAGCAAGAAACGCGCTGTTTTCATCCAAACTTCCTTATAAATAGACTCAAACTGCACGCTGAATGTATCCTTACTCCCCAGCCTGCAGACCTATGTTCCTCTGAATTCAGAAATAAGACTTGAGCATGTCCTCTTTCTGTCAGACCTCCATGAAGCACTGTGAGACCCTGACATCTTTTATTGTTTACTCAAATGATCAAACAGCCGGACAAAGTTCGGACTCTTACAATGCAACGGATCTTCCTTTTTTTTTTGCCTTTTCTGTTGTCTACTTCCTCAAACAGACATTTGGTTTGTATTGATTTCCTGAGAATCATTCCCAGATGACTCATCCTCCCGCTCTGGGAGTCTGGCTCTGTAAGGAAACACTCTGTTTAGGGTTTTGCTCTACTTTAGGTGATGCTTGTCAAGGTAGAAGGTCCTGTCTGGGCCTTGAGGCTCCGAACATTCCCTTGTGATAGTAGGTGGGAAAGTGTATATAAAAGTGTATAGTGTATTCTTTATTTAAGAGGAATAACAACGTCTTTAGTGGGGCCAAGGCTGGCAAGAGGTGTGCTGTTGCGCCCCTGAGGAGCATTTGGCCTTCCCCGACTGTTTTGTAAGTGTTTGACAGGTGAAATAGTGTGGGAACTGCAGGGAGTGTTGCTTTAAAATGCTTTTTGTTGCGCTTGTCGGGATGTAGAGGTGCCTGGTGAATGCTCAATAGCTCTGTAGGAGCCACTGGTGAATGGTTGAGTGCTGGGGGGAAAATGGCTTCCCGCAAGAGCTGTGCAGATTGTTGCTGAGGCTCCTTCAGTGGGGATACTGTCCACTTTTCTTTCCCCCAAATGCTTACTTCCACAGAGGAGTGTAGGAAACAGTTTTTTTTGTATTGCCTATATCTTATCCTGAACACGTTTGATTTTCGCCGTGCAAACTGATGAATCAGATGTTAAAGACTTACATGTTCTCTAACATTCTCCACCGGGGGAAAGGGTTATGGAATGTATAT
The DNA here is from genome assembly GCF_949606895.1 of Notothenia rossii. Taxonomy (NCBI): domain Eukaryota; kingdom Metazoa; phylum Chordata; class Actinopteri; order Perciformes; family Nototheniidae; genus Notothenia; species Notothenia rossii. The sequence continues at coordinate 30,763,012 of NC_136904.1, forward strand.
GATTGGCACAGAGTTGACTCGCTGTCCACACTCATTTAATTGTTTTCACAGTTGTAATCATGTATTGGGGAAATCTCACATGACGGTAAATCAAAGTCAGTTGTAATATTGTCCATGACAAATATGCTATCAATCAGACCAATTATTGCTTTGTTCATCTCTTCGCTGAGTTTTGTCCAAGCCCCTTTAGGCAGTAAAGATCCAGCAGGGCTTTTTAAATGGTGGAAAGATGTGTTGGGGTGAGACTTGATGATTGAGAATATGTCACCCACGTTGTGATGATTGGGGCAATGGCAGGGTCAAACGGGGTCCTGAGAACCCAGAAAAATGTGGGGCGCTTCGTTCTCTCCTTCGCCTTAATTCAGACTGTTTGTCTTAGTGTTACTAGAAAGGAAGACCAGAAGAGTTGATGCAAAGAAGAAATGTCTAAAAGAAGAATTTGGGTTAAGGGAGAAGGGAGAAGCATAGAGAAACGGAAGAGAGGATGTTGAAGGCAATGGCTGCTGACGGACGATATTGGATGGATACACATATGTGGGTTTTGCGGGAATAGCTTGTGGTTGCTTTTAGAGACGGAGAAAGTAAGCCAGAGAGTGAAGTAAAAAGAAGGATTGTTCAGAGCCAGTGCCTGGCGAGGGCCATTGTTCATCCTTCCCTTTTGAGCTGAAGGAGATAGGAGAGTTTCACACGCCACTCGCAGGCATCCTGCTGGGTAGCCCCGGAAGGGGGCTATTGCTGCCGGTAAAGAAGGCCTGGCCGTAGGGATAAATTACTCTGAATGGAGGGGTCTGTGTTTGCCGTTTTCTCCTCCTTTTCTAAAAGGAGCCAGAGGGGGAAAGAATTCAACCCCAACCACAGGTTGTCCGCTTCGCTTCTGGAAAGGCTCTGCCTTCCAAGTCACCAATTTAGCATCCCTCCACCCCCACCAGCCTCCAAACTCTTTACTCCCACCTCCTCTGGAATGCTCCAGGGTTTTGTTGTCCTGTGGGGACCAGGGTGCGTGTGTGTCTTATGAGATTTCATAACTTCAAGATGTGAATGTATTCTTATTGGGGAAAGGGATACCAGAAGAATCCAATTTAATTACTTTCCAAGTAATGAATTCACAAATGTTCTTGTTGGATTAGTGGAATGTATGACCCTTTGGTACTCTTTTTTAAAGTGTAATTTTTACTTATAGTTTACACACCCCCTATTTCACACATTGTTAACTTGGTTACTTTTTTGAAGGCATTATGGTTAAAACTTTGATATCTCTCCTTTGGGTGTCAGGTGATTGAGATAAATGCCACTTGTATAGAAATGCAGTGGTGTGTTTTTAAATAGTACTACAGTGGAATGTAATATCTGTTAATTTCTGAATTAGAATAAGAAACCTTGAAAACTATCCATTATTGTTTGCAGTAAGAGCCTGACGGATAGACCAGGGATCAGCACCCTTCTGTGTTTAACAATGTATAGAACAAAAGGATGTAGTATTGGTATTTACCTTCAAAATGCAGTATCTTTCTGGTTCTATTCTATTGTTTCTTGGTCAGTTTAGCTTAAAGCCACTGACATTCATACTGGCTTGAGTGTGACTTTTGTGTTTGTGCATGAACATGTTTGGCTTTTAAAGCCCTCCTCGTAGTTAGCAGCTCATTTAAAGGTTGACTATTGTGCTGATGTAAAAAACAGAGGTCAGTAAACTGAAAACTGTCAACTATCACTCAAAGATCTGAAATGTACAAGCCCTGTTTTGGTCCCAAATCCCAAATGTTAACATCATAGAGCGTGTGTTGCCAACATGGAGGAGGTTAGAGCTGCAAAGCGGAGCCCTTCATGCTGGGCCGGTTTATAACTGGATATTACTGAGCTGGACCTCGGTGCCTGTTCTTCTCATCCAGTCAAAGCCCATAAAGTGAGTTACAGCCTGCCCACATGGAATAGTCTCCTCTTATTACACTTATCCCTTCGCTGTGTGTTCGCATTCACAGACATGCATGGGCCAAATGAAGCTGATCTAGCATCAGGGGTTCCATGAGGCCGTTTCAGGAACACTATACTTGCTCTTTTTTCTAAAAGTAACTGGTTCTGGTTTTAGTGCCTTTTTAAAGGTAAAGGTAAATGTATGTGCAAATTAAATATGTTTAGTTTCTTCTGGATTACATTTCTGATGAGTTCAGGCATTCTGACTTGTGTACAATAGCAAGTGTACATGCAAAATAGGGTTTTACTTGAGTTGTATGTGCAATTTTGGGGTTAAATAAAATGAAAAAATACCAAATGAAAAAAAGCAGTTTGCACACAAATCTACAATGTGCTCTGCTAAAGACCCCTGACCACAAGTTAAGAGTGTGGGTATGGATTTACCGATGAGCCAATACTGACCTTCTTAGAAGGTTGGTTATCGGTTAAGTACATTAGCTCAGTCAGTATGAATGGCTTTCTCTTAACAAGGAATGAAACATTCTTTATCAGCCGACAACACAATTCAGTGGTGCCACATGCAATGCAAAACAATACAGATTGTCATTAACGCTAATTAGTTGTGTTCTCACTTCATCTAAAGATTTGCACGCTTGATAATACTGTGACTAATAATTGCAATTGCAATTTAAAGGTAAATTATTCTTAGCAGAATTATGCATCCCCAACTGACTTAAGTGTGGTAAAACCAGCTCCTTAAATCGATTTAAGACAAAACTAATGCTGTTCAACAGGAAGCTTTAATGAGTGTTTTTGTAAAAGGTTATTCAGCCGTTTATCTAGTTAGCTTTACTTTCTCGTAGCCTGCCATAGTGTCAGATGGATTTCAGTCTGTCAGTGTGCCGCTCCAGAGCAGGTGATCGATAAATCCCAGGCTTTTCCACTAGGGGTAGTTCATGCTCAGGGCTACTTTTTCACCTTTTTTCTGGCCCTCCAAAATCGAGGTTCTTACCGGAACAACAACCGGGCTGAATATGCTAAACTAGTGACGTAAACACTCTCGACTGCTGAATGGTCAGAGAGAATCATTGGCAAGGGGGCTACTACTACAACAAAATGAACATATTTTACCGTGATTTAATTGTAATACACGTTTCAAAATGATGCCGAAGTAACAACATACTAACACCGGTTAGTAAAAACCATGAATTAATGCTTTGACAAGTGTGCAGACAACACAGCAGGAGAAAAACCTTTTAAAATGCGTGTTTTCTGAATGGAGATCGGGTCGACCAGGCTAAGCTAACGTTGTATATGCTCCGTCCACGCTCACAACAACGGCCTACACACATAAACAAACCAGCGACTGTACTCGCCATGACACAGACAGTCTGTGGTTTGTACTTGTTTAACTTTTGTCTAGTTTCTGAACAGATATGAGGAGCTTTGAGCTCTGAGTGCTAACAGCTAACGGCGGATGTTTTGGTTTTGTGGTTCGCATTAAAGATGACGTCACGGCAGTTTTACGCAGCGTCGCTCCACCCGCCGAACAGCCGATCGCCCCGCCTACACTGCGTTACTATAGTTACTACCCCAGTTGGTGAACTGTAATGGAAACGCAGCATAAAGTGAGCCTGGCCAACCAAAACCTAACTATACCATACTAAGCCGTGCTAGGTCCTGCAATGGAAAAGCGCCATTAGAGACAGACTCCACTGAGCTGGACCTGATCCAGACACTAGGTAACCACATACAGAGCAACAATCTTCAACCTCATCTGTAGTCCACGTGTGCTGCAGAGACGCCATGCTGAAAATAACAAAACTGTACCACTCACAGAGATTTCATTAAATAGCCAATTTACTTTCCCTCCTCTACTCTTTCTGACAGTTATTCAGCAATCTTATTCTACCTGATTCTACCAGTGAGTCAAACTTGGTAATTTAACTCACTGGTAGAGTCAAATCTCTACCATTGATCCCTACCAACGTTATTGGCAGCTAAACCAATAACGTTACTATTGGTTTAGCTGCTTTAATTTCTACACAACGATAGATGTGTGCAGTGGAGACAGGTCACTTCATTTGGTTTTATTGGAATATGTGAAGGTTTATGGAAGATTGACTAAAGACTCTGGTAGTGTATCCTTCTGCAAATGTTTTAACCATGTGAAATATTTGAAAATGGTTGAAACCATCCACGTTTGAAAGAACCAAGTATGGGACTATGGGTACCCAGGGTGAGGATAGGGAACTTTTTTATATCTATTAAACATTTAATCGAGTTTCAGCACAATAACCACAACTGATGACACACAGTGTACATAGTTAGTTTAAACACACACCCATTGAAAAAAACGACAAACTGAAAAAGGATTTTAAGAATTTGTACAATGTAATCAAATTGAAAATTAGAATCCAACCTGGCTCTCCCCAGAAGGGAGCGCTGAGCTCTGGGCTCAGTTGAATCTCTGACCCGTGTATCCTGATGGAGGCCCTGTTGGGGGATTTTTGGGGTTAAAGTGGGGATGGTGGTGTGTGTGTGTGTGTGAAGGGGGTCAGCTGGCCAAAAGAGACAATCTGTGGATTAGAGCGAGCTTGGACACTAAGTGCTCACTCAGCACATTACCCAGCAAGTCTAGTGTTCACAGCCAGAGGCAGACCTCAGAGCTCCCTGTGTTTACACTGCCAGGACACACACACACACACACACACACACACACACACACACACACACACACACACACACACACACACACACACACACACACACACACACACACACACACACACACACACACACGAACACACGAACACACACACAATCCTTTTCATACCAAAGCCAATACATATTTGCACTGAAATGCTCAAAGTCTCACCTTCTACTGTAACTCTGTCAATTTCTTTGAACTTCAGACGCAGGAGAAACCACAGTGGAACGTTTCTTCCTACTAAGAAAATAATACAACATTTTTTAAAGGATGTTGAAACAAAAAGAACAAGTACAATAGACGCTTGCCTTTATAAAATAAGGCATCGTTTGTCTTAATCATCATTTAAAATGTCATGTCATGCTATGAAAATTCAACATTAACTTTCGGTCCTTTTTCAAAAATATGTGTAATGGAAACTTTTAGTTAAGTACCCAAACGTTTATTGAGGTACAAACCCAAGCGTTGGTCAAAGTTGTCCTTCTCTCCAGATGGCATCCCTTTAGTCTCAATGGGGAGCGTTCATTTTATTTATCTATTTTTTACATTTTCTCATCCACACGACTTCAACATCATCATTTCCATTTAAGATGTGTATCATCTTTGTGTAAAAGTAAGTCATCTAGTTTCACATTAGGTAATTAAATCCTTAAACACAGAGTAAAGGGGAGTAGTTGTGATGGATCTTTCACGTGTTTTCCCTTATTCACATACTGTATACAGTGCAAACACACATGCTCACATACACACAGGCATATGGAGTCCCGAAGCCACATAAGTACAGTGTGCGCAGGCCAGAGTGATCACAAAGGGCTGACAGAAGTGGAAAATGAAATATAGTACGACGCGCTCGCCCCTCTCTCTCCTTAACCCCTTCACGGCCCTGTGACCAGAAAGACTAAACCACATAACACGCACAGCAAGATACGACCATCAAAACACTGACTTCATCTGCAATAAAAGTAAAAAGTCTGTAAAGCTGGCAGGAACATTTTACTTTTCCTAGTATTAACCAATTAACTTACATTTTGGGCGAGGCTACAAGCGGGTCACTTTAATGATGTTAGATGCATCTGCTTTGGTCCAGAGATTAAATGTTAAGACTTTGGCTGTAACCTACACTTCCATTATTAGAAGTAGTTATAATACAAATAATTTTAAGCTCTAAGCTTTAATTAGCTCTAAGCTAACTCTGGTACAATTCATTAAATGACTATATTTATTATGGAGCTAATTTCCTGCCATAACTCCACAAACAAACTAAACAGGTTTTACAAATGCCTCATGATTCACTAACAAACACAATGTGGCTTGCAAATACAAAAAACCATCTACAAACTAATGCATTTAGTTTTGCAAAGAAAAAACGTCAACGTCAACGTAAATCATGTTTCAGAGACAAATTCAGCATAGGTTTTAGTACACACATTTTTTTTACAACTACAACACTTTTTTTAATAATACACAGTAAAAGTACTTCAATGTATTGTAAGTAGTAGGCTAACTAATACAAAGTCAAACCGTATCAATTTCATTAAGAACTAATGGTAGCATTTTATTTGTTATCATTCATCAAAGATAGCAGAAAACATGCATTACTATGGAGGTGACTCTGATAGAGGATTACTTACAAAGTACACATTAAAGTACTTCATTTTATTTCTGGTAGCAGTCAATTGCTACCGAGTCCAACAGTGTCAGTTTTATTAAGAACTTGTGGTAAAAAATATTTGTATCACTCATTGAATACAGCAGGAAAGAAAATGAAGTGTGCAGAATCGCTGTATGGTTTAAATCTCCTTAGTTACAATGTTGTCCATTTTAGACAAAGGCTTATTATATTTACAGCCCTAATAATATTCATTTTCTTGGCTCAATATGTGTCTCGTACAGTGGCCCTGAAGTGCAAGACACCACAGCATTTCAGAAAACACTAGCATTTCAGAAAACACAACAGCATTTCACAAAACGCCACAGCATTTCACAAAACGCCACAGCATTTCACAAAACGCCACAGCATTTCACAAAACGCCACAGTATTTCACAAAACGCCACAGCATTTCACAAAACACCACAGTATTTCACAAAACGCCACAGTATTTCACAAAACGCCACAGCATTTCACAAAACACCACAGCATTTCACAAAACACCACAGCATTTCACAAAACACCACAGCATTTCACAAAACACCACAGTATTTCACAAAACGCCACAGCATTTCACAAAACACCACAGTATTTCACAAAACACCACAGTATTTCACAAAACACCACAGCATTTCACAAAACACCACAGCATTTCACAAAACACCACAGTATTTCACAAAACGCCACAGCATTTCACAAAACACTACAGCATTTCACAACACACCACAGCATTTCACAAAACAAAACAGCATTTCACAAAACGCTGCAGCATTTCACAAAACGCCACAGCATTTCACAAAACACTACAGCATTTCACAAAACACTACAGCATTTCACAAAACACTACAGCATTTCACAAAACGCTGCAGCATTTCACAAAACGCCACAGCATTTCACAAAACACTACAGCATTTCACAAAACACTACAGCATTTCAGAAAACACAACAGCATTTCCGAAAACACAACAGCATTTCACAAAACACTACAGCATTTGACAAAACACTACAGCATTTCAGAAAACACTACAGCATTTCACAAAACACTACATCATTTCACAAAACGCCACAGCATTTCACAAAAAACTACAGCATTTCACAAAACACTACAGCATTTCCGAAAACACAACAGCATTTCAGAAAACACTACAGCATTTCAGAAAACACTACAGCATTTCACAAAACACTACAGCATTTCACAAAACACTACAGCATTTCAGAAAACACTACAGCATTTCCGGAAACACTACAGCATTTCCGAAAACACAACAGCATTTCAGAAAACACTACAGCATTTCACAAAACACTACAGCATTTCAGAAAACACTACAGCATTTCACAAAACACAACAGCATTTCACATAACACTACAGCATTTCACAAAACACTACAGCATTTCACAAAACACTACAGCATTTCACAAAACGCTACAGCATTTCACAAAACGCTACAGCATTTCACAAAACGCTACAGCATTTCACAAAACGCCACAGCATTTCACAAAACACTACAGCATTTCACAAAACACTACAGCATTTCAGAAAACACTACAGCATTTCCGGAAACACTACAGCATTTCCGAAAACACAACAGCATTTCAGAAAACACTACAGCATTTCAGAAAACACTACAGCATTTCAGAAAACACTACAGCATTTCACAAAACACAACAGCATTTCACATAACACTACAGCATTTCACAAAACACTACAGCATTTCACAAAACGCTACAGCATTTCACAAAACGCTACAGCATTTCACAAAACGCTACAGCATTTCACAAAACGCCACAGCATTTCACAAAACGCTACAGCATTTCACAAAACACTACAGCATTTCACAAAACACAACAGCATTTCCGAAAACACAACAGCATTTCACAAAACACTACAGCATTTCAGAAAACACCACAGCATTTCACAAAACACTAGAGCATTTCACAAAACGCCGCAGCATTTCACAAAACGCTACAGCATTTCACAAAACGCCGCAGCATTTCACAAAACGCTACAGCATTTCACAAAACGCCACAGCATTTCACAAAACACTACAGCATTTCACAAAACACAACAGCATTTCCGAAAACACTACAGCATTTCAGAAAACGCTACAGCATTTCACAAAACGCCACAGCATTTCACAAAACACTACAGCATTTCACAAAACACAACAGCATTTCAGAAAACACAACAGCATTTCACAAAACACTACAGCATTTCAGAAAACACCACAGCATTTCACAATACACTACAGCATTTCACAAAACGCCACAGCATTTCACAAAACACAACAGCATTTCACATTCGACGGAAAGGGTATTCCTTTAGGGAGAACACTTCTTGTTTTTGATTGGACAGAGCCAGCCAGAGAAGCACTGCTGTGATTGGTTGTTTTTGCTGCCAGTTTGTGAAATGCTGCGGCGTTTTTTGAAATGCTGTTGTGTTTTCTCAATTGCTGTTGTGTTTTGTGAAATGCTGTGGTGTCTTGCACTTCAGGGCCACCATAGTCTCGGCTGTTTTCGTTGTGATCGCTAAATTCACCTTGTTCAAACACTGACCCAGATTGCTGGATTGCTAGAAACACCTCTGTCATCAGGCTGGCAAGGGCTGTTCCATGCTCTGCTCAACCTCCCTCCTTCCCAATGGACTCAGTAGTGCCCCCTGCTGCCGTGGAGCATGTGCCGGCCCCTGCAGAATTTTACTGCCAAAAGTCACGTGAGAGAGTCACGTGAGTTTTGGCAGTGATATTCCGCCGTGAGAAGAAAAAGTTTTGTACTTGTAGAAAAAAGTTTTGTACTTGTAAAACCTATGCTGAATTTGGCTCTGAAACATGATTTATTAGAAAAATGGTATGTGTTTATTTGATGGATACATTTTTTCTTTGCAAAACTAAATGCATTAATTTGTAGATGGTGTTTTGTATTTGCAAACCACATTGTGTTTGTTGGTGAATCATGAGGCATTTGTAAAACCTGTTTAGTTTGTTTGTGGAGTTATGGCAGGACATTAGCTCCATAATTTATGTCTCAAATTGGTTCTCTACAAATATATCTGACTTGGCACACATTACAAAGCAATGTAGTACCTTTATAGATCAACTCCTAAAATACATGTAGGCTATACTTAATTTTGTGTGCTGGTAGGAACAATGTTGCATTCATCAACGCTGCTGAAGAGGTCTGAATAAGTGCATCCTAGATAAGGCTTTTATTTTTGAGATCTTGACCTTTTTCCCATTGAAAAAGAGATTTGTTGGATTATCTCAAAATCTGCACGATTTTTCTCACACGTCAAGCTAAATCGCATTCAATACACAGAAAAAAATGAAATATACTGCCATTTGTTTTTTAAACTCTCATATAGCCCAGACCATACACAAACCCACCCCCAGTGCCAGCCCACATGCCCGTCCAGCGGCCCTCCACTCATCCCTAGCCAAGTCAGTGTTATCTTTGAACTGACTTCAGAGAAACTGCTGGCCGGTCGCGGTGTGTGTGTGTGTGTGTGTGTGTGTGTGTGTGTGTGTGTGTGTGTGTGTGTGTGTGTGTGTGTGTGTGTGTGTGTGTGTGTGTGTGTGTGTGTGTGTGTGTGTGTGTGTGTGTGTGTGTGTGTGTGTGTGTGTGTGTGTGTGTGTGTGTGTGTGTGTGTGTGTGTGTGTGTGTGTGTGTGTGTGTGTGTGTGTGTGTGTGATACAGCTATAGCATTTCTATCCTTTCATTCCCACCTCGTTTGATCTCTGAAGCCTTTATTTTTATCCCTCAGCAGCAGGATGATGATATATAACTGAGCGTGTAATTATGTTGTTTTTTCGCTCATTTCAAGGGAATAAAGGACAATATCCTCCCACAGGCCTCTGGGTCGCACTTAGTTAACAGGCAATGACTTGGCAGTGTGTGTGTGTGTGTGCCCGGCTTGGCGTTGTTTGCTAATGTACTGCACATGATGAACTTGCATAATTGAGGGTCTGTAATAAAGCTGGTCAGATTGATACCTTAAAGGCAAGAACACACACACACACACACACACACACACACACACACACACACACACACACACACACACACACACACCCTCCTGCTGAGTTACGTCACCAGAACGTGATTGAGCGCTGCAGTTTGATAAGACTACAGTTTTTAATGAAAGTCAGAGATGAGCAGGCGTGAAAAGAACCCCGCTGCCAACCAACTGCTGCACATTTCAAACCTGTGTGTGTGTGTGTGTGTGTGTGTGTGTGTGTGTGTGTGTGTGTGTGTGTGTGTGTGTGTGTGTGTGTGTGTGTGTGTGTGTGTGTGTGTGTGTGTGTGTGTGTGTGTGTGTGTGTGTGTGTGTGTGTGTGTGTGTGTGTGTGTGTGTGTGTGTGTGTGTGTGTGTGTGTGTGTGTGTGTGTGTGTGTGTGTGTGTGTGTGTGTGTGTGTGTGTGTGTGTGTGTGTGTGTGTGTGTGTGTGTGTGTGTGTGTGTGTGTGTGTGTGTGTGTGTGAGCGAACCGGAGGGATGAGCTTGTGATGACGGGCCTGTCCAGGAAGATTTTTAGCAATGCTTTGAAGCATCAATCTGAACTTGTTTGGCTGGTACTCTGTTTACATACTTGAACCAGATATTTGAAACGATTTGAAGAATTTTGCTTTGATGGAAACGTGGTACATCTGCACATGCATGTTGTTCCTCTACTCTTGTTTTTCCCAGCAGAGCTCAGCATGTGCTGCCGTGGTTACCAGCTCACCACATCAGGGCGGCCTGACCTATGGTGGGCAAATTAGTAGGTGGAGATGAGCCGACGGAGAGGGGGAACGGGTAGGAAGGATGAGCTGTTTGGCATCGTTAAGCCAAGTCGGCGTAACCCAGAGCCATCACAACCACAGGGAATTTAGTGAATGTGTTCTTTGATTATTGTAGCGGCTTTAGAGCTTTTATATGTTGTAATGGGAAACCATATGGAGATAAAAAAGGAACAGGGGCCTGGGAAATGGTGCTGGCGCTCATTAAAGTTACGCCAATCAATATTTTATGTAAAAATGAATGTGTATAGTGGAAGGTGATTAACCCATTGACAATTATCACCTTATCTTTAGGGAGCTTTTAAGCCTCTTCAAGCTAATTGTTTTAAATGTATGGCACATGATGCCCAGGACCAAACGGCAGACAGCTACTTACTAGTCATTGAAAAAGCTTGGGCGTTCAGTAGCTTGAATGCAAATCTTTTTTTTCACAGCTTAAATGAAAGTGGATATTGGATTTAGCTGCGGATTTTCTAGATACACAACTCCAACTCAAATATCTTGTTTTTTCGTGTTTCGTTAATTGTTTGCCAACACATTAAGATGTAATTGCGAGTTAAGACAACAGCTTGCTACTGCTGTGTCGGAGCTGGAACAAACGGAATTAAATTGGTGCTTTATTACAGCTTTCCAATCCGCACCCACACAGAAAGCTGGTCTTTTTCATTAAAGCCTGGAAGAAAAAAAGTTTCCTTTCGGATATTGGCTTTCACCTCTGAGGCAGATTCACAATAATTTGAAGCAAAATATTCAGCTGATATGAAGCGTCTCACACTGTGATGTCAACCCAATCAATCTGAGAGTGATAGACTAGATAGGAGATGGAAGTGACACACATCAGATGAGTGAGGTGAGATTACAAAGGTTTTATTTCCTGATTTTAAGTGCTTATCTTTTCCAGAATGTGCTTTTATTTGTTTTTATTGGAAACGTTGTATCAAGTGATTGCAATAATGTACACACACATAGTCAAAATGGCAAAAATATGAAAATGTTACTTCTAAGTAACTTCAACAATAACAACTGCTATAAATGAAAAATAAATACTGCCCGTAACATAAATACAATTGGTCGTATACAGTAGGCCTGCTATTCTTTATTCCTCCATCCTTTTTGATATGAAAAAACCTGAATCACAGTCTTCTCTATTCAGTGTGGATGGTGAAGGACAGTCATTACAGGTGAACAGCCGCCCCCTGTAAATGTGACCAGCCAGGCGTCTCGTTCTGTCAGCGGTCTCACGCAGCGAGATGTGACGAAGGCTGAACACTGTTGCCTGACAGCGAGGTGGGACGCCAGTTGTGTCCATTCTCATCGTGCAGCACTGCGCGACGCCGTGCGGTGCGGCTGAATGCAGCTGGTTTTGGGACGGTTCGGGCTGAACAGTTGCTGACATGCTGAGACGCAGCTGTTTCTCTGAAGCTATGCCTTTACAGCTCGACACCAGCGGCAAACTAGTGGCAGGAAGAAGGACAAAAGGCATGACTCATTCTCTCCCTACTCCTGTCTTTCTCTTTGCATTGTCAGATGGCTCATTTCCCCCCGATTTCCCCCGCTTATCACTTTTTATAGTGTTACACTCGCACAGCGAAATAAAGACGCAACTCCGACCCTCCAGGTAGTCTCAGGGGAGGTCCACGCCTAATTAACTGGCAGCCTTTTGACATCATCGTTCAAAGCTGAGGGCTGAGTTACCATTGTGCCTTTTGGCCCCACTGCTCTTTCCTCAAATCTTCACACTCGTCTTTTAACAATTTAACAACGGCAAATTGGGAAACAGTCGAATAGAGGTTGAATGCCACCTGGTTAGATCTGAGACTCCTACGATGTAGCGGCTTCCGGCTCGGTTTGGTTTAGGCCAGGTTTAGACGTGGTGTCAAGGTGGGTTTGTGGGATCATCCGTGTTTACCTTCAGGAGACCACCAGGCCTCTTTAGACAGTTTCATAGTAGTCACCAGCAGTGGAGGATCTTTGGTGGTCTGTGTTTACTTTTCCTTCACTGGAGGTTCTCTCTGACTCACAGCTCACACATTGGCCCCTGGCAGCAGGAAATGAAGTGAAAATGAAGATGTCTGTCCATCCAATTGTTGGCCTGAAAAGCAAGTTCAACACATCAGACTACATCACTTGTTTGGATTGAAACATGAGTCTTCCTCCTTTCTCATTGGGTATGAACTCACCTGGCTTGTTTGCGGGTTTGATGGGCAGATATTTATCTATGTGCATAACATGAGATCGAGTTTCAACGGATCAAATCTTCATACAAACTGACAAGCATATTTTCACCGTTCAGTTATAGGACTTATACACAAATTGTTACCTCAATTTATTTAAGTAGAGCCGTTTTTTAAAAAGTATTTCCAACTCAATCGATTATTAAGTTATTCCGAGTACCCATTTATAATCTGATTAACTCAATTAGTTCAGTACTACAAACACAATTTGCTTTAACCTTTTAAAAACTAAATGAAGTTGAACCAACTTCATTTTTATTGTATAGATGGAGTGATATTAAGTTGCATTTTGTTTAATTTAAGCTAATGTAATTTATTTATTTAAGTCCATACTACTCAAAAATGTCCATGTACATTGTTACCTTCATTTGTTTGAGTATTCAAAACTAATTTCTTTGAGTGAAACATAATATACACATTTAAGTTCCACTTTTTAACAGTTTATTTTAAAATGTTCTTTACACAGTGACCTTTTTATAACAAATGTTCTCATATGAAATAAAAGTAAATACAACAAATAAAATAAAGGCAAGAATCTGCTTCCACGTTTTTAACGACTCTTTTAGATACTTTAGGTTGAGTGCGTATATTAGCCCCATCAGCATGGCACAGGCTCTGGGCGCATCCGATATTTGAAGGACTTCTGTTCCTTCAATCACTATTCTTGCATACGCACCCCTGGTCAAGACAGTCTTCAGCACCTCATTGCTAACTTCCACTTCACCATCCTGGAATAAGTAGATTAGAAAATACATTTCAGTGTTTTTGGTACAATCAGATTTGAAAACATTGCATTGTGTTTCAGGTTAACACAAGTTACAGTATGATTTAAGCATCGTCTTTACTTTCTTACGTTTTTCTTGAAGAGATCCTCCTTTTCACAAAGACACACCACCAAGCACCGGATAGCAACCTCTTTTATTCTTTCCACGGAATCATCCTTAAAAGGAGAACTTTTAATTGTTCAGAATGAAAAACAAAGGCTTGTTTGCAAAAATTGAACATGATTGTCAGTTGCTTTTCATATTTATTTTAATCAGTTTTTATCAAATGTAACATTAATTCTAACAAGAATATATACAGTATATGTATATGTATATATATATATATATATATATATATAAAGAACTTTGACTGCAACTGTGCATACATATACATATACATATATATATATTAGGGCCGGGACTCGATTAAAAAAATTAATCTAATTAATTAGAGGCTTTGTAATTAATTAATCTAAATTAATCGCATTTTTAATCACATATAAATATTTGACCTGAGAACAGTGAGAAGCAAATTTTTTCACATGGATTTTAGTATACCATTGAATAATGACTGAATACATAAGCTTAATCAACAAAATATTGTTTATTTTTTTTCAAGGTGGTACTTTTAGGAATATAGTACATTTCAGAGATTCAGGTAGCCTATAGGTAGGTAGACCTTCTGTAAACTATAACACTTTGTTTTTTAAGTAAAACACAATACTTTCAAGTACATTCAGAACATTGGAAACCCTGACTATTAGAACACATCTCTCTGTTGCTTCAGAGGCCATAACAGACTTTGTTGATTTACCAACAGTTGATTTAAAAAATCTAATCAATTTCAGTCCAACTCTCTCAATGACCTTGGCCAAAACAATAAACAGTTCAACATAAAGTGCCAGTTGCACCAACAACGTAATAAATAGTTCAACATAAAGTGTACCATTTAAAATAAAATAAAAAAAGTGCCAGTGATTGACCTCAATCCCTCCTATTCTTCCAATATCCTGATGAAAAATAAAATCTCTCTGTTGCATAGGCCACTGTTTGATCAACGCGAATTGGATGTGGGTCCTTGTACTCCGAGTCGGGCTAACATCCACGCTAGCTTCCACGCTAGCTGCTATATGTTTTGCATTGAGGTGATACTTGAGGCTTGATGTGCTGCGGTGATATGCAAATTCCTTTTTGCATAATTTGCAAACAACCGCGCTCTTATTGACACTTCCATCCGTCCGTTTTTTAAAACAAAATGTCCCATCCACGGGGCCAACCAAAGCGGTCTCATCAGCTTCTTCGTTCATGTTTGACTATTGTTCACTGTGGTTTGTTGTTGTCTGAAGTCATGAACGTTAGTTGGTGCTCCAGTATAATCGGTACCCCTGAAACTCATCCAATGAGAAACGTTCCGCGGAGCAAAAATAAGTGCGATTAAAATGCGTTAATTTTTGTGTAATTAATTAATCTTAATTAACGCGTTAAAGTCCCGGCCCTAATATATATATATATATATAGTGTTTCCCCTAGGATGGAGTCATAGCAGTGGTACTAAGGCACGTGGGCCCAGCATAATGTGAGCGCGGAACGCGTGGAATTTTTTAGTGTGTGCGCGTGCGAAGTGCGCCCCGCCAATTTGTTTCTATGTGTCAGCACAAGAAAGGCTCTTGAGGCCTAGTACCAGGGCCGGTTCTAGACAATTTGCTGCCCTAGGTGAGATTTTATGCGACATTTTATGTATAAAGAATAAATGAAAAATCTCTACAAAAGACAAATACACTGCAAAAACAGAAACTTATTGACATAGGTAATAGACATCAAAATGGCTTCAAATGTATTCAGTATTGTATGAACATGTTTGAATTGGGGGGTGGACGTCACATCCTCTAGGGGGGTCCGGGGATATACTCCACGGGAAGATTTTGTTTTGAACATTTTACAGTAAATTGCTTCAATCTGGTGCACTTTGAGCACAGAATTACTAGAAACCTGATCTAGGGGGTACAACTATAAAAACGCCCATACGAAAAAGATCAGTTTACATTTTAATAATCAAATAAGTATGTGAACATAACCAATAACCTACCATAGCCAATAACAAATAAATGTAGCTTATTTTAATTTTGTTGTTCATTCATATCTTATTTTACCTAGTTAACCTAGCGCCCACCGTACATGGCAAATTAAACGTGTAACCGGGGTGAAAACGGTGTTACATTTACTTAATTATGAATGTTGTTACATCAAGGCCGAACATTTGGATGAGCGCCAACGTTCAAAAATGTTTTTTCCCTCCCAGAGCTACCAGCTTAGCGCCCCCCAGATCTGGCGTCCTAGGCGACCGCCTGTGTTGCCTATGCCAGTAACACAAATACTACAAATCCACATAACAAAAAATCAAAAATGGTCGCCACTTATTATTATTTTAAGAAAAAAAAAAAAGTAAAAAAGAAATTAATATTATTATTTTTTTTTTTTGGGTACCTGGCTGGCGCCCCTTAGCAGCGGCGCTCATATTTCAGCAGCGGCGCTGCCTCGCCACTATTTGTATATAGGGGAAACACTGATATATATACATATATGTACAAGGATACAGGAGGATACAAACAGCTAGCTAATAAGTATACTATGCATGCTACAGTAGCTTAAAACATGTAGCTAATGACTACCTTACAGCTTGTGTTACACTGTATAGTAAGCAGCTATGGTAAATTAAGCTGAAAAATAATGGCTACTTACCAGGTAAATTCATAGATTATTAGGTTAAAATCCTGTTGTTCCAATGCTATCAAGTGTTCTGCTTCCAGGATGAATGCATATTGCTCCAACTCAACATGCGGTCTAGCAAAGTGCGGGCAAGTCCAAGCGTGTGCTCAGTTTTGAAACTTTACCGTTGAAACTCAATAGATATGAGTTACTCTAACTTAGTATATCCCTATAGTTGAGTGAACGCAGAAATGTTTTTTCAAAATCATTTAATTTGTAAGTAACATTTGTTTTTGTTCTTTTTCAGTTTGACCGACTTATTAAAATGAGTTGTGGTAAAAAACGAAATGTTCTATGTTGGAAACTTTTTTTGTGTGTGTGTGGAATCTACTAACCCCATGAACTGTTTTTTAGAGTGTATAATATATATTGTGGCTGTCACACAATAGGTTTTATCCTTAGCTGGGGTTTTGGCACATACTGAAAAAGTAAGGCAGCCCT
The DNA here is from genome assembly GCF_949606895.1 of Notothenia rossii. Taxonomy (NCBI): domain Eukaryota; kingdom Metazoa; phylum Chordata; class Actinopteri; order Perciformes; family Nototheniidae; genus Notothenia; species Notothenia rossii. Next base: position 30,780,254 of record NC_136904.1, read on the forward strand.
TGAGACAAAAGGTTCCGCAAAACTTTATTTAGACTAACTGAATTGTTTTTAACTATCAAATTGTTATAAATGTAACCTTTTTTTGACAGGGTGATAATAGACAACAGCTGCTTTTCATCTTTGTTTATGTACCTGTTCTTAATGAATTGAGTAGATGTCTAAAGGTTGGATTTGAACTAAATATGTTTAGTCATCAATTCTACAATGTTTGCAGCAAACACTCCATAGTTGATGTCTTTTGTGTTTTTCTTCTTTTTTTAAACAACTTTCAGAATAGTAGTGTAGTATTACCTTATGAATATTTGTAAAAGGTCGCTGACTCACCATACTGTAATGACATCCCTCTATGCTTTAGGAGCTGTAGGTGCGTGTTGTACAGTGTAGGTGCGTGTGGTACAGTGTGTGTATGTGTGTGCGTATATGCGGTGGACTGATGGGTCTCAGTTGGTTTGGTGTCCTATGCTTACTTTTAATACTTGTAAAAAAAGCTCTTGGCCCGTATTTTTTTTTCGTCTTTGTAACGACCAGAGAGGGGGAATATATCTAGTCTCTGATAGTGTTATGTTATTATGAGAGTGCTCTCATACTTGTTTCAATCTGAAATTGTATATATTTATATAAATATATATATAAATATGTGTGTATATGTCCGCATCTGTAGCCTGTTATTGTCTCATTATACCGCACTGTGAATGAATCAAAAGTAAATATATAAGTCGTCATGAACACATCTGTCCATCAGACAGAGGGCTACTGTGCCTCCTGTCATCATTAATGGACGTCTCTTTAAAATGACCGCTCAGAGGAGAGGATTTCTCATTTCTCTAACCGCCTGCTGCTTCCACTCCTCTCTCCTCGGTTCCCTTCCTCAACTCCTCCGCTCGCATCTCCTGTGGGCGGGACTAAGACACAAGGATAGGAGTCGAGGAAGGGAATTAGAAAGGTCCTAGGTAATTGTTAAACTGGTCCAGTGATTACATTTGTGGCTTGAACATTTCTACTTATAGATTTAGACCAACAACCAACATATATCAGTTCCTAGACAGTTCCTGTCGCATAATAACAATACATCCTCTTTCCTGGAAGGCTTTTATTTGGAAAGTCAGCTGGGAGAAGCCTGATAAAAGCAGAGAAGTTCACAACGGCTTTATTGTTCAATCCCAGCTCTGTATCCCTGTGCTGCTTGTGTTCAGTCTTTTCCCAACTTGGCTTTTCAGACAGGTAAACAAGTATTGCTAATTAACAGATAAGGTGATTCTGCTGTACCTGCTTCATTTAAACATGTTTCCAAAGACTGATGTATTTTTGATTAACTTACATTTACATCTCAAAGGGATCCACCGTCAATTCAAAACATTGCATTTAGCTGACGCTTTCATCCAAAGCGACTTACAATAAGTGCGTTCGACCGACAAAATACAAACTTGAAGAAAACAGAATCATATAAATACATCAGGTTTCATAGAGCTAAAACATTTCAAGTGCTACTCAACTGGCTTTAGATAAGCCAGCCGTTTATTACTATATAAGTGCTTTGTTAGTAATTCTATCGCTCGAAGTGGAGTCGAAAGAGATGAGTTTTCAGTCTGCGCCGGAAGATGTGTAAGCTTTCTGCTGTCCTGATGTCAATGGGGAGCTCATTCCACCATTTTGGAGCCAGGATAGCAAACCCACGTGTTTTTGCTGATGGGAACTTGGGTTCCCCTCGCAGTGCGGGTACAGCGAGCTGTTTGGCTGATGCAGAGCGGAGTGCACGTGCTGGGGTGTACGGTTTAACCATGTCCTGGATGTAGGAAGGGCCAGATCCATTCGCAGCAAAACAGCCCAGCATGTGATCTGCTATCTGTGAGACGCATCAGAGGCTTGTCATGCTGGCGCTCTTGAAAGCTCAGGGCTGCCATGCTGACTGCAATGTGTGTGTGTTTGTTTGTCTTCAGCTTTATAGTGAGTGGTGATGTTTATCTCTTTCTTCAGTAGGTTCATGCTCTCAGTGTAAAAATAAAAAATAGATCTGCTGGTTGGGACACACACTCATACTTAACTTTTCACCCGCCAGGATCATTCTCAATAGATAACAGTAGGATATTTGAGCAAGTTTTTGGAGGTGGGGTAACACTACTATGAATATTTGTATTGTTTTCTGGCACCGTGTATAACTCTCCGAGAACATACTGAAAGACTCAACAAGTCCTATTACAAAAACAGTGTAAGAAAACATTTTTAGAGAGTACTTGTCCATGGACAAGTGAGTTTGGCAATTTACTTGTATTACCGAATACATTTTTCACTTTTGTCCAGAATGGACAAAAATTGGGGCCACTGGAATCTTCTTCTTCGCCATAGTATTTTACATTTTCCCACGGTTTTTACGACACCGCTAACGTAAGTGAGCGGTAAGATTTTATTGCATCACACATAGGGTTGGGTATCGTTTGGATTTTAACGATTCCGGTTCTGCTTTTCGATTCCGGTTATCTTCGGTTCTCGATTCCGGTTCTTTGAGAGGTTAAAAATAAGTCCCATGACAAACTGGGAGAAAAATATATTTATGAAAACATTAAGTCAAATCTGTATTCCTATTTACAAATCACTTCATACTGTTTAATTTCTTACGGTTATTGAATACATTTATATAAAAATAATCTCTGCATTGTTTAGTTAGTTCTAAGTGGTGCAGTTTGAGAATGTACAATTGGTCCAGTCTCCTCTGATGTTACACTGCAACCTGCCTGTGAGACACAGTCCAACCACACATCTCCAACACATAGGCCTAATAATAATAATAATACATTATATTTATAGCCTAAGGCCTAGTGCTTTTCTACAACTGAAAGACGCTTGCACGCTTACACATGTCCTGCAATACACATGCTGCAGCTGCCCAGCTGCTCAGTGTTTGTAAAAGTAAATAAATAGTATTTTCATTTCAATAATTTAGCTACTTTCTATACCCTGCTTCATAAACAATACTGACATCCCTGTGCTCCTCCGAGGCTGGGGGTCCGGGGATGTGAGGACAGCGCGAGGACACAGACAGGGAGGCTGCTTCACTTGATAAAAGGAAATGGCGGTCAATATTAACAACACATGAGCAAAACGCTTAATAACCTTCATTACGCGTTTGAGAAAGAACATAAGAAAGTTTGACAAAGATGAGGCTGTTAAACGGGCAGCGAATCCGCTGTGTGTAGAAAGAGAGAGAGAGATGCTGAGCTGCACCATGCAGCGAACAGCTGATACGGAGCATAGAGAGAGAGCTGCGGTCCACGGGGCTCCGCCTCCTCTCCTCACAACTCTTATTAATCCCGGGACCGGACAATTGTTATTTGTTCCTACTCGGAACCGAGTTTTGCTTCCCAACCCTGCCACTGTGCTACACTTCCCGCCCTGCTCCACCCTGGCCCGCCCCGCCCCGCCCCATCTAATACCTCATTCACACCAACGGTGTTTCAGGGTCGGTTCGGAGCTGGAGCTTGAAAAGCACCGGGTTTTCCTCTTCACAACGCAGCAGAGCAGCCTCTTAGCTCCGGAATCCGGTTCATTTCGAGCACCAAAAAATTGTCCAGCCAGAGCAAAAGCACCACATACGTCACGCTTACGTCGAGGTGGGGGCAGGGGCGGGATCAACTCCTGAACAACAACAAAAAGCCGCCGTTTTATCCAGTTTGAACACAACGATGGAGAAACTTAGCAAGCAGCAGTGGTCCACTGAAGAGACCAGCTACCTACTGGGAATCTGGTCTTCCGAAGAGGTACAGAGGAAGCTGGAGCACAATCAGCCATTGTTGTTGTTGTTGTCGGTGTCAGCTATGAGGGGTTTCCGCGCAGTTTGGCTTTATGAAGCAGGCACGCAAACGGTTACGTCATGACGCAAATGATGACTCAATGACGCAATGACGCAGCACCAGTCGGACTCTGGGCAGTGTGAAAAGAGCCGGAGCTAAACTGATGAACCCGTTCTGAACCTGAAAAGCTCTAGCACGGAGCTTGAACCGGAGTTGCGTTGGTGTGAATGAGGTATCTCTGTACAGAAAGCGGCGAGACGCATTTCCTTAGGAATCGACAAGCAAAATCGAAACTAACATTTCTAAACGAACAATGGCGGACACGTACAATTTGCGAATGAGTTCTGCCTTTTGTAAACTGAATTTATCAAGTCAGTTATACAAGTCAATTGAAAGATCTACTTGTCCGATATTGTAAATAATACGTCCCGGACGGTGGGACGTGTACTTTTTCGCACACTGAAAAATGTATAAAATCTTCTGTCATATCAATGTAATTTGTCTTGTATTGCAAAGAAATGGTAGACTTTAACATTTTCTGGAAAGTAGCTTGATAAAGTAATTTATAGACACAATAACAGTCTTGCTTTTAGATATTTGCCCACAATCTAATGCTAGTCAATAACTAATAAGTCATATTAGAGTCTTGCACTCAGCCAGAGTACATCAAAACTCTACTTGTTGAGATGTATCTTGCCGTATACATTGTCATATCGCCTATTCCTTTTCTCAGTTCCACGGCATACATGTGAAGTACAGTGCTCATGATGGTTTCTTTGGTTCTGGCTGGAGCTTTTTAAAGCATGTTCGACAAATGCATGGCCTGTGATGTGGCTTCATGTTGACACAACTTCTGCTCCAGTTCAAAGACTCTAATTTAGCTCAGTGCAAACACACACACACACACACACACGCGCACGCGCGCGCGCATACACACGCACACACATTTATAAAAGAAAAACGCTCACAGTTCCAAATCCAGAACAACCCTCAATACTGCAATAAGATCTCTGTTGTACTATGAAGTATCATGTATAAGTCTTAGTTGGGGATTTTCAGGCTTTAGGGCAATCAAAGACAGGCAGGTAAGCTATCTATCAGGCCTGAGGACAATTTGACAAACAGGAAGACTTTGGTGACGCCATCCCTGTTTCTCTCCCGAAAGGGGAGAGTGCTGTAAATGATGGAAGGTGACAAAATAAAACGTGGGCAAAAGGAGAAAAGAAAGAGGTAGCTGAAGGGAAGTGTGAAGAGGGGATGATGGAAAGACAAGAATGAGGCGAAGGAGAGAGAAATGAAAAGAAAGAGGCCATTAATTTAGTGCTGTGGGAGGGATCTGAAGGTTACTGAGCTCTCTCTGCCAGGCCCTCCTGGGTTGACTGATGCCTTTGTGAGGAAGCCAGGAACCACACACACACACACACACACACACACACACACACACACACACACACACACACATATATGCACGTTCCAAGGAACTCTGGGTTTATTGCGGCAAGCCAGTTTCAGCAAAATAGACACACACACACACAGATGGCTATTAATGAGCATCAAAGGGAGAGCAAAATGGGAAACCTTTATTTATTTCCTCTCCTGGATTTGCTGTGATGCGTCTGAAAATGTGGTGACTCCGTGTTTTTCTCAGCTGTGGTGGGAAATCAGAGCAGAGTGTACAGAATGTTTGGACCCTGGGTGTGTGTTTGACAAAGTATTTTGGGATACCGTGTTTGTCTGTGCACATATGCACACAGTCAGCGATTCAGGCCTTATTAAAGGGCCAGTAAGCAATGTGTTCAGCGACAATAAATATGTATTTCTTATTGGTTTAATTCATTTTTCTTAATAACAATTCTTCAATAGAGGTCTCTGCTACCCTGGAGTCTCAATTCAGAGCGCAGGTAAAGCCCTTTTCTCCATTCTATAGGGGGCTGTAACTGGACATTAAATCAGAATGTATACTTTGTTCTCTAGACTTTGCTCCAATCTTTGCCTTATTACTTTTTTTGGGGGGATTTACTGCTTTGGCCGCTAAGGAGAGAAATTAAAATGAGTCTTTGGCTAACTGCTCTCCAAACACGGATATGTTTAACAACTGACGAGGGGACTCAAGTATACATTGCTTTCATTGCACAAGTCCAGTAAATTATGACACATCAGGCCAGTAATAAATCATTGGCAGCTACAAAAAGGGCTGGAACCAAAGATTATTGTCTTTATTGGATAATCTGCAGATTATTTTCTAGATTATTGGATTTATCTGTATAAATCTCTAAATTGTTAGAACATGTTAAAAATGTCCATTCCTGCTTGGGGGTTAGGGTTAGGGTTATGTCTTGTTTTGACAGTCCAAAACTTAAAGAAACGTAATCAGGAAATCTAAATGTTCTGTATCGTAGATGAATATTACACAATGTTTTATGCTCTCAGAAGGTTTGTGAAGTCTCATTTCAACATGGTGACGTAGTGTGTGTAGCTGTATGGACTGTATTAGGGTGTAGTTTACAGTACACAGCTCGTTGGAGCGCTGTCAAAGAGCTGCATGACCAGAAATATGTCAGAATATGACAAATAAATTACAATTGTCTTTTTTTTAAGAGCAATTTTGTATGAAAGATAATGGTCATATCACTGCATAACATTTCCTGTGACTACTTCATCATTGAGTAGAATTGTGATTTGCTAGTTAAATGCTTTTGTATTTAGGCAGTAGTTAAAAAGGAGCAGAAAAACTATCAGTTTTAATATTAAGCTGGTTTTGGCGTTTTGGCCCGAAAACAGAAAGCACCAGCGTCACTTGGTGTGTTTACCTGCGCATTGTATACGTTCAAATTCATGAAATGACAAGCAAAAGATTAGAAAATTAGCAACGTGGGCAAATACCTGCAACATTTGTTTGTATGAATTCCAATAACGGAAATTCATTTTTCTTATGTGTTAGATGCTAAACCTTCTCTTCCTCTGTGTTTGCAGGCGTCCAGGGCAGCGCTGAGTGTTCGTGCGGACGGAGCCACTTCACATGTGCGGTCAGTGCGTTTGGCGAGTGTACCTGCATCCCGGCCCAGTGGCAGTGTGACGGAGACAACGACTGCGGGGACCACAGTGACGAGGACGGATGCAGTGAGTCGCAATCCTTCCTCCTCCTCACTTCCCTTCCTTCTGTCTTTGTTTCTATTTAACTGTGACCATAGATGTATTGACTCTGAATTGGTCCAATTTGCAACTTGATCAGTCGTATGTGTTTACTGGCTTTGATGTTATTGCTTGATCCGTGTATCTGCTCTTAATTTACTACGTCTCTTTGATCAAGTTTAAATTGACCAATCGGTGACCAGCGAAATTCTGCATTCCTCAAAGATGTGTGTCTGATTTCTTAACTTTTGTCGTAATTGATTAGAGAACCCTATGTGCGATCTGTCAGCCTTTCATTGAAGGTTACTAAAAGCTTTTCTTTCTTTTTAACTTTCCTTGATTAATGTTTACATAGTTTTCCAGAAAACCATCTGTTTTATCTAAAAATAAATAGCCAAACTTCTCAAATGATAAATGATGCATGAACACAAGCATCTGTGCATGATTTTTGTAAACAAAAAAAAAGACTCTAAAATAAAGTCTGATTAAAAAAAGAAGTAAAAGAGATTATAAATCAGTCCACAGAGTGGTATTAACTTTCATATGTGACAGTTATAGATACTCAGACACATGTCGGTCAGGACCAAAACAGAATTAAAGTTGTTTACACAAATTTAGATTGTAGTCGTTGTATTAAACTTGTTTTGGGGTATTTATGAATGGTTATTAAATTGGTAACAAATTGGTTAAATTGGTTGCTTGCTAAACCAGCCTGGAAAAATGGTTGTTAATAGTTGAATAGATCAGCAGTTCTTCCCTTGAGCAAGGCCTTAAACTCTCACTACTCAACCCAGATTCTGGTTGTGTTTTGCAAATGTGTGAAAGTGCATGACTTCGGAATTTTGCTAGAAAGATACAACAGTTTTTTTTTGGGAAAACGCAGTTTAGAATAGGAGGAAAACATATAATTGGGCCCGTATGGACATCATCATCACCCAGTGAAACAGTGAGCGGGTCACTGGTCCAGGCGGGGTAGTATTTCTGATGCAGAGACTCTGCGTGGTGTATGCCCCGTGCAGAAAAATGCTTGAGTGACTTTTGGCAGCAGACAGCGTTTGGCTGGAGGGATTTCTTGGCAGTAGAGCCAGACAGGAGTATTTTCCTACAGAGAATGTCAGTTTGTCAAGTGGAGGAGATCTTCACCGCTCCTCTTTTACAGTTCTGTGTATCAATGTGAAATGTCTGTGTGAGGGTCCCGGTCTCCTTCTTTTTTCCTTTTCCTGCTCAGTTATAGAGTAGGGAAGCAGATGCTGCCCTTTTGTTTGACACTTCCTAAGCCTGTGTGTGTGTGTGTGTGTGTGTGTGTGTGTGTGTGTGTGTGTGTGTGTGTGTGTGTGTGTGTGTGTGTGTGTGTGTGTGTGTGTGTGTGTGTGTGTGTGTGTGTGTGTGTGTGTGTGTGTGTGTGTGTGTGTGTGTGTGTGTGTGTGTGTGTGTGTGTGGATGTTCTGTCTCCATCAGTCTTCCTGTGTCACATTAAGCTAGTTAGGGGTTGGGAGAGGGGATGCTAAGTGTTATTGATCTCTGGCCAGTTGAATGTTCAGTCAGCCTGATCGCCCCATATCGATCTACACTACGTTAGTTATTTAAGGAGACACATGGAAGCAGCTGACAGATATCAGAGCGTCTAGCTGGACCTTTCTAATCCATTAGTACTGTCTGATCGATCCTCTGCTCAAGCGCTCGACGCTCATCCTCTTGAACTCACTGTAGTCAATCTCGTAACCATGGAGCTCATATCACAGAGATTAATGTTGTTGTTATAGCAGCCAGACATTGAAAGCTACATATATAACCCTTCAGTATTCAGTTCCACAATGTCCTATTACCTCCTCAACTCTTTCAAATATATTAACCAGTGGTATCCAGATCAACTTCACCCATTTATTTTAAACATATTTCAGAGAAAACTCAAATTGATGCATCCTCGGATACAGATTTTTAAGTTTTGAACAGCTATGGCAATGAAATATGTCCAGAATGTGAGGCTTTTCTCAGTTTCATATTACATCTTCTGAGTTTTGGTCTTTTAGTAAGACGTAAAACACCATTTGATGATAACACTTAATATCATCATAAGATGATTCATGGATAAAAAGGGTTATTCGTTTTAAATGTTCTTTCTTTTATTCTTTAATTTTTTTTTTGCGATGCATTGACCCCTACCTCTTAATATATTTCGATTAAAATAACTAGGGAAAAAAACTCTCTTTTGAACTTCTCCAAGGTCAACTCTAAACTACGCACTACCATTTTTTGTTTTAAGGGGGCACACAACACATTGAAAGGTTCCATTTAACTGAAATGTAAATGTCCTCAGGTAATGAGCTATGTCAGTGCCAGTGTTTCCCCTAGGATGGAGTCATAGCAGTGCTAAAGCACGCGAGCCCACCAAAATGTGAGCGCGGAGCCCGTGGAATTTTTTAGTGTGCGAAGTGTGCCCCGCCAATATGTTTCTATGTGTCTGCCAGCACAAGAAAGGCTCTTGAGGGTTAGTACATACAGTGGACATATCTCAAGATTTAGCTAAATACACCTTTATTGAACATACAGTAACACAAATACTACAAATCCACATAACAATCAAAATCAAAAAGGGTCGCCGCCACTTATTATTATTTTAATAAAAAAATGGAAATAGTTTTTTGCGCCACCGCTATTTGTATATAGTGGAAACACTGAATGCTGTGTGTGTGTTCTGTTGAATAAAATGCTGTGTGTTTGCGTGGTATTTTTGTGTGTCACGGTAGAGAGTTGAATCCCACAAGACCCAACTTCTATTACAATGATTGAATTAAGCAAGTCGGATCGTAAAAAGTGAAATTGTATGCTTTTTAACAACGTCTCAGAAACAAAATAGAATGTATGGAGGCACAGTTTCAATGCACAACAGAGAGAGCGGTTCAGATGTGTGTGTGTGACCGTGAGAATGCATCATCGCAAGAAACACACACACACAAACAGAAGAATACCTCTTTTCAGCAAAATAGTTGAAGTTCAGTTTGTGGCATCCATACTTTGTTTTAACTTTAACATGATAATCATTTACACCAATTTAGCAATTTGTAGAGAAAGCCCAATTGTATTGGATCACAATGGAAGAATGCGCGTCTGTGACACTCTGGAGGATAGGAGCCGAGGCAAAGTGGCTGACTGTGGCTATGAAACTATCCGTGTAAACTTCAGATCTAATTAAGATCATGTGGAAATTATGTAGTGCAGATGTGACTGTAATGTGTGTGCAGGGCTTGCGTCGTGTGCTAGCGTTCCCTAATATATAAAGTGTCATAGCTGCACAGGGACCTAAGAGAGAATTAGGAAGAGTTGTTGAGGTACAAAGAGTGTGTGTGTGTGTGTGTGTGTGTGTGTGTGTGTGTGTGTGTGTGTGTGTGTGTGTGTGTGTGTGTGTGTGTGTGTGTGTGTGTGTGTGTGTGTGTGTGTGTGTGTGTGTGTGTGTGTGTGTGTGTGTGTGTGTGTGTGTGTGTGTGTGTGTGTGTGTGTGTGTGTGTGTGTGTGTGTGTGTGTGTGTGTGTGTGTGTGTGTGTGTGTGTGTGTGTGTGTGTGTGTGTGTGTGTGAACTAGAAAAGGAGTTGTTGGTGTGAGACGGTGAGGAGGAAATGGTCTTTACAGCCGGCCGCCCTCTTACTCACCCCACATGTAACATCTGTGTGTTTGTAGTTGACCACACTGTGTGGAGAAGGGGGGGGGATTACCTGGGGGATCATAAATCTACCTGTTTAAAGACAAACTGTTGGTCAAAGTAGCAGTTTTTTTCGAATTTGGTGACATCTAGCGATGAGGTTGCATAGTTCAGAGTTGTACGAGGGAAAATAACTATGGATCCTAATGATTCAAATAAGGACTATACATGTGTTCGTACATAGTTTATTTAGTTGATAAAGAATTATCCTTTGATTTACAGAGGTCTCTCTCCAAGTGTAATTCAATAGGGACAAGTCTTTTTGGGCTCAATGACGTCACAGACTGACACAGAAGTTGTAGTACCACCTACGATGATTAGCATCTTCCTGAGCTACTGTACAAATCATAGTGGAGCAATATGGCAGACTCCCTCCACTCCCTTTGTACATTTGAATGGCTAATGTTAAACTAACGAAAACACAACCATTATTAATCTTGATACACAGAGTAATAATATTACATTTCTACCAATCGTTCTCCAAAACTCCTACACAATAGTTCTTTAACCAGTTAAGCCCCACAATATCAACAATTTTTACCGAAACAAAAACACAACTCTAATGCTGAGCCTCTGAATTAGCCCTGAGCGAAATAATGCTTACGCACTTAGCACAGACAGAACACACGGTATACATACCTTATTACTTATCGGATCTGCACAAACAAGATATCACAGGAAAGCTGAGATTCGACAGATTCTAGAGTTTTACGTATCCTCACTGTGCGACCAAAACTCGCGGCAGCAAATGCGAATCCAGACAACACACAGCGTAGCTTTACGGAGCCAAAACGGCAAAAAACTTCTTACCTTTGCTGTTTTCTGATCAAAAGTTGTGTTCAATGGCATTAAAACGATAAAAACGCTGCTGAAGGTTAATCCAATGTGTCTGTGTCCCTTTGAAATGATTACTGATAATCCATCTTCATGTTTATGTCAACAATGGAGTTTTCATATATAGCTGCTACTGTATGATAGCTACGAGAGTGTATGACAGCTTCCGGTTTTGGGCATTCTGGCTACGCATCACTCATTCACCAATGGGTAATGTTTCGATGGATTTTAGGAACTTCCCCTCGATTCTATTGGCTCTAATGGTTAAAAGGAGGTGTCAATCATCAAAATCGACAGACGGATTCCAGAGATATGGAAAATACACCCAAATGACCTAGGAAGTGTTTTTTTTTTTCTAAATATCTCTAAAAATATCAAATTTCACTTGTTTTGCATCAATCTTGATATAGGGTACTTATTTTATGTTTGGATTCCTAAAGCTTGTAGTCTACCATCCCATCATTCAACGGTGTTTTCACTATAAGTAATGGTTTTATTTTGGACAGAAGCTATATTTTACATTTCTTTTACTATGTTCAATCTGAATTTACTTTAAAATAAAAAAGTTCTATATTGATTCTGACTCTTCTACATCCAACTCACAGGTGTATCATTGCTTTGAGAAAAAAGATTATTAATTTACCCCTTTTAGATGTGAAGATATAGTCATTTGCTCTGGGAATGTCATTTTTGAGCCTGAGACCTGAAAAATGGGCTCGGGGCTTAACTGGTTAAAGGACCTGCCAGTTTTTAATCCTTATGTACAAACACTGTTTTCCATATTTTCGCTGATCATTTATGATTGACAGAACAGTTTTACAGCTCTGTAATAATGCTACTACGGGTCTGACGTGGGAATTGAGAATCTTTTCCAATTGAGAATTGGTTCCTAGTTTTTTTTATTCATTGGAATCACTTGCCTCTCCAAACTAGCGATTCTACCCTTCAATTGTTTACGAAATGTTGGGACCACAGCCATGTCGGAGAGATAAATATGCTAAAAAAACGTGGTGCTCAGAAAAGGGAATTCAAATCGATAAAATGTTGTAAATTCTCATTTCTAGTTTCAATGCCGCCATTGGTAATATAGGTATCTTTGCCTCACTAGTCTGAGAGCAAGACGAACACGTTACAGGGTCACACATCTCAAGGACGAGACACTAATTAGCACTGCTGACATTTAATGAAGGTATAACTCATAGAAGTTTCATCAAATTAATAACACCCCTTTTTTCATTGATCCATCTGCCTGAGCTCGGGAGTGTTCACAGCTCCGGGTGGCACATGGGCAGAAAAACACACTTTACTATGTTTGATTGCAGGCCGAATGCATGAGGTGTGAGAGACTCTGCCATGAAGCACTGGTCCATTAGAGGGATATATGTTTATGTTCTTGGCAGTCAGCTCCACAGCCATAAACCCTTCATAAGGAGGTTACATACTGCCTTTGTGAATCTGGTTTATATAGAAATGGCAGTGTTCAGTGTGTTGAAGGCCGAGCAGTCGGCGAAGGCAAACTGAAGAGGAAAGTGATGAAAAGGGACAAGGCCAGGAAGAGTGATAAAAAGGAAGATTGTTTATGTTGTTTTTTAACCTTACCTTTTTACTGCTCTCTTCATAATCCACATTCCAGCCTATTGAAACATTTCTATAATGTAGAGAATAAGATAGAAAACACGTCATACAGTAGTTCTAAAACTCGTAAGCAAATGCATGTAGTTTTGTAATCCTTTCAGAAATGGTTGGCTTCATGTGACAGTTTTCAGATGTCCCAGACCTTATTTTGTTGGTATAAGTAAGAGTTGTCGACGAGGCTTCATAAAACTGCTGTAACTTGGTAAAAAGACAGGATTTATGTGTTTCTTGGACCAAACATGTACAATAATTGATCATTTTATGACCTGTTGATCTCATTCAGACGTCTTCCTCAAGACTTTTTCCTCACACTGATTTATAGTCTACTAACGCTGTCTTCACACTTGAGTTTTATTAGACTCCTTGAGGCGCTTTTGTTTTGATTACTTATCCTGAATTCAGTTCCAAGCATTATGTTGAAAGGCCTTAAGATGTCTCAAAGGGAAGGTTTTTTTTTAATTACATTTTTATAGTGTTGGCTGGAGTCCTCCAATTCCATTTGTATGTGCCATTCAATCCACGATGCCCTAGCAACAGTACTTTTCTTTGCAAGTTTCCTTCTGAACTCTGTAGATACCCTCAAGATGGACAAGGTCAAAAGCCTTATTGAGTATGACTTATGATTTTGTCTCTTATCTGGTTTTCAGTTTCCCTGATCTCCCCTCGGAGGACACGGAAATAAAACATATTAACAAACTCGTGTAAGCCGTTCATAACAACAGTAACCACAGCAGATAGGACTCAAAAACCTTTGAAGACTTCTCCATCTTCTGTAACTTCACCATGTGTCTCCTCCCCCTCCCCCTCCCCCGCTGTTCCATCCTTCAAGTTATTTCACTCTCCCTGCATTTAACTTACATTGAAGGAAGCTGGATGTGGGGCACACACTCACACACACACACACACACACACACACACACACACACACACATGTATGGGCACACTAACTCCTGCAGAGTTAAAAGCAGTTGGGGTTATGACAGAGTGTGTGTGTGTGTGTGTGTGTGGGTGTGGGTGTGGGTGTGTGTGTGGGTGTGGGTGTGTGTGTGGGTGTGGGGGTGGGTGGGTGGGTGGGTATGAGATGAAATGGAAGAGGAAAATCTCTGTTGTGCGTGATTGAAAGCGCTGCATGACGTTTGGCTTCCTCTGCCAATGGCTCACACAGGCCTGTGAGGTTTGTGAAATGGGTGTGTACTCTATATTCAAATACACACACTTATACACGCACAAACACTCCACTCGATGCATTTCAGGATAGGTATGACAGGCCCTCCCAGTGGCATTATATTTACCGTATATTTATGAGACGAATCCATTTGAAAGATCCACAATTCATGTTTTCGTACAGATCGTGACTTGTCAACTAATCTGATGTTTAAAAAAATCCTAAGCCTAAAGAAACTCTATGTATGTTACTAACTATATATATATTTGTTGTTCTGTCAGATGATGTTGAAAGGCAAGAAATCCAGAATCACTCATCATTACTGATAAGAGATGTTGGGAAAATTGGTTATTTGTGTTGTCAGTTGCCTAGCAACAGTGTTCTCACAATTAAATCCTATTGAAAGCCAAGCATAGTGTGTACTTGATTTCCCATTTGGAAATCACAGTCTCTCGAGTTCATCTAGGAGCGAGAATCATTGTTAAAGGGCCCATGTCATGCTTTTCCGGTTATTACCCGTCCCCTTGTGTGTTATGAAGGTTTTTATGCATGTAAACGGTCTGCCGAGTCAAAAACCCTCAGTACACCCTGTAGCGAGTACAACTCTAACACAGTCTATGCTGCCCCAAAACGCCTCGTTGGAGATTTCTCATTTTCCATTGTTTACTTCCTGGGTACTGTGACGTGTAAATACCCAGAGGCCACACCCTCTGCCAGCATTTCACAAAACAAAGCTTCACAAACCTTTCAGCGATTCATGCCGGATATGTACAGCGTAGGGCACTGAAGAACGATGCTGTTCCTACTTTGTTTGGATCAGCGGGAGATTCGGGTACACAACCTGTAAGTATTCATTGTGGTTTGTGTATTTATGATGTTTAAAACAAACAAGGTATCTACCACGGCTGTTTAAATGGGTAAACGTTTTTCGGGCTACTACGTTGGGATCGCGGAGAAATGCTCTCCGCAGACCCATTCTTACAGCGTTACTTATAAACCTTTGTCTTGCTCAATATCAAGCCACACTTATTGTTTTTACTTCGGCTGTGAGTTTTTGTGTGTGCTCAGGATGAGTTTCGCTTGTTCTCGCTGTATCGCCGACCCGGAAGCCTGTCCGATCCCCGCAGCAGATCGCAGCAACGAGCCCCGCGACGTCCCGACCAATCAGAGCACATTGGGCTCACAGGGAGGGGGGGGCAGGAGCTCCAGCAAGCCGTTTAGGACAGAGAGTGAATACCTGGTGAATACACATACTTTACAGAGATGCTGTATGAGAAACCAATGTGAGTTTGGAAAATTGCACAATATACAGTACATCTATTTTAGTATACCTCAACAATGGAATTATGATCAGTAGAAATGGCCATGACATGCGACCTTTAAGCAATGTTTTGAATTCAGTCTTTCAAAGGTACTAAAGTTTATTGAGTCCTGAAAAAATTGCGTTTTTCAAATGCAGTTGGAATTTATATCCAATAACATCCTAACTTCTGGTATCTTCTATCATAAACAGGGAAATCTTTTTACGGACTTGGTTGTTTTCATCATTGCATGTTAACATCAATGAACCTAATGTACAGAATGAAGGCCAATTAAAATTGTAATTATGCAATGAAGACATAATTTCATGCTTGCTCGGCAGTAGTGGAACACTTTCATTCATGTGAATATCAGATCAAATTAGATTTTTCTGACAAAGCTGATCTCGTTTAATTTCAGGATTTTGGCAAAATACCTCTAGACTAAGGCGACTTTAATCTCCAGATGTGAGCCTTGAACCTGTGTCTGTTTCAACAGTTTTAAGAGTCAGTTAGGCTTCTGAAAGGCTTAAGATATGTTTCTGGCTTAAAATACTAAATCTAATCCCGACCTTTAACACAGATCAAACCTAAAAAGCAGCATTTGAACAAAACGAGTGCGGAATGACCACAGCGTCCTTCATCAAAAAATCCCCAAAATTCAAACTTTTTCTCACAAGGGCATTGATACAAACTCACACATAAAGCACAAAAAAATAAGAAATACCCCCTCCGTTCTTTAATCCACCGCTCTCTGACGTCTTGGCCAATCAGAGAGAAGCTGTGACCACGGGGGCTCAGCTTATCCGAAAGCAGGAGCGGAGAAGATTAAGACCCCATTCCCTCCTTTTTCTATGTGTCAGTTTCTCTCTCCGTCCCTTCATCTCTTTTCTCCATGCCTCCTTCTGTCATTGCATCCTTCTTCCCTCTCTCCTCTGACCACAGGACACCTACAAACTCAACTCACTTCTCTTTTTACCCAAGGCTTTCTCATTTATTTCTCACCATGTGGTTGAGTTTGTTCCGTTGCTTCGTTTGTCCGTCTTCCTGTCTCAGTATATGGCGGTAGTTGTTTTGACACATTAGCATAATCCTCCTCCTCTCTTTCTTCATCCCCTCCAAACAATTTCTCCTGTCCTCCACTCCGCCTCCTTCCTCAATATTTACTCTCTGCTCAGTAAATGAGGGGAGCACACTTGTTCCCACAGAAGAGGACATGATTAGAGGCTGTTTGAGGGCAGAGAAAGAGACAGGAATAAGAAGAGAGACAAAGAAGGTGTTGGTCTGCGGCCTGGCTTTACTTTCTTTTTAAATCTTGTAGAAGCTTGTTTGAGTGGCTTTTAAATGTGTTCAGTTTGTCAGAGGTGATTGATTATGCTTTAAAAGTACTATGTGGAATGTTAAGGACAACGAAAAGGACTGTGGATTATATCAATTTCACTACCATGTTGTAACCTTTCAGAATAGTTAGCCTGGTGAAAGGACTGAGGCATCACTAGTGGATAAAGCTGTAAGATTTATGAAACAAGTGTCAGACAGAGATAATGTACAGTGGGGCAAAAAACTATTTAGTCAGCCACCAATTGTGCAAGTTCTCCCACTTAAAAAGATGAGAGGCCTGTAATTTTCATCCTAGGTATACCTCAACTATGAGAGACAAAATGAGGAAAAAAAATCCATAAAATCACATTGTCTGATTTTTAAAGACTTTATTTGCAAATTATGGTGGAAAATAAGTATTTGGTCAATAACAAAAGTTCATCTCAATACTTTGTTATATACCCTTTGTTGGCAATGACAGAGGTCAAACGTTTTCTGTAAGTCTTCACAATGTTTTCACACACTGTTGCTGGTATTTTGGCCCATTCCTCCATGCAGATCTCCTCTAGAGCAGTGATGTTTTGGGGCTATCGCTGGGCAACACAGACTTTCAACTACCTCCAAAGATTTTCTATGGGGTTGAGATCTGGAGACTGGCTAGGCCACTCCAGGACCTTGAAATGCTTCTTACGAAGCCACTCCTTCGTTGCCCGAGCGGTGTGTTTGGGATCATTGTCATGCTGAAAGACCCAGCCACGTTTCATCTTCAATGCCTTTGCTGATGGAAGGAGGTTGTCACTCAAAATCTCATGATACATGGCCCATTCATTCTTTCCTTTACACGGATCAGTCGTCCTGGTCCCTTTGCAGAAAAACAGCCCCAAAGCATGATGTTTCCACCCCCATGTTTCACAGTAGGTATGGTGTTCTTTGGATGCAACTCAGCATTCTTAACTCAGCATTCTTTCTCCTCCCAACACGTCTAGTTGAGTTTTTACCAAAAAGTTCTATTTTGGTTTCATCTGACCATATGACATTCTCCCAATCCTCTTCTGGATCATCTAAATGCTCTCTAGCAAACTTCAGACGGGCCTGGACATGTACTGGCTTAAGCAGGGGGACACGTCTGGTACTGCAGGATTTGAGTCCCTGGCGGCGTAGTGTGTTACTGATGGTAGCCTTTGTTACTTTGGTCCCAGCTCTCTGCAGGTCATTGATTAGGTCCCCCCGTGTGGTTCTGGGATTTTTGCTCACCGTTCTTGTGATCATTGTGACCCCACGGGGTGAGATCTTGCGTGGAGCCCCAGATCGAGGGAGATTATCAGTGGTCTTGTATGTCTTCCATTTTCTAATAATTGCTCCCACAGTTGATTTCTTCACACCAAGCTGCTTACCTACAGCAGATTCAATCTTCCCAGCCTGGTGCAGGTCTACAATTTTGTTTCTGGTGTCCTTTGACAGCTCTTTGGTCTTGGCCATAGTGGAGTTTGGAGTGTGACTGTTTGAGGTTGTGGACAGGTGTCTTTTATACTGATAACGAGTTCAAACAGGTGCAATTAATACAGTTAACAAGTGGAGGACAGAGGAGGCTCTTAAAGAAGAAGTTACAGGTCTGTGAGAGCCAGAAATCTTGTTTGTTTGTAGGTGACCAAATACTTATTTTCCACCATAATTTGCAAATAAATTCTTTAAAAATCAGACAATGTGATTTTCTGGATTTTTTTTTTTCACATTTTGTCTCTCATAGTTGAGGTATACCTAGGATGAAAATTACAGGCCTCTCATCTTTTTAAGAGGGAGAACTTGCACAATTGGTGGCTGACTAAATACTTTTTTGCCCCACTGTTTTTTCACTGTAAGAACCAGTCACTGATAACTGCTCCAGGGATGTGTGTTTCGCAAGTTCGCTTAATTTCTTCCTCACTTTAATCTATAACCATGCAGCCACAATACTTGATTTGGCTTTTTAGTTGGAGCCAGACAAAATAAACAATTCGCAGACATAACCTCGGGCCCTGAAAACTGATGCTTGGCATCTGTCATTGTGATTGACATTTTATGGGCTAAACAATTATTGGATTAATTGAACATAATGATTGATATGGAGAAAAAAACAATGGTGATCTTCCATTTGGGATTATTGTCTATTGAAAAAACACATTAAATTGGTTCATTTGATTTGTGTTGATGTTTTCCTCTCAACATGATTGTTTGGTTCATGGACTTGTTGAATGTATCACTTAATGAGAACGTAGTTTGACTGCTGATGTTGTAGACAGATGCATTTGTCCACTTTCACATAACCAGACAGAAAGCCCCAGCTGTGTTTGCTTTGGCACACAAAACTGATTCATCTACAGAGCACGTGTGTGTGAATGTTTATTACCTGCCTGAAGTCTTCTCAAACGGCCCTATTATCAAAAATCAAAGCTGCAAATAGTCAGATTTGTTGTATGGCTCGTGGCTCAGTGATTTAGAACAAGATAACTTACATAATCACTTGAGAATGTAATATAGAAACTCAATCAAACCACAATTTACCACAGGTATTTTCTCAAAATAAACATAGGCATGTCAAGGCGAAACAGCCATGACTCTTTCTATTTTATTTTCAATTTAAAAAAAAAAAATTCCTACAGGAGATTGCAAGTATTTTTCTCCATTTTTCCACATTCTGACTCAAGGCTGCCTCTTTTTTTCTTTTGAAACGTTTCCTTTTGTCTGAGGTCTTCTTCCTATCTCTATCACCCTGTTTAATATGTTCACCATGAATTATCCTTGGCAGGTAAACAGTCACATAGCCCAAGTATAATGAATGACCTGTTGTTGGTGGGTGTCCAAAGGACAGGCAAGGTAACATTTGAGAAATTATAACTTAATTCAGCCAGTGACACATAATCATAATAGTCCTATAATGTCATCATTAGACCGCATCGGGGTAATTCCTGTCTTATAGCCTCTTAAGGAGAAAATGTGTGGGTTGAATGGTTGATAGCGCACGAGCGTTTCTCACTCGTGGAAAGCACTCTGCGGAGATTTGTCATGGCAACAAGCAAATGTTTCTACATCATTCTCTGTTGATGAAAAGTAAAATGTCTTGTGACGATGTCTGCAGTTCATTAAATACGAGTAGTGTACGGACAGTTTTTATGTATTTAAACCCATCTACAATTCGGAGAGATATATTGTCCACTTTGACCAACTCCAACTCTTTTTTTCTAAACGAAAGACATGAAAAGATGGATAAATAGTCTTCCTCACATGGTGTTAAGCTTGATACATCGGACTATGATACTAATTGAGGGGATAAAGCGATAAACAAAGCAAGAGAGAGTTGTCAGGTTGTGAATGCAGAGTGGCAATGTGTCTGTGGCTGAAGGTCCGTTTGCCATAGAGGTGGAGAAGGATGGAGAGAGCCCCATCCCATTGGCCACTGCCGGACACGCTGCCAAGAAAAACTGTGCCGGCAGCGCCACTCCGCTCTGACGGACTGAAATATGCGTTGGCTAGCGACCAGAGCTGCCTAGAATCAGATAAGCCGCCTCTGTCGGGACCGGCTATGAGAGGCAAATAAAGAGCGAGCAGAGCTGCAGAGAGTGAGACGGATGAGAGGAACAGAGGGGATTAGTGAGAGTTGGAGAATGGTTGTGGCAGGACAAGGGAGATACTTTTAAAATCCTACATGCTTTAGTCCCTTACAAACTATCCAAAAATCCTTTCACCATGTTATCATAGGGAACTGCAGTTGTGAGGCATTATCAGCTTTCCTAAATCAAACTTGAATTCATGGCCCCAAAGAGTTAATCAGGTGCTCTCAGGTGCTAACCATTATGCTAACATTTATTTATCTTTTTAATCCACATCCTTTTTTTTTTTAGAATAGCAGGAAAAACACTTTTGGGAAAGAAATAACACAAAGAAATCCCCAAAACAATGAGAGAGTGAAGAGAGGAAAGTGAAAGCAGAGAACAAAGGCAACATGTTTGGAATCTCTCTACATGCAAGAACATGAATAATTTGGGTTATTCAGAGTGTCGGAGGTATAAAATAAAGGAAGGAGTGAGTGAGGGGATTATTCTCCGTTTGGCTCATTCTGCTTTTAGCACTTTTTTAAATCTGACTAAGACTTTTGAGCAACGTAAAACTGTGTTTGTAACAGTCTAGATTTTGAAGTTAATAGTCTCCAGACTTACTCTGAAATACCTTTTTGTATATACTTTTTTATTTGGAAATTGTGCCTGTATCAAAAGAGTCTGTATTTATCTCAAATATTCCTGGCAGTGTTGCTGTCATCGTCTGAAAGGCAGTACAAAAAGCTCATGGAAAGCTTCTGTCACTTCTTATCTGACAAAAATATATAAGATAACGTTTGAAACAAGAAAACAGCCATCTGATATGACAGCAAGCCAAGAGGTTCAACACTATTAATGTCAAGGAAGAATAAACTAATGTTTGCCTTTAAGTCACTCTTGAAAATGGTGTTTCACTTCGCATGGGAATTATTGATATGTATTTATTACTGAAACACGTTGTTCCATCTTTTTGACAACACAGTTTACCCGCAACTGAGCTAAATTAGCACAGTCATGCAAGTGTGTGTTTTTCTGTGTGTAATGGCTGCTATAAACTTTTGACAAAATAATGAAAAATACATAGATCACCAGCGTGAATAAATGTTCCCGGTAGACGACAGTAATCCGGAGATGAACCGACATGTTTTGGAATGAAATAGAAAACCTTTGTTAAAGCTCCTCGGATGAGATATTCACATTAGACTCGCAGGCTCCTGTATCGCTCTCTAGAGTACACATCTGTTTTTCACTCCTCTCTCTCTTTCTCAGCCTCCCATCCGTCGAGCCGGTGTGATAAGCGATGTTTAGGCAGATATATTGGTCCCATTACGGCCACTTGATTCAGCTGCTCTACAGTCAAGGGGAGGCCATTAACTCTGCTGCTCAAGGCCACTTAAAGACTCACACATACATCTTCCTTAGGACATGGAACACTCACACACACACACACACACACACACACACACACACACACACACACACACACACACACACACACACACACACACCAATCCTGTAAACCAGACCCACGCAATCTTATTCCAAGACAAAGCCAATGAGCATGCAAAATCGATAGGGCTCTTTCAGATTAAAAGATACATAATAAAAAATAAAGGACATTCTCACAGACAAATAGTTATAAAAACACAACATTGGATACCAGTTTAAAGAGCAGCATTCAGTGGAGGCCGAGACCTCACAGCAGGACACAGGAGTCTGTTGTCTGACTAGAATAACTCATCCAAGGGGCTCAAATAAAGGTTTTCAGTCTAAAGCCGGTTGGGTCACCTCCAGTTTTCCCTCGTCTCTCCAGGAAACATTTGTGGTGAACTGGACATCTTCATTATCTTGGCTCAATGCTTGACATCAGGAGATGCAAAAGGAAAAATACAGATTCTTATATGACGGAAAATATCTGTTTAGCTTTATACCATCAGGAATTAAATGACCTGAAAAAAGGCCTTCACTTGTTTGTGTGTGTTAGAGTGGGTTAGGGATGACCTGTGTAATGCGAGTGGGAATTCTGTAGCCAGGATGAGAAGTATGGGTGGTGAATGAACATCAATGTAAAATTAGGGCTGCTTAATTAATCATATTTTAATCGCAATTACGATTATGGCTTGCAACGATTACGAACACAACGTAATCGGAATAAAACGATTTATTTTATTTTTTTTGGTTTTTCAGTTGAATTATACTTAAAGTTCAGGGTAATCAACTGTTAAAAACATACTGTTCAACATTTTTTCTCCAATAAATGTATGTTTTCAAAGTCAATGAATAATCACATTTAATAATCACAATTACAATTATTGACCCAAATAATCGAGATTATGATTTTTGCCATTATCGAGCAGCCCTACATTATGTCAAATGCTTTGAAAAGTTCTTTAAGCAAATATCCAAAGATCCACATCAAACGCTCAGTAGGACGTGACAATATTACATAATTAATGGAGCACAACAGGAGATGGAAATGGACCAAAATGCATTGCGTTGTCGTGCATCTGTCATCAGAGGCTTGTGAAATGTAACACTGTCTTTGATGCGTTTTTTGCTGCGGCATAATTCTGTCAGCGCTCTTACTTCTTTCCTATATGGGAAAATACGTGGAGGTGAAGTAGCTCAATCTGTACTGGGAACCCGAGGGTCTGCGGTTCAAGTCCCGGATCACACCACGTATGAAGTGTGGACTGGTACATTGAGAGGTATCAAAATGCGGAAACTATATTTCACTATATATGTATATTTGTGTGATGATTGAAGAGGATTTCATTCAAATCCTTCATTTCCATTCCAAGTACTATAGAAAAGTAATATATAACGATGAAGTGTTTATTTGCATACAATTTGCAACGCTCCCAATTTGTGGGCCTAAACAATTCTGCGCTATGGACAAGTGTGTTTGTTTAACCGGTGTGACGACGGTTTGCGCGTGTGTGTGTGTGTGTGTGTGTGTGTGTGTGTGTGTGTGTGTGTGTGTGTGTGTGTGTGTGTGTGTGTGTGTGTGTGTGTGTGTGTGTGTGTGTGTGTGTGTGTGTGTGTGTGTGTGTGTGTGTGTGTGTGTGTGTGTGTGTGTGTGTGTGTGTGTGTGTGTGTGTGTGTGTGTGTGTGTGTGTGGGTGGGTGGGTGGGTGTGTGGGTGGGTGGGTGGGTGGGTGGGGGTGTCTGTCAAAACCACGCTCCGTTCCTCTTCTGATAAGCTGAATTATTTATTGAAATGTTAAAAAGAAGCATTTTTCTTTTCTTGTTGGACGCCCAGTCGGGGATTCATCCAAAAAACATTCAAATGCTTCAGTTTGACATAGAGAGGTTTGTAGGAAGTGTGTTGGCGTCAGGACTCAACTTATCAGATCACTGTGAATGTTACTGCAGTTGCCACTTATTGCAGCATTCCTGGCAAATATTGAACTCTGCACTTTGCCTTTGAATACCAATTGTGTTAATTGAGAGGGACTAATGGCCTTGAGGAGTATGGTTTCACAATTTGGAACTAATTGTGATTAAATTGACCATTCCAAGCAAATCAATAGTTTTGGAATACTGTTCCAATACCATTTTTATTTCCCTGGGCCCATGTTGACATATTTAAATTGTCCGTTTTGTTTGACATGTAGATTAATTTAGTTGACTTAAAGGTGGGGTAGGTAAGTTTGAGAAACCGGCTCGGCACTTTTAGTTATATTCCATGTAATGCTTTCAACATCCCGATAGCAATGAATATCTTAAGTGCTTTGACAAAAAATCCATACAAAAATGTATCTGTGGAAGCCGTTGCGCTGTAAAAGCATGACCAATCATTTTAGCCGGCCCGGCTAAAATAACTGGATGGCCTACCTGCCTGTCAGCCTTCCATCTGTGCACAAACTTATCTCGTGCCCTCATTGGTCATGTGCGCGTTCGTGTGTGCGCACTCGAGCTGGTTTCTCCAAAATTACCTGCCCCACCTTTAAGCTAATTAAAGTAAGTAAAAAATGTCTTACATTTGAAAAACTAAAAACAGATATCATATTTGATTTTTTATGTTCAATGATCAACTGTCAAACATGTCTCCCATTCCTGTCTACCAACTCATTATTAAATCAGGAAACTGAATGATTTTTTTGATCAACTTAGTTCAAAGTTATACTACATGGTTATTATTATTCTAATAATCTATGTATAAACTCTTAGAAAAACAAATACTTTGCTAAATCCTCTAAACCTTTTATCAGCTTTATGATTCATTGAGAGAGTATATAAGAGTTATGTTTTGAGAGCAGCAGCCATTTTTCATAAATATGCTACAACATGTAAAATGGATTGTCTGTTAGACAAAGGGAATTGTAATGAGCTACTGTATGTTATAGAAACATGAAGGAAAGATCATAGGAAAGCTATTACAAAATGACAAAACAATTTTCACAAAAAGTGTAAAGGTTGAAATGGTTGTTCTGTAATGGAGAATGACTTATCTCAAGTCTCATTTCATTCATCTGGAATAAGTGGATTTTCCCATCCTGCTGAACAGAAGTGAAACCAATGACTGCCTGTAGGGAGAGACGTAAAGAAACTGATTGTAAGATTCAGATAATTGCTTGCAGAAATGCGTTTCACGTTGCATATTTTGCCCAACCATAGAAGTTCATCGGAAGGTGAGGCGGACGAGAGAAAGAGCTCTGTTTGATTACCTCTCTTTCTCTGTCTTTGTGTTTCACTCTGAATAATGTAATATCCATGCAGGGGTATGTGGGTCAGTGGGGCTTTTGCTTCCCCTGGAGAGCAGAGCCACACCCCGACACACACTCACACACACTCACTTAATTCACTCACTGAGCCCCGGCTCATCCGCCTGTCTGCCTCGCTGCTTAACTCGCTGCGTGACGTCATTCATTTTTCATAAAGTCTGCGTTGCTCGGTCAATATTTCATATGTGGTATTGACAAGCGAGTGAGAGTCCACTATGCGTAGCTGCTGTTCCCTCGCCTCCTTTCCCTTTCTCTCCTCCTCCTCCTCCTCCTCCTCCTCCCTCCATCCCTCTCTGGCCTGTAATTAAATTAGCTTTGCCTGCAGATGACAAAGGGCCAGTCATTGGGGCTGTGCTTAGATAGCGAGTAACTGCACTTAGAGCGGATATGAAGTTAAGGAGGAATGCTCTGAGCTGAGTTCTGGGTCTCGGGGTAAGAAGGTGAGAGAGAGGAGCGTTGGTCCAGATCAGCCTGTGGATGAGCTGAGACCAGACAGAGAGTTAAACCTCCTGCATTTAAACTGTGTCTGACCTTTACTGCAGGAGTGATGAGTGAGAGATCGGGCAACGCTTCATCACTGTGTTGGATTGACGTCACCTCTGATTATCAAAACACTGTGATTTATTGTTGTTTTTTAGCAGCAAAGAATCAGCAGATTCATTGTATGATTCATTGTTTTATGGTGTGGTCAATAATGTGAGAAATGCCCATCCCAACTACCCAGAGACCCAGTTCACATACACACACTTATAATATGTAGTGTATTGGGTAAAAGAGAGAAGGTTTGATGAAACCAGGTTCGGCCAAATGGCTCAATTTGAACTAATAGGCATCTTATTGTTGATGGTAAGGCTGGGTATTGGATCCTAAAGCGTTTACCATATTGATCGGATGATGTAAAACAGCAGCTCATATCCATAATCTTATTTTATTACAGTTTTTTTCGGTAAGATAATTTTACCAATTTTAGACAGTATTATTTTCTAAATGTTTTTGTGCGGCTGCTTTTAGTTTTGCATCAAGATAAAAACATTATTTATATATAATTATACTGCTCATGCTAATGACGTGCAAAGAAAATGTATCAAAACTCTACAATCTTTCTAGGGGGGCTGAGATATTAATGAAGATTTCCTTGTATTTTGACTCATATCCTAGCCCTGAAATAAAGAGTAACTTCCAGAGGCTAAACGTCAGAAACTCTGTCATGATGTTGCATATTGCATCTCTCATTTGAACGTCATTCAGGCCTTCAATATGGAGTCATATATACTGACATGGTGTATCCTACAATACAATGATGCAGCTTGCATGGAAATACGATATAAAAGAATAAAGCAA
The DNA here is from genome assembly GCF_949606895.1 of Notothenia rossii. Lineage (NCBI taxonomy): Eukaryota > Metazoa > Chordata > Actinopteri > Perciformes > Nototheniidae > Notothenia > Notothenia rossii. The sequence goes on from NC_136904.1 coordinate 30,806,759, forward strand.
AGGAAAAGTGACAAAAAAGTACAATTCTTATAGAAAAGCACCTAAATCGGATAGTCGTGTACCTCCTGAAAACCACAGCAAACTCCCTTATCCTTTCAGCCTGGCACTGTTTGTTTGTTTATTTGTTTGTTTGTGCTGACAGAGCTTTTGTCTCGCCTTGTTTGTTTGCAGTGCTTCCCACCTGCTCGCCGCTGGACTTCCACTGCGACAACGGTAAATGTATCCGCCGCTCCTGGGTGTGTGACGGGGACAATGACTGCGAGGACGACTCCGACGAGCAGGACTGTCGTAAGTACACTTCCTGTCTCTCTTGTCAGCACAAACATGCAAACAAATACAGGCACACTGGTATTTGCTGTCTCACACACACACACACACACACACACACACACACACACACACACACACACACACACTCTCTCTCCACTCAGGAGGGGATGAGTTATTGAAGTTGACAGATGCTTGCGGCAGCCATGTGCAAAGAGGAGTTTGTTTTGATTCTGAAACGAGTTGCCTGGATGTCACACACACACACACACACACACACACACACACACACACACACACACACACACACACACACACACACACACACACACACACACACACACACACACACACACACACACACACACACACACACACACACAGGAGGTTAGAACTCCCATGGTCGCCACACATGACACTCTGTGACCTCAGTTTATCCTGTTTTTCTTGTCATTTGTGAATATATCTGTGTGTGTGCATGACCGTGCGTTCTATCCAAAATACCCCTCAGCTGCTTTCCAGGCAGAATGTGTCCCGCAGAGGGAGAAGGGAGGAGAGCGTCTATTTCTACTGTCATATTTGTCTATCGCCTCCTGGTGTGTGTGTGCTCCTGTATTTCTATCTTTGTAAGGTCCATTTAAAGTTTGTGTTTTGTCTTTCTCTCACTTCTTCAATGGCGTAGAAGTTGCCTTCTCATCCTCACGTCTTAGTCATGGAAAAAGTATTTAGAAGCACTGCATGTCGAGCATTAGTTTATGTGTATTTGATATTTGTATCCCCCAACTTTATACAAGTGCAATGCTAAGAGTTTAGGTATGTATTGCGAGGTTAGGGAATGCATTGTGTCAATACGAGGCGCCTTGGTGTAAAAATGTGTCAGTGTTGGATTGACTCAGAATGGCTCCGTGTGTGCCATCTGATCCGTGCGGATGAACGCTGCACGGCAGTTGTTCCATCACACTGTCGGTGTCTTTTGTGATTCAGTCTAATCACACTTAACTCTCTGTGCAGGGACAGGAATAGTTACAGGGAGTGACGTGTTCCTGATGGAGACAACACATGGCTCAAAGAGTCACCCAGTGTCCGTTCAGTGACCAACTTCTATCTAAAGACCAATACAGACTTATTTTTACCTCAACACTTCCCAGTTATATAAAAAAAAAATAGTTTTAAGGATTGTGAACCACCAACATGTTGTTTAACTCATTGCAACATTTTGACATCGATAATTGCTGTTGGAATTGTTGATTAATACAATTTCTTTATTTAGCTCATAATAGCTTAGCTATATTTTTAGCCTAATGGGCTAGTCACAAGTGCAGAAGAGGGAGCTAGTGTGGTGAACAACATATCTTAAGTCGGATACACTGAAATGTGCTGAAAGTTAGATGAGGGGAGGGATGTTTAGCCTAGCTTACCTTTGTGTACCAGAGGCAGGGGGAACTTCCTTGACATGACTGTGAGGTAGCTAGGAAATCAGCAGATATGATTCCTCTATCCCATTAAGTCGAGCACATGGTTAAACAGTTAGACTTCTAAGAAACATCTCCAGTCTTTGATCTATGAATGAATAAACAATGAAGAGGATTATGCTGCAAATAAGCCCCCTCACAAATATTAGATCTTAGTAAAAAGGCAACACAACCAACAACATAAGCCCATAACCCAGGGACTTGCCTGAGGGCACCGGATGAGGAAGCCAGCGAGCTGAAAAAGAAAGCTTTTTGTGTTTGGTTAGCTCAGGAGACTGAAGCCCGTTGATATCTGCAGGCCAGATGGACCGCACTGTCTCAACTCACAGATGCAAAAATTAAACAAGGACCTTAACCGTTGTTGTGTTCGCATTACAGTATATAGGTGTCTGTTCAGACAGAAAAATGTGCCTATCTTATACCCGTACGTTAATTGCTGAACCCTTTGTGTAGTTTTTATTTATTACCCACTAATTTTACCACTTGTACATAATGGGTACAGATGTTAGCTACAGTATAAGCAATAAGTGTTTGTTTGGTCAGCCTTGATGAGTAAGCATTTAGCCTGTTGAGACAAGTTAAGTAATTTGTTTTTGAGATAGTGTTCAGCAGGTGTCATCTAAATGTGTTCTTGGGGTTTTTGAATATTTAAACCAAACACCATTAAGTATTGGTAATAATATTTCACTGTGGACCAAAGTGTTGGACTAAGAAACTGCTTTTTAGTATTAATAGAGGCATCTGTATAAATGTTTTGGTATTAGAACTTTTACACATTAAAATGTAAAGAAATGACAAGACCTATGTCATACGGTTTATTTTGTCAAGTAGTTTTCTTACAATAACGCAAGGGAAATACATAATTTCAATTAAGATAATGGTTTCATTCCCATTTGAGCCTGCATAATTTGTGTGTTTTTTCTGCCAAACCTGTCACAAATGAACTATTATCCAGTTCTAAGCCACAGTTTTAGATATGCTTTTGAGATTTTGATTGTTTTTAACTATATGTTTTTATTGGATGAAGGATTTTATTGATTGGACGTTTTAGAAGCCGGCAGAGCAGACTTCAACATCCTGTGTGTGGCAAGCAACATCTGAAAAACTCTGATTGTTTGACTTAAAACTGCTTTATTCAATGTCTTTACCAATTTGAATCAACAAGTTTATTTTGGAGAAGAGTAGACCTCTGTGAATAATCTTGCTCCAAGATATTAACACGAGAAGCTGACTGCAATAACAGCAACGATAATGAAAACAACGTTACATGACATTACATTTAGCTGACGCTTTTATCCAAAGCGACTTACAACTCCCATGATCCCACGCTACTTCATGATGTTTTTAATGAAGAGAGCACTAATGGCAAAACAAGATATGCTTTGTGTTCGAAGCGAGGGGGACATTGACTTGCTTAATAAAAATGGTGGATCCCGCAATTAGAGCTAGCACTTAAATAATCGCCTCGTTCTTGAAATTGATAGATTTCCACAGTCACTTGTGTATTAGACCTCAAGCAGTTTGAGTGTACAGCAGGTACAGGTAAGCTTTTTCTCTTCTGAATGATTTCTCCGTTACGTCCATCATCTATAGAGTTCTCCTCCTCCTTTGTTGACCCACATGCTGTATCAGCAGCCAGACACTGTATCACTTCCTGATGGGGGGGGTGTCTGTCTGCTTCGAGTCAGCTATGAATTTTTCATCTTCATGCCCAGTACATTTGCCCCGTTCCCCAAACTACTTATTATTTCATGCTTCTTTTATGCTCACCCTAGTCTGTCTTTCACCTTCCAATATTTTCAGCTTCTCAACGCGATGCCGTGGTTTCATTTCATTATTTAGAGACGGGGAGACAATCCTCCACGCTCGGCTGGAACTGAATTAGTTGTCAAGATTTTCAGACAAACACGGAGACTGAGGTGTGTCTCAGTCTCCGTGTTTGAACATGAGATTCTGAAAGTTTGAAAGTACATTTCACAGAAAGAAAAAAACAATTTCAGCACATGGAGAGAGCCTGGTAATGACTCCCAGCGCCCTTTGCCCTTTGACGTTTGGCTGCAGTGTGAATGATGAGCGTCTTCGAGGCTTGTTGACCTCCGACCTCCCTCTGTTTACCTCGCTGATGGGAGGGAACATGGAGCATGGGAGGAAGAGGGAGAAAATCAATTATTTTCTTATAAGTTGAATAATAGAGTAAATGAGTGCATTTGTCGATAATGCACATATAATTACATTTTCATTTGGCCCTGCCGATGGGCTTTTTGTGTTTTTTTAAATCCTTTTCTGTTTTTGGGGGAGGAGAGCATGTTCGGGCTGAGGGGAGGTCGATGTGGGTGAGGTCAGCTGAGGTTTAGCTGTCAAAGGTAGAGTGATGGATGGTCCGGGTGCTAGCTGATATATTGGACGATATTTGATTATCAAACATAAATCATATATCTCTATGGTGATGGATTAGTTACTAGAAATGACTTACTTTGCTTGTGTCGTACATAGCCTGGTCACAACTATTTAATCACCAAATGTAAGGGATCCTTTTAAATAGTGATATATCCTTATAAATGTATGTGAATAAATAAATATCTAATATAAAAATCCATTTTTAATAATAAATTAAAATCCATTATCAGTCGAGCTCAACAACGTCTAAGTTTTAAATATTAGCTTAAAGAAATGTTTAAGATTACATTTACCATTGAAGATATATTTTTGTTCTTACATTTTCTTAATATATTGTAATGAAAACTATTATTTTTTTCCTTAAATTTATTAATTTCAGTTTCATTTAGCCTTACAAAGCCAATACATCGAAAGACAATACGAAAGAAAATAAATAATACAAATGTTGACAAACAAAAGGGAAAAATATATACAGAAAGATATTTAAAAAAAATAATAATATAGATTTAAAAAACAATACATTTGTAATTGTATGAGATATAATGGAAACAGAATTAAGCCACCTTGATATCTTATCATATAAACTAGGTAACTGAATTCATGGACATGGGGAATATTCCGCAACTCGCACAAACACACATGGGCCTCATGTCTTGTCTCAGAGTGGAGTTTGTCTCAAGCAGCTTTGACTCGTGCTGTGATGAAACCCACCTGAGAGGAGATGAAAGATCTCAGTGAAATAAAGCAAAGCTTCATCTTCTTCTTCACCTGCCTATCTATTCTGTGGGCCCCCTTCTATTTCTGTCACTCCTTATCGCTCTCTGTTTGTCTCAGCTGTCCGGCATTCACACACGCCACTGATAAATTATAGATTACCTCCTGCCAGGGGCCATCCATCATTGGCTCTCCTTGACAAACCTGTTTACTCTGCCCTCGGGCGAGCATGGCTGGGCTTTGCCATCGATTGCATTGGTAACAGTATAAGGCGGTTTTCTGAAAATCCATACAGTCTTTGAATCAATGGTGTGATTAAAGAGGCAAGTTGGAGGAGTTGTTTGGAAAAATGAAAGGGTTTGGAACTGTCAATGTCACAGTGCGAGGAGTTCACTTGAGGGAGCGAGTTCTGTCTAACTGCACTGTCACGGGTGTCAAATGGAACATTTGTCTTTTTTTCTTCAGACTCAAGGTTACCTTTTGAGTGAGACAACATTTGCTAACGTACAACAGGCAGCATATATATCTAACTAGGACATAAAACAAGCTGCTGCAGCTCAGCTTCGGTCGATTACACCTGTCCTGAATGAAGCTGGTTTAAAATCGAAAGGAACTGGGGATTTGCTTAGCTTCTTTTTGCATCCAATTCTTGAAAATGACAGAAAAGTTTAGACCTTTCTGCAGTGCCAAAGAGTTTATAGCTGACATTAACTTCCTAATAGCAACCCTGAAAGATCAGGTGCAAAGTCATTGAGGTATGAGACAAGATCATATCAAATATACAGTAGGTCAAATGGTTTACGTTTGTAACGGTCCTTCTAAGAAGCCTTTCATAGTGTCACAGTAGGCTGATTGCTCGGTAAGAGGGAGAAGCATCTTTCGGACAACTCAAATGAGGGCCTGAGAAAGAAGTTAAAACCCTGCCCACTTTCCTATCTCCAAATGTTTCTAGTAAAGTCTTTGAAAAGTGCGCATCCGATTATTTGAAAAGATACAGAAATTGACAGATGCATCTTCATGCAACAGTTCAGCCATCTTAAATTTCTTGGTAGATGCTGTTTAACCATCCAAAAAGCTATGCCGTTGAAGACTTCTGACACTTTTAACAGTTGAATGTTTTCTGACCGATGGGAAAACAGCAATTTTGTGAGATCCACAGTAGCAATGATGGAATTAAATGCAGTGTATTGAGCTCAAATTGGGTAAACTTCATGTTTGGTATACCCCTTGCAGATGGACAATGGAGATTAGGACTATATAATGTATTAGTTGTAGTTTGAGATACTTCTATGGAAATATCAATTCTCTTTTCAAGGAATCTTGTCATCCATTTGACCCAACATAACTGTAAACTAACCGCTGAGTGTGATTTATTGTGTATTTGTTACACATCTTGGATTGAGTCAGTGACCATGAAGACAGCATCAAACACAGGATATTCAGTCTGTGGGTCTTTGAGCTCTAGACCTGCGACCTCGAGAGGGTTCACAGAGTTTACAAAAGAAAAATCTCAGTTGCTGCTCCCCAGCTCTGTGGCTGATATAAAATGCCACTGTTTCCCTTGTATCATTGCAGCTGGAGATATAGTGTCAGCACTGCCCAGGGACTACTTCCTCTTATCACATTCTTGTCCAGTATCTGCTCTTTGCTTTTGTTGTCACCTCATAACATGTCCTCTGAAACCTCTCTATCTTTTGTTTTCTCCCTGCAGCTCCCAGAGAGTGTGAGGAAGACGAGTTTCAATGCCAAAATGGCTACTGTATTCGCAGCCTGTGGCACTGTGATGGCGACAACGATTGCGGGGACAATAGTGACGAACAGTGTGGTGTGTATAAACACGTGAAAACTGTCATGCAAGCACATATTCATTCATTCTAACTTATAAATTAAACACTTGTTTCTTCCCTAATAAAAGACATGCGTAAATGTTCGGATAAGGAGTTCCGCTGCACAGATGGCAGCTGCATCGCGGAGCACTGGTACTGTGACGGAGACACGGACTGTAAGGACGGATCAGATGAGGAAAACTGTCGTAAGTTACTCTGCCAGTGTGTGCATATAATTTTGTATGTTTAAAAATGACAAGGCTAAACGATACTGATTGCCTGCTTTTAAAGAGCAGGCAAAATGTCCCTTGGGGTTAGTACATATTGCAGTCTAGGGTGGCAAATAAAAAGTAAACATACCATTTTCTCTGGAACTGACGATGGAAGTATTTAAAACCTGAAACGTCTCACTTGCTTCTCATCTCTAATACCAATCTGACACTTTAAAAAACGGCAGTGATTAAACACATAGTGCAGACTTTAAATGATAGAAATGGGATTTTAGTTGGATGGCATATTAGGATGTGGGTGAAACTTGGATTTGTTTATTTAAATAAAGAATAAACATGACAATTAGGTTTAGTCATTGTTGCCACTCATAAATGAAACAATTAGTTTAAGAGCGAATAAATATACGGTGGGTTAGTAGATTTGTGACCCACTTGCCAAACCAGACAAGTAAAAAGGAAATCGAAACATTTACTTTGAACCCTGACAGGAAGAAACCAGAGCTAATGCTCCTCAGGTTGAATCAACTACACATGGTATTATGTAGTTTGAGTTGTGAAACAAGGTTTGGGACTTCACCACACAGAGACAAACAGTTTTACCTCTGAAAACATATATATTTTAAATGCCCTATAGGCCGGATACATTTTAAGGTAGTAGCTCAAACTTAGCCTTCCTGTGAGCTGATTTAAAGATGTTTAAATATCTAACGTCTATGCTGTCAGAGACAATATGAGCCTAAACAATGGCTTATGGCAGGTGCTCAATGTCTTCCCCAAAAATGATTGGTAACAGGCAGCACTACTCGGTTTTGATTACCAAACAAATAGTGTTTCTTTAGGGAGCCATTTTCAGCTACATAAAGAGTTTTTATTGTTTGTTTTTACTGCTTTTTATTCAATTCTGCCGTGTTGTGTACTGTTTTATATTGCCCCATGCTCACTGCTTGTAGCTCTTCTGGATTTTAACTCAAATATGAAGTGCGTTATAAATGAAACCCATTATTATTATTATGTATATCCACTTTAATGTAGACTTTAATCCACTAAAAGCTGTGGCTCCTGGGAAGCCCATCAATCAGTGTGTTTAGCTGGCTTTTAGTTCCAGCAAATGAGAGAAGCCCAATTTCCCAAACCTAAGTAAAAGAATCCCAGTTGGCATTGTAGATTTGTTTTCCCGGACTCATTAGAGAGTGATTGAATCAAACATGAAGCAGGAAAAGAAAAGCGATCACACATACTGTGGTAGTGATTCATCTTATTATCCATAACGGTTAGAAAAATAAAATAATTCTTAATGAACACATTTCCACATCTAAACGGTTGTTATTGAGTTTGTTGTCTGATCCAACAGTAACTGGTTTACTGCAGAGCATGTGTTCACAGTGTTAATAGAGAGCGCAGTCTCTCCTTTATTTCATGTATAGTTTCTGACAGACTCTGCAGAGGAAGCTTCAGAGAGCCTGAGGCAGCCAGCTGCTGCACCATCTTTTCCGGCATCTGTTTAACTTGTGTGTGTGTGTGTGTGTGTGTGTGTGTGTGTGTGTGTGTGTGTGTGTGTGTGTGTGTGTGTGTGTGTGTGTGTGTGTGTGTGTGTGTGTGTGTGTGTGTGTGTGTGTGTGTGTGTGTGTGTGTGTGTGTGTGTGTGTGTGTGTGTGTGTGTGTGTGTGTGTGTGTGTGTGTGTGTGTGTGTGTGTGTGCAGCCTCAGATGTGATGGCAGCCACCTGCAGCGTGGAGGAGTTCCAGTGTGCATATGGCCGCTGTATCCTAGACATCTACCACTGTGACGGAGACGACGACTGCGGAGACTGGTCAGACGAGTCGGACTGCTGTAAGCTCTCCATTACTCACACACACTTAGGAAGACCTGACATTGACTCTAGGTGTTGGTTAAACTCCAGCCTCACAGAGAATCTTCCCCTTTAGACAATAATCCACTAGCAGATATATTAGTATTAGTTTTTTTTTTTTTTTTTTAACTTGTAAAGTCTTACTTTTTATACAAAATTACATTGTCAGATTTGAGTCTTTTTTTATCCTTCATAGTTTTAGTCAAAAAAAGGTCATTACATTTAAGTAAACTTCTAGTCATTATTTTTATTCAGAATGTTCATAAACTCTCTTTCGTCAGCTATTCTTATTCCTGAAAAAAAAAAATCCTATTCCTAATTTATTTTTGCCATAATAGTTCTCCTCAGCTAAACTAATGCTGCCTTACTTTAGTAAACTTTCTTTTGGCAGAAGGAAATGTTTTCAAAATGATTTCACTTGAATATCTAAGATGCAAACTCCAACATATCTACAAAAAGAAACATGAAACACGTTTTGGAGTGAACCAGCCTCTCCTGCCGTTGAGCTCACAGTGAGCTGCTGATATTTCCTTGCTCACTGATACTCTGCACGATCCACGGCATCGCTCGTCACTAAACAGCGTCTTGTGCAGGAGGAGAACATGGCGCTGCTGTGGAACATCAGTCCTCTGTTATGCCATTAGATGAGAGTTTCTCCTCCCTGTGGCAGCCATCCTTCCTCCCTTCAATCCTTCTTCACCTCTGCATCACTCTCTCCCCTTCATGTCCCCCCATGGCACTGCTGCACATGTGTACCAACACAGCGAATCATCCTCGTGTCATGCAGCTTGCTCTACTAGTTCAGCTGGAGTTTAAATGAACATTATAGGCTTATCTAGACAGGCATTTATTGGTCATTTTTGAGTGGATGCACCAGCTGAATCACTTCCAAACGGGGCACACTGTTTGAGTTTTGGAACAACTGATTAATTGCTTAATCTGTAATATGTCAGAAAAATATGGAAATTATTTCTGTGAGCTGAATGACCCTGCCAAGCGACTTGTTTTGTCCAGGAAGCAATCCAAAAACCCAAAGACTTGAAATAAAACAGCAACAAGCTGGATCAGCTTCAAGTGTGGTCACACGACACCCACACAGTCTTTACAAAGCAGAACAATTAAAGGGTTTCAGGGTTAAGCATTTCATTTTGAACTTTTTTTGCCATTTAAGTCATTACATTGGACATTAAACAGTAATACATGCAGAAATCATCATAACAATTAGTGTCAATTTCACGATTTCACAGTCAGTTGACGTCAGGTTGAGCTCATCAACAGCTGCTTTTTGGGGGGCGCCGCTCCACAGCATCTGTGAGAGCTGGAAGACATTCTGTCAGTTAGATCTTTTTTTGTCACTGTATGACACACACACACACACACAGTGTGAAGCCATGGTCCTGATTAACACAGACTATCGTGTTTCGCTCTCCCCACCCCGGAGACGCTGCCTGCTGCTGACAAATCTCTCAGCATCTCCCTCCTCATTCTCACATGTTTGTTTCATTCGCTCATTTTCTATAACCATCCTCCACATCTCTCTCACTCTCACACACACTCTCAAACACAGCGCTTTCCCCCCTTTGATGTGTTTATCTGCAGTGCGATAAGTGCAGCTTCAAGGTTCTTCCTAACACATTTTGGTCATGTTAGCTGACTGAGCTGTTCTCCGTTTCTCCCCCGTCTCCTCCCACATCCAGGTTTTTTAATTTCCGCCTCGCTTCTGAAGTCTTTTAATATATATTTTTGGAAAGTAGAGCTGGCAGCAAAGCTTAAAAAAGTGAAAACAATAATGAAAGGTGTGCAGTGGAATCAAAGCAGCACAAGAGTTATATGTATACTTTTGGCTTAGAAACCAACACGTTTTATTATTCAATGTACATCCTGTCTGATGTACTGACACTAGAATGACCTCATGTCACCCTGAGTCTTCATTTCCTGTAATTTTTAAACATACTCTTAATAATGTATCTTACGTTTTCTATGACTAGCAGAATGTCGGCATTCAGTTTCTGATCAAAATCGCAATGAATTCCATTTCATTAAACTTTTTTAAAAACTCTGAATACATCTTAGCTTTCAGAAACCCACATAAGTGTGTGGGCACACACACACACACGCACGCACGCACACACACACACACACACACACACACACACACACACACACACACACACACACACACACACACACACACACACACACACACACAGAGGGGGCATTCCTCAGAGGCCTAAAACGGCCCATCCTCAGACAGCATTCCTTGGCATCGGCTCTCCAGACACATGAAGGGCGCTTTGTTAGAGAAGAAGCCTCCCTCTTCCTCTCTTTCTCTCTTCCTCTCTTTCCTTCTCCCTCACTCATACACACACACATCCACAAACACTCAAAAAAGTCATGCCTCGTTACCGCTTACCAACACCGATACTGCTTTCGGGTGCGTAGCTGAGAAGATGAAAGAGAACCGTGAGTGTGTAAGGGAGAGTGAGAAGGATGAATCATCCGAGTGTGTGTTGGCGCCAGCGTGCTTGTTGGCATCCCATGCTGGTTCTTGTGACCTATACGTTTCTCTCTCCGTCTCTCTCTCTGTGGGAGAGCCACCTGCTGTTTTGATCATCTCTGTGTTCTCTCGCCCAGCTGATAAGCCTTCACGGTGATGCTTGGAGCTCGACAAAATCCCTTCTTTTCTTGCCTTTCCTCCCCCTGCATTCCCCTAGTTTGTCATTTTTGTTCCTCCCTTATCTCCCGCCCACTGTGGCTTTGATGGGAGCCGACTCATGCCATCAGGAGGACACGCAGAAGACGACACACACACACACACACTCAGGGATTTAAGATACTTATGTTTGATTCAGCTTTAATCTTCTCGTCCACCTCCAGCCTCGTCTGCTGCTGCCAGTTTGAGCTTCTCTTTGATCCGATCACATGTTGAGATGTGGTGGGACATTTAAAAGGTGGGACAGCTCTGATCTGTAGTCAGAGATGATCACAAGGCAGCCTAAATAAACAGGACCGAGTCATGTTTAAAGGGAAAGCTAGATCACTGGTATAAAACCATGTGTGTTTCCAGTTTTTAAATCAAGTCCTTTCCAAAAATAGATTGAGACAGAGAACCACCCCTAATAAACCCCAAGGTTATTGGACCTATTCCAAAATGTGGTCTACCCGAAAAGACCCAGATAGTGAGAGAAGACTGGCAGCAGCACAATGCTACACCGATAAAAGAGCATTGTTTTACATTGTTTTAGTATATTTCACAGTTCATGCACTGTTTCTCTTATACTGTTCATGACTAATGATCAGGGTTTGGATCTCCTCACATATTGATCCAATAACCGAAAATTCAATTTCGTACCTTAAAGGTGGGGTAGGTAAGTTTGAGAAACCGGCTCGAGATACACTTTTTGTTATATTCCATGGAATGCTCTTAACATCCCGATAGCAATGAATATCTTAAGTGCTTTGACAAAAAATCCATAAAAAAATGGCATCTGTGGAAGCCGTAGTACTGTAAAAAGCACGACCAATCATTTTAGCCGGCCGGCTAAAATAACTGGATGGCCTACCTGCCTGTCAGCCTTCCATCTGTGCACAAACTTATCTCGTGCCCTCATTGGTCATGTGCGCGTTCGTGTGTTGGAGGAGGGGCTCTGTAAGGAAGTGGCAGATTTTTTCCGGCTGTGTATTTTCAAATTCTAGCGCACTCGAGCTGGTTTCTCCAAAATGACCTACCCCACCTTTAACTTACATTTTATAGAAAAATGTACATTTAAGTTTTTTAAACTTTTGATATTGTTTTTTTAAAAGCAACCTGATGTTTTCTCCTCGATGCTGAAACTGGAGTATTTTTTGTATTTCTGACAGAATAACGAACTCCAAGTAGAGATCTTTTATTCTAAAAAGATGCTTCAGGTATAGTTGTGTTGTCTGTTTTGTTTTTCATGTTAATAATATAATCCTGTGTGTGTGTAGCTTCCCACCAGCCCTGCAGATCAGTGGAATTCATGTGCAGCAGCGGGATGTGCATCAACGCTGGCTGGAGGTGTGACGGTGAATACGACTGTGACGACCAATCAGATGAGAAGAACTGCAGTGAGTAGCCGCTTTCATCACACTGACTGAGCGAGTGTGTGCTCGGCATCAGATACAAATGCTAGATGGTTATGCATTTTATCCCGGATTTCATGCTGGTTCTGAAAAAACAAGGCACTTTATCAAATCACCTTATCTAAGAAAGAATAAATTAAGTGTGTGTGTGTGTGTGTGTGTGTGTGTGTGTGTGTGTGTGTGTGTGTGTGTGTGTGTGTGTGTGTGTGTGTGTGTGTGTGTGTGTGTGTGTGTGTGTGTGTGTGTGTGTGTGTGTGTGTGTGTGTGTGTGTGTGTGTGTGTGTGTGTGTGTGTGTGTGTGTGTGTGTGTGTGTGTGTGTGTGTGTGTTTTTTCCCTGCAGCCACGTCCATGTGCACGGCCGACCAGTTCCGCTGTGGAACTGGACGCTGCGTCCGGTTGTCATGGCGATGTGATGGCGAGCCTGACTGCTCCGACCGCAGTGATGAAGAGGGCTGTGAGAAGACGGGTAAGACTGTGCTCGTGGTCTTGTTTTCAGGAGCTAAATATAACACCAGCTTCAAACGTTGTCATGACAACAGCTCAGAACAGCCCTCCTCTGCACACAAACTCACTTTTATTTATTTTGCATACTGTTGAGAAACACAGTGGCTTTCAACCAATAGACTGATCAGTTTGGCAATTATTCTGCTGCTTTATCAATCTCTGGACCAACTTTAGAACCTGGCCTTAATGTTGAGATATGAATGATCAATGAACAGGAAAGAGAAAAAGATGGAAAAGGTACAAAGTGGACAATTCACACCCCCTAAAACATGCATATGACTCGCCTCCATGTTTTGGTGTGAGTGGCTGAGCATATCAGCCATGGCATGTTCTCTCTTCTGTCTGATATGATGAAACTAGATGACAGCCGTATGAAGAACTCAACAGCTGTGTCTATTTTCACATGGTTATGTAAAATAGTCCACAGAGCTTGATGATAGCTTATTTTTTTTATGTAGGAACTATGTTTTTCAATTAAACTACACCAACCGTATCACTGCGCAGAATGAACACTCAATGACGATGATATAATTTGGAGCTTTGACGACCCAAAACAAAGCAAAATAGCTCCAAAATAAAAATAAAGAGTAGGAGAGTTTTTTGTCTCACAGGATATATTATCTTTTCTCCCCACAGAGAGTCCTCCATGTGCTCCTGATCAGTTCCAGTGTGGTAATGGACGCTGCATCGGTCAGAGGAAGGTGTGTAACGAGGTCAACGACTGCGGAGACGGGACTGACGAACACCCGCACCATGATTGCCGTGAGTAGATTGAATATGATTATCTGAATATGATTTTTTAATGGTATATTTTTGTCGTTTCAAGTGGAGTTTTATGAGGTCCGTAGTCAGTGTATCACATATAATAGATGATAATACTACCCGAGTTTGGATAAACACGAGGGGTAAACTAGGAAAAAGCATTTTACACCCCTTGAAAAACCCTTATGTTACAGTATATGATATGTTCAATGGTTTACCTTGCTGTTAGATAAGTATTTTTTCATAAATATGAATACATAAAGTATTTAGTTAAGGTGAGATTTAGGCCTAATGCCCCAATAAACCTGCAAGAGGCTGATCACACTCCTCAGGCTTTGCTGCTTATAGGCCTCAAATATTTCTAGGTTCAACACCAGATGAGTCACACTTTTTACAGTGTGTGGTTGTATTTTTACTGAATCAGCATGCTGTGTTTATGTTCCTGTGCGGCGTGCAGGTCCACGTTCCAGCGAGGGCAACTGTAACCAGAATAACGGAGGCTGCTCCCAGAAGTGTCAGATGGTCAGAGGCCTGGTCCAGTGCACCTGTCACACCGGATACCGACTGATGGACGACGGCAGAGCCTGCCAGGGTACTGCTGTGTGTGTGTGTGTGTGTGTGTGTGTGTGTGTGTGTGTGTGTGTGTGTGTGTGTGTGTGTGTGTGTGTGTGTGTGTGTGTGTGTGTGTGTGTGTGTGTGTGTGTGTGTGTGTGTGTGTGTGTGTGTGTGTGTGTGTGTGTGTGTGTGTGTGTGTGTGTGTGTGTGTGTGTGTGTGTGTGTGTGTGTGTGTGTGTGTGCGTGCACGAGGGTGTGTGTGTGTGTGTGTGCACGAGGGTGTGCGTGTGTGTGTGCACATCCTATGTTCACTCTTATTAGTCAGTTTGTCCTTATTTCAGCAGGATATTTCCCAAAAGCATGAACACATTTCCATGGAACTTCCTGGAAAGTTAAGGTTTTGGTTAAAGAAGTATTGTGGACATGACTTGGGATTCTTTCCCACATTTTATTGGTGGAATTGTTAAATCTAATGTTGAAGATATATTTGCTCCCATATTCGAAAAGTGTCTTTGCAATAACAAGATAATAATTGAGAATACATGAGGTGTGGAAAAAGAGTACGATGTGTTCCAAAAGTGTGAATGTGTTGTTCACCCTGAAGCCCCCTCGTTACACTTCCCTCTTGAATCAATTGTAAAACCCTGCGAAAGTTTAACACCAGCATCCTTCTGTCCCTCCCCTCTTGTCTCCCTTTCCAGATGTGGATGAGTGTGCTGATGAAGGCTACTGCAGCCAGGGCTGTACCAACGCAGAGGGGGGGTTCCAGTGCTGGTGCGTTCAGGGCTATGAGCTCCGACCTGACAAACGCAGCTGCAAAGCTCTGGGTAAAAAAAAACACTGCACTCTGTTTCAACCTTGACATGTGACCGCAGAGAAGTTGCTGGGGTTTGACCTCCAATAAAAACACCCTGCTACACTGTTTATACTTACTTTAGCTGTAACTGTATCCATTCCTCTGCTCCGGGTTCTGATGATGGCTCATTCAGGGGGTCTGGGCTAGATTTAGTGAAGGCAGGCCTGGTACAGCAGCCCAACAATGGAGTTAAATCCAGGTCAGGATCCAGACCCTCATCACCACTGAGATGAATGCTCCATCGGCCCTCACTTTTTTTCCCAACTTTCACTTCATGTTTGGCTCCATGCTGTTTTACTTTTCACTTTACTCTGTCTCTGTATTTCCGTCCTCTAGGTCCGGAGCCTGTGCTGCTGTTCGCCAACCGCATCGACATCCGTCAGGTTCTGCCGCATCGCTCCGAGTACACCCTGCTGCTCAACAACCTGGAGAACGCCATCGCCCTGGATTTCCACCACGCACAAGAGCAGGTCTACTGGTCTGACGTGACGCTGGACCGCATCATGAAGGCCAACCTCAACGGCTCCAATGTGGAAGAGGTGGTCTCCACCGGTCTGGAGAGCCCAGGTTTGTAACATAACGCATGTCCAGATAGCAGGCATATATATCGTTTATCCATTGTATCCAACTCTGCTGCTTTCTGTCCCGCTACACTCCGCTCTCCCTCACTTCATCCATCATCTTGTTCATATATGAGCTCAGCAGTGTGACATTAATACTGTTGAAACACTTTTCTTGATTTCTCTCAGCCTCAATGTCTGAACTCTGTCTTAAGCTCTTTTGGCCAGTTTCCCCCTCCTTCTTATTCTCTTTTCTGTTCAGTATAGTTCACTGTTACTACTTTTTTAATAATATTTCAGTGTTTTTTTAAATATTTGTTTGACCTTTGGTATTTCTCTAGTTCTCAATTAAATCAAATGGTAATTGATTATTGCTTTGATGTTCTAATGACATGGTTTGAACACCAATTAACAAAGCGGGGAAGGGCAGAATTTAATTGTACAAACAATAATTAAATACAATTTTTGATATATGGATCAGATAATGAAAAACCTATTTAAAGATGACATTTACAGGGTTTTGTTTTAATCAGTATGAATGTCATGTATGTGTGTTCAACATTGGGCTGGAGTTTTCTTATTAAGCTTAAAGGTAGGGTAGGTGATTCACTTCGGAAACACTGTTTGTTATATTCCATGGAATACTCTTAACATCCCAATAGCAATGAATAAATAAATGCTTTGACAATAAATACATAAAGAATTTTCATCTGTGGAAGCCGTGGCGCTGTAAAAAGCTCGACCAATCATCTGAGCCGGCCCGGCTAAAATAACTAGATGGCCTACCTGCCTGTCAGCCTTCCATCTTGTGCACAAACTTATCTCGTGCCCTCATTGGTCATGTGCGCGTCTGTGTGTGTTGGAGGAGGGGCTCTGTAAGGAAGTCTGAAGGAAGGGGCAGATGTTTTCCGGTTGTGTATTTTCAAAATCTAGCGCACTCGAGCTGGTTTCTCCATTCTTACCTACCCTACCTTTAACTTAGCATGAGGGTTTGAAAAAAAGGTTAAGTCTAGCTCCGCTCTGTCCGAAGGAGAAACAAAACCTTAAACTAATTGTGCTTTGTCTCCTTTAGGTGGGCTAGCCATAGACTGGATCCATGACAAGTTGTACTGGACAGACTCGGGGACGTCCCGTATCGAAGTGGCCAACCTGGACGGGACGCACCGCAAAGTGCTGCTGTGGCAGAACATGGAGAAGCCCCGAGCCATCGCGCTGCACCCCATAGAGGGGTACGAGTCCAAACACACACACACACACACACACACACACACACACACACACACACACACACACACACACACACACATAAGATGTATGATTCACTACAGATGGCATCATATGCACACTCTCCCATCTATACATATCCCCTCTGGATGTGTCCCAGTTGTTGTGCAGCAGCGGAGCGGGGATTAAAGTTTGGCAGCACAGCACTGCCCACAGACGAGCATCTGTGTGGAACAAGTACTTCATGAAAGGGGCAGCAGCTAAATGGGTTTATCCCCAGTTTAATGTGCTGCAGTGGCAGGATGGAGTTTATGATGAAGCCCAAGATACATTTTAGGCTAGAAAAAACTAATTCAGCTTATTAGGTAGCTCATTTGCATGAGATAATTGAAAAATATCCACAAAAAAAAGATTGCTCTTTTCTCTAAGGCCGGTCGGAGCCGATGAGTGATGATGAAGAGGACATGAATGTAGTGGACAGAGGAGACTTTTTATTATATTTGTATATTATATTAGTGTTGTGTCTTGATTCCTGACAGCAATCTGTTTACCTCTTGCCAGCAAGTAAACAAAACAGAAAATTAATCATGACTGTCCCACTTTCCCCTGCAGTAAGATCTACTGGACAGACTGGGGCAACACACCTCGCATTGAGTACTCCAACATGGACGGCTCCAACAGGCGGGTCATCGCAGACACACACCTGTTCTGGCCCAACGGCCTCACCATCGACTACGCCGGCCACCGCATGTACTGGGTGGACGCAAAGCACCACGTCATCGAGAGGGCCGACCTGGATGGACGCAACCGCAAGGCCGTCATCAGCCAAGGTACACTCCGTCTGTTATCTCTCACTTTTGCCAAGAACATATTCAAAATTGGAATTTGTTAAATATAATAATAATAATAATACGTCATTTATATAGCGCTTTTCCTGGTGCTCAAGGTGCATTACAAGCAACTAAAGAAGAAAAACAACAACAAAAGTAAAAACTGCTAAGCTAGTAGCTGTTTGCAGAAACAGTTAAGCGAGTTCAACTGCACATTTAATTATAGTCAATTTTTTTTTATTTAAATGATGCAATCAGATGAATGTATTCCAAGTCCAATCTAATAAGAGCTAAGGCATGCTTGGGCCATATGCTAATTAGAATTGATGAATATAAACATCTATATGGTGCCTCGTTTTTTTTCATTGAAAGCTTTGAGAGCTAGAGATAAACAGGATATGAAGTGTTGTACAGAAGTCAGGCTGGAGTTAAGATGATCAACAATGTACACACTCAAGGGGACAGATATAGGATGTATCCTGCTGACATTATTTTATTATACCATATGGAGTTAATCCATGTCATATCATCATTAAAAATCACACACACACAGATGCCTTAAAGGACAACATAAAGCTGTGCGACTCCCAGAGTGAAGCAAACAATGTGCGTGAGCACTAAAAGTGGGGATATGGCAGACGTTAAGAGTTCTGATCTGTCACAAACACACCCTCTGAGACCCCACGTTGCAGTAAGGTGTGTGTGTGTCTGTGTGTGTGTGTGTGTGTGTGTGTGTGTGTGTGTGTGTGTGTGTGTGTGTGTGTGTGTGTGTGTGTGTGTGTGTGTGTGTGTGTGTGTGTGTGTGTGTGTGTGTGTGTGTGTGTGTGTGTGTGTGTGTGTGTGTGTGTGTGTGTGTGTGTGTGTGTGTGTGTGTGTGTGTCATCAGCCCTGTGAGCTCTTCTTAATGATGTGTGCTCTGAGCATAAAAGGCTGTAATTGGCCCTGTCCTTCCTCCACAGCCTCTGTTTGCTCAGACAACACACCAGACAAATGGGACGTGTGTGTGTCTGTCCGTGTGTGTGTGTGAGTGCATAGTAACGTTCCGAGCCTCTGGCCAGGAATGTTAACGAGTGTCTATCTCCCTACACCTATAGTTTTGTGTGTGTGTGTGTGTGTGTGTGTGTGTGTGTGTGTGTGTGTGTGTGTGTGTGTGTGTGTGTGTGTGTGTGTGTGTGTGTGTGTGTGTGTGTGTGTGTGTGTGTGTGTGTGTGTGTGTGTGTGTGTGTGTGTGTGTGTGTGTGTGTGTGTGTGTGTGTGTGTGTGTGTGTGTGTGTGTGTGTGTGTGTTAGCTGGATGAGTGCCAGCTCCTCTAACATTGGAGCTGGACAGCAGACGGGTGTCACGGATAATGCCGCTATCCAGTGTGCGCACCTGTGCAGGGGGGGACAGGAAGATGTGTGTGTGTGTGTGTGTGTGTGTGTGTGTGTGTGTGTGTGTGTGTGTGTGTGTGTGTGTGTGTGTGTGTGTGTGTGTGTGTGTGTGTGTGTGTGTGTGTGTGTGTGTGTGTGTGTGTGTGTGTGTGTGTGTGTGTGTGTGTGTGTGTGTGTGTGTGTGTGTGTGTGTTCATGATCATAGACTGCTCAAGGACGAATGCTGTGTACTGCAGTGAGATATCGTGTGTAGGGCTAATATTATTCCCTAAGGGAGAAACTAAAACGGATAGAAGGTTGGGTCCTTCAGGGGTATGAATGAATGAAATTCCATGTCAATGTTGGACATATCTTGCATACATGAAACATTTTGTGGGCTATGGTGGTGCCAAAGAAACAGTGTGAGTCACCACTACCACCATTAAGATTCATTCTTTGAGGATTGAGAATATCTATAACATGCAAACTGCTACTAGGCGTCACCAAGTCAAAACCTTTTTATCATATTGACATGAAAATGGGATTATTTGTACGTATAAGGCCATATCATTAGTTTTGACATGATACATTACATCATATATGATTTTTTTTTTTTGGAACCAGAAGTGCCCATATTTGGACAAGTGGGTGGAGCTCTGTAGGAGTGAGGTCTTTCAAGGGCAGACATCATTAAAGCAAATATTCAATTTCAGTTTAAATTCTAACTTTGTATAGTAAATAGTATAGCCTTTTATATTGTGCAGATTTGCCCGAAAAAGCAGTGAGTAGTGTCACAATAGTGTCTTTTAATTATAATAAATATAATAGTTATTTAATTAAACATTTTTGTAAGAACCAGAAAATGTCTTTTACATTTAGATAAGTAAGTTAGAGGATGTGATGCAAGAAGGAGACATCAAGGAGGACCACTGAACAGGCCATCAGTCTATAAGCAGCATTCTGTCCAGCTGGCGGCGACGTTGTGTTGTGTGACAGATCCAGTCGAGGCGTGAATAGACTGGGTGGTTCTGCATGTAGGTTAAAGGGGACATTACTCTGAAGGCTGGTGGGACGTTTGATGCCCTGTCGGCCCGCAGCTGCTCCTCCAGCTGTCCCGGAAAACAGGAGCAGGAAGGGTGGGGGTGCAGAGACAACAAGGAGGAAGGTGACCGTATCAAAACCAGGCGCCTCGTAGATGTCGAGGACTCACAGGAGGGAAGAGGGTGCACTGTTGTCGCCCTCATGTTAGGATAAGATCAGAATACACACATTCACCCAGTATCACCTCACACACACCTGTCTAAGGAGGAAGGACAATGAAAAATGTAAAATGAAAAATGACTGAATGAATGAAAAATGTACAGACGTGGTCTCATTATTTTTAGCTATTTGTTTTGTAATGACTTGAAATTGCTTTATTTAATTATCCTTTAACCGGAACGTTCCTGATAAGAATCAAAGTTGTTCCCTGTTTTTTGTTTTTTTCACCGACTATCTCAATCTTATTTTTTAATGAATTGGCTGCTGGTTTTTCGGAAACATTTGGCCTTTCTTTGGCTTATTTTATTCAATTAAAAAAGAGTTTTGTTGTGTGAGATTGGTACCATTATATTAGTATATTACATTACATATTAGTGATAGTAATTCCGGCGTGAGAGGGCGCTGACTGTTCGCCGCTTCTCTGTCCGAAAATCTCGTCTTTCTTTGTGTTAATCTAAGAGTTTCTGACCATTTTCTACTGCTACAGTTTTCTAACTATTCTGTGGCTTTTGTGTTCTGATCTGACATTTGTTACACCCGATTGTCACTTTTGACGTACGCTCTGGTTTTCTACCCTGCTACACCTGCCATTGTAGCCCACCTGCTAACGCTGCTCCATCCATCAAATAACCAGCCCCATTCTTCGTCCTGCCCCTCCCCGTGGGTCCCGACTCTGGTTCTTTAAACCTCCCGCTCCTGCTGTAAAGGACAGCCCGCGACTGACCTCTCATCCTGTCTGATGTCTTCCAACAGCTCCACTTGCAGCGCCGCTGGTCTACAATCAAAGCCAGCGCTGTGCTTACGCTAGCATCCTACCATGGCACTACGATGTTACGATACTCTATTATATTATATATTCAAAAATAAAGATTCAAAATTGTACAAGTTGAAGCTTTAGTTTTAACAGTTTGCAAGAGCGCAGGTACTTGCTTTCAAGCAGAACAGGGCAAAGAAACTTAGCGGGAGTCTTTACGTGTTCGGTGTAATGACGTACAACGGCCTCGACAACTTCTGTAGTCCTATTCAGCCACTTGTTAACAACCATCCTTTTTTCAGACACGTAAATTCTTCAAAAATCACTGCTGATGTATTTAATGTCGTAGAACAAAATGTGATCTGTCTCTTCAATTTGTGTCAAAGACAGACCTTATTTCAAGCTATTTTCCAAAGTACTATAGAGAAATTGCATTGCTTTTTGTCGAAGGAACCGGAAGTGGTAAAAATGCTAACTTACTTCAGCGTTTTAGGACGCGTCACTGCGGTTCTCTATAGAGAGGCGAAGTCCCTTCGTTCTACTTCCGCCCCATGGGACCTTATTTCAGAAAAATTATGTATTGAAGTCAATCGACAGAGAAAATTATCTTTCGATCCCGTTTGAATTGTGCCACGAATTACACATATGATGTTTGTCAATCTTAAGAAAATTATTTCCATGTAAAAAAAGTCAGAGTTTGTCATAAAACTGTTGAAATATAAGACTATGAAAAATACGCAAGTAGAAAGACTACAAATCCCAGAATCCCAGTCCCGCATGCTGGCTCTTACGGAACCTACTAACTCCCTTTTTGTGTATGTACAGCTCTAATCATGCCCAGACTTGATGATGAGTGATTTTCACCTCTTTTAATACTTTTCGCCTCATTCTGAAAGAAAGAATTGTAATGTGCTAACGTGACGGCCGTCTTGGTGTGTGTTGCGAGACGGGAGATGTAGTTCATTGAGCGTTTTCACACAAAAAAAGTAAAAAAATAAGGTCCCATGGAGCTCCCCCGGAAAGGGAGGGACTTCGCCTCTCTATAGAGTGGCCAAGTCCCTCCCCTTCCGGTGGACCTCCATGGGACCTTATTTCGAAAAGATTATGTATTGAAGTCAATGGAGAGAGAAAGATTATCTTTCGATCCCGTTTGAATTGTGCCAAGAATTACACATATGATGTTTGTCAATTCGAAAGATAATTTTGCAAGTCAAAAAAAAAAAAAATGTGTCGTAAAACTGTGAAGTAACACATTTGTTTGTGTGAAACGCGGAATGAACTGCATCTCTGTCTCCCACAACAACACACGTCACCAAGATGGCCGTCACTACTGTCTTGTCAACAAAACGATTGACTACCCTCACTATCACCACAATGAAACACGTCCAGAAGAAAGTCATGCAAAGCTGCCTGCCTGCCTTCCTTTGATTCTCTCTGAACTGCCTGGTCTTTTTAATGTTTAATGTCAACCATTTGTGCAGATAGCATGAAGTACAAAAGATCGGAGATCGCCAATGCTAGCGTTAGCATTTCTCCCCCGGGCTTAAATTGTGTATTATAGAATGATCACACCGGTAACAGTACTCTTCAAAGGGTTCACGAAATATGACTACTACTCTTACTGTTTAACATTTTGGGTTACTTAATGTTTCTTCATATTAAGGCTAATAAAAAAGACACGGTTGTAATGCTAACTAACGTGCTAGCTACTAGCTAGGTAGCTAACTTGATCCAGCACCTCCTGGTCCTTTCATCAGACGGGAAGCGAAAGAACGAGCAAGACTCATTGCTGGTATAATAACAACCTGGTACTAAGCACACAGGCATCTTGTTAAAGTTATCTTATCTTAGCCAGCGCCATATAGATAGATTATATCTATATGGCGCTGATCTTAGCTATCTCTTAGTGGAAGAAAACAATTGTGACATCACTTACGCGACTCTGGGATATGTAGTCTTTCTAGTTGCGTATTTTTCATAGTCTTATATTTCAACAGTTTTACGACAAACTGTGACTTTTTTGACATGGAAATTATTTTTTAAGATTGACAAACATCATATGTGTAATTCATGGCACAATTCAAACGGGATCGAAAGATAAGTTTTCTCTCTCCATTGACTTCAATACATTATTTTTCCAAAATAAGGTCCCATGGACCGGAAGTAGATGGGCGTGACTTTGCCACTCTATACACCCACCACTGGTCCATTACAATCCCAGCTGTACCGAAAACCTGGAGTGAATTCCACTGCCCTCTGCTCAGAGCTGGCCCAAATACCTGGAGTGGATTCCACTGCCCTCTGCTCAGAGCTGGCCCAAATACCTGGAGTGGATTCCACTGCCCTCTGCTCAGACCCGGTCCAAATACCTGGAGTGGATTCCACTGCCCTCTGCTCAGACCCGGTCCAAATACCTGGAGAGGATTCCACTGCTCTCTGTCCAGAGATGGTCCAAATACCTGGAGTGGATTCCACTGCTCTCTGTCCAGAGATGGTCCATATACCTGGAGTGGATTCCACTGCCCTCTGCCCAGAGATGGTCCATATACCTGGAGTGGATTCCACTGCCCTCTGCCCAGAGGTGGTCCAAATACCTGGAGTGGATTCCACTGCCCTCTGCTCAGAGATGGTCCATATACCTGGAGTGGATTCCACTGCCCTCTGCTCAGAGATGGTCCAAATACCTGGAGTGGATTCTACTGCCCTATGCCCAGAGATGGTCCAAATACCTGGAGTGGATTCCACTGCCCCCAACCACCAAAAACTGACAATAACACATTTCATTCCACCTCCACTCCGCTCCTCCCCCCCATCTGATTCCCCCCCCCCCCGCACTGTCAACCTGGACAACCTCATACCTCTTCAGCCTGTGTTGTGACCACCCCCCCCCCCCCCCCCTCCCGCTCAACAAAAATTGCCCTCCTTAACATACAATCACTCAACAAGGAAGCCCTCATCCTCCATGAACTAATCTTGGAAAAATCCCTTGACTTCCTTCTGCTCACTGAAACTTGGCAACAGCCCGATGACTTCTTCTCCCTCAACCAAACATCCTCCCCTGGCTTTAAATACATCACTAAACTCCGCCCGTCCCGCCATGGTGGCCTTGCTGTAATCCATAATCAGAACATCCAGATCACAGAACTCACCCTCCCCTCAGTATCATCCTTTGAATTCATTGCCTTCAAAGCCCCTCCCTCACTGACAGTCATCCTCATCTACCGGCCTCCTAAACCTCATTTCACTGTATTCATCACACTTGCCTCATCCCTCTCTCAACGTCTGTTATTACTTGGTGACCTCAACATTCACATTGACTCTCCAACATGCAAGCTGGCATCCGAATTCACAACCCTACTGTACAATTTCACTATCACCCAACATGTCACCTTCCATTACAAAGGACACATCCTTGATCTTGTTTTGCTCTACCAACCTCCAGTGATTGACCTCCACCCTACTCACCTCCCTCAACACTCTAGCCCCCCTCAAAAATAAAACTGTTACTTTCAAGACCTCCTCACCCTGGTTCACACCTGCACTCCGTAAAATGAAGCAGCGAGGCCACCAACTTGAACGTCTTTCAAATAAATCTTCACTGACCCCTCCCGTAACCACAGGACCCTCTTCTCCACAGTTAACAAGCTCTTCAAACCCCGTGCTGACAACCTCCCTACTTCTACTTCCGCTGCTTGCAGCTCGTTCCTCCAGTTTTTCGCAGACAAAATTAACGCCATTAACCACTCCTTCTCAGCTCCATCTGATATACAATTATCTCCCCCAACCTCCACCGCTACCACTTCTCCCCCCATCTCCCTTGACCTCCTGACTCCTACTCCCCAGTGCCGCCTCTCCCAGTTCAACCTGGTTACCCCACTTGAAATACTCCATCTGATCGGTTCCTCAAATCAAACAACCTGCTCCATTGATCCTCTACCCACTCCTCTCCTGAAGTCCTGCCTCCCCGTCCTCTGCCCCTATCTTGCTAACCTTTTCAACTCCTCGCTGTCCGATGGAACCGTCCCTTCTGCCTTCAAAACTGCTGCCGTTACTCCAATCCTCAAAAAACCCGGTCTTGATCCCTCCTCCCTCACTAATTACCATCCCATCTCCAACCTACCATTCCTCCAACACATTGTAGCCAAACAAATTCACTGCCATCTCCAAAGCAACCAGCTCTATGAACCCCTTCAGTCTGGATTCCGTCCTCACCACAGTACCTCACAAACCTTCTCACCCCTTATCAACCCCCACGGTCCCTCAGATCCACCGCAGCCGGACTCCTATCCATTCCCACATTCACACTCTGCAGCTTTGGGGACAGAGCCTAGGCTCTGGAATTCCCTCCCCCAAGATCTTTGTGACTCTGAGTCCCTCACAGTCTTTCAGTCCCGACTCAAAACACATCTTTTCAACTCTGTCTACCCATAAGCCCCACCCACCCCCCCCCTCTCAATCAACTTCCTCTTGACTAATTTTCCTTTTATTTTATTTTACTATATTCATTTTTTTGGCTGTCCTTGTTTGTCTACCCTCCCTCATACTGTAAAGCATCTTTGAGTTTTAGAAAAGCGCTATATAAATATAATGTATTATTATTATTATTACCAACCTCTATTATTTCAGCAGCACTTACAAAAATGTTCAAACTATTCCGTCCCTATTCCAGACATCGGCACATTTTTGTTCACCTTTTAGTGTTTAATGATAAAGTTGAGCTTTCACTCCCTATGCTGACTTTATGAAAGGAATACCAGTTATTTGTACATTTATGCTTTGTCATACCAGTAAACATGGGAAATGCAGTGAACAGTTATAGTTTTTAAGGTCAATATACACAGGAAACTGACAATACAGCATATTGCATAAGATATTGATAAATACAGGAATTCAATGTTAAATCTGAATGAAAAACACTTTATATTAATAATTTATCTACAGTACCTGCACAAATCTAGTTTTATATGTTGTTATTTTGATTTTCTTTGTTCGATGTCCCCGTTCTTCTCAACTTTGCATGGCCAGTATCCTGAAAGCCGAGATAACTTATTATTAAAATAAAACATAACAGAACCAACAGCCATCCCGATAGAGCTTCCCATGTCCTACAAAATCAAAATGTATGTCCTCCAAAAGTCTTTGACATCCACTTTTTAAAACATTGGATTGAGCTATAGCAAGTAATTATTTAAAAATATATGACTAAAATATGTACTAGGCGAAATATTTAAGAGTTAAGAAATTAAACTAGTCTGTGAACTTTGGTGGAAAAAATGTGCACTGGCAAACAGTTTCTACAAATCTTTGGCATGTTTGTGCTCCAGCCAACACATGCTTTTACTGCTGCACCAAAGATAAGATACAATAACTACAATAACAGAGTATAGCAAACTTTTTCTGGAGACAAACTGAGATATATTACATAATTATTTTCATCTACACTAATGAAGGTGCAAACCAAAGGAAAATTAAACAGAAGACGTTCCTAGATTAAAATGATAAAACTTTTGTTTCATAGAATTGTAACAAGTACACACACAATTACTCTAATCCTCGTGGTTCCTTAATCATTTGTCTTTTCTCCAGTTTTAGCCATTTACCACTTGACATTTATGCCTTGCCATTAAACACTGTCATTAAATGAGCAGCGCTGTTTTTAAAAGTCCTGGGCCAACATACTCACCACGGCTCAGGAATCACTTTTTCCATCCATTTGGCCCTCACATCCAACTGGTTGCACAGATACTTCACCGGAGGATGATTAAGCTGGAGAGAGAAAGAGAACGTCACCCTGAGCAGATTTTCCCAATAGAGACAAATCTGCGAGGAGTTCCCTGGCTATTACACGTGTTACTGTTTAGGCATGGCTTCCACTGACTGGATGTCAACAACTTGTTAAAATATAAAGGACTCAAAGCCTTGATGTCCAGTTCTAATGCAGCCAACTTTTTAAAAGCTTTCGTCACCAGCTTTTGCTATCCATCCATCTTTAACTGTGATCATTGCTCATTGTTCAAGAGACATGCTGTGTTTAATATATAGTGGGAACAACATGTTTTAAGACAACAAGGCCAATAAAAATGTATTGTTGTTGCACAAAAGTATTTCTCTACTAGCTAAATAATTCTCTTAAAAAGCATTTAGACCATCAACAAACAATTAAACTCTCCAATAAATCTCAACTTGGGAGATTGTTAGGGTTAGGATACATCAAACACTGTTACCTTGTAAGTGAAAAGACTGGGATATATAACTGTCCATCAGATTACAATCTCCTATTTAAATTATTCAAAGCTACAAAGTAAATAAAATATTGTTTTGACTAAGAGAGGTACATATCCGACCACTATCAGTCCGTCCACACGGCGTTGTGTGTTGAAGCTTCAACGCTTCTGCCCATTCACTTTGAATGGGGTGACGTCACACTTTGACGAACTGCATTGTGGGAGCGTTGCTTTGCTTTGCTCGCGTTGATCGCTTCAAAAGTTGAGCAATGTTCAACTTTTGAAGCTTCGGCAGAAGCGTCAGCCAATCAAATCATATGCCAGTACAAGCTCTAGCCAATCAAACCGCTGCTTGTGTGTCTGGGGCGGGAGATTCATGTGATTGGTTGTTGGTCGAGTTTCAGACATGCCCGCCGGCAAGCTTCAACGCACGCTGCCGTGTGGACGCTGCGTATCAGTCTCTTGCACCAGCCCAACACTCTTAAAGACTGTTCTCAATCTGGCTTTCAGATCCTGCATGGAAAAGTCACATTATTTGAGTATCCTGATGGAGAATCTCTGCTTTTGGCCGCTCTGACCACAACTAAACCAGCTATAGCCCAATGAAAGGCAGGGTAATTGAAAGCAGCTCTAAATGGAGACGTTATGACATCAGCTAAGCCCGCAGCACTGAAAGGGAGGATGTTTGGAGAGCATTGGTGGAACAAGCCAAATGCAGTGGTTGTTCTTTCCATTTTCTTCTGTGTCTTTGGATTTAAACGTCCACATGAAACTCACAGAATCATTACTCCATGATGATGCCAGACTTAGCGCCTGCGTTTTATCACTACTGCTCATTGTTCCTGAAAGATGCCCTTTTGTTGTTCTATCGCACACACCATCGAGCATCTCTTTTCTCTATCTGTGTTTCTAGGCCTGCCCCATCCGTTTGCCATCACTGTGTTTGAGGACAGCCTATACTGGACAGACTGGCACACCAAAAGCATCAACAGTGCCAATAAATTCACCGGCAAGAACCAGGAGATCATTCGCAACAAGCTGCACTTTCCCATGGACATCCACACCCTGCACCCCCAGAGGCAGCCTGCAGGTCAGTACTCAGTCATGCTGGAGGCCAACTTGAGTTTAAAGTTCGTAAAATATCCATCAAATCTGAGTGATAGCGGCGAGGATCTATGCGGGGATAAGAGGAAAGAAGGGAGTTGGATAAAGTGTGTTTTTTATATTATGTTTATCAAAGGCTAGTACTATCATGAACATACATGAACATATCTTTTCTGCCATTGTTGTTGAATAATAGCAAGGTCACAAAGCTCCCACTTGAATCAGGTCTATCAATCACATCACACAGAAGGATTCAATATGTGCTCCTCTTTCTACGAACAGCACCATGAAATGGCAAAAGTCAACATTGCTAATCCTTTTATTTAGGTTTTGCAGTAATATGCAAAAACGCAACATTATTTGTCGATATTGCAATATTGCATACTGTAAATGT
>NC_136904.1:30836193-31105620 GCF_949606895.1 Notothenia rossii
GTCGCCAACCTGGACGGCTCCATGAGGAAAGTTCTCGTCTGGGAAAACCTGGACAGCCCTCGAGCCATCGCCCTCTACAATGAGATGGGGTGAGGATAATAGAGCGTGATGAGGAGAATTGGGGGAAATCTTTGAAAACAGTCCTGAATTTTACCGCACTGTGAAAACAGTTAAAAGTCTGGCATTCAAAACATGACCTTAGTAAAAGTATGAAACGATTATCAGCTGAATCTAAGTATAAAAATGTAATGTAGTCAGGCAGTAAAATACTTCCTGTCAGTTTTACTACTATATGTGCTATTTTTAGATTAATAGTACTGCTTCATTGGTGTGAATATTGCTTTTCACTGCTGTTAATGAGTTCTTTTTTTAAATTCATTTTTAACTTCTTTGTATTCAGATGGGTAGTTTCATCTACTGCAATTCATCATGTCTAAAAGATATGGATACAACACAAAGCCTTGCTGTCCTGTGAGAAACATATTACACTAAAAAGTCATCTTTTTAATTGGCTCAATAAAACAGCATTTTTTGTAACAACAATGCATTTTTCAGCAGATTCAAGAGGTTTTCAAATTGTTTATTTATCTTGAGATGAAGGAGCAATTTATTACCACCTAAGGGAACACTTTATCATCCAGTTTACACCCTAAATCAACACATCTGGAGATACCTCGTTTTCACTGAAAAGAAAGGGGATACCAAACTAAAGTAACTAAAGTTGTAGACAGATGTACTAAAAAAATGCAATATTTACCTCTGAAATGTAGTGAATTGGAATTATAAATGATCATTAAACAAATGCTAAAGTAGGGCACCTCAAGTGAAGTACATTGCTTGCTTTTATTATGTTTATTGTATCCATCTGACCCCAAGAACAATTTCTAGTACAGTATGTGAACTTACTTAACATTAAATGGTGTTCTCCATCTTTAATCACTCTTTCACTCTCTCTCTCTGACAGGTATATGTACTGGACAGACTGGGGAGAGCATGCTAAGCTGGAGCGCTCTGGGATGGATGGTTCCGACCGCACTGTCCTCATCAGCAACAACCTGGGCTGGCCCAACGGCCTGGCCATCGACACGGCCGGCTCCCAGCTTCTGTGGGCCGACGCTCACACTGAGGTCAGCAGCTGTGACCCTAACGACCCCTCACATTGATTATCAGCTCTTAAAACATATATTGTTACAAGATGAAAAGCCTTTGTCTATGGGTTTTCTATGTTGATGGAGCTACTTTAACACTGATTGCCAGTCACTCTGATCGAAGGAACTTAAAAAAATATTTTTTACTTAAAGGTCACCTATTATGCAAAATCAAATTTTTCATGAATTGTATACATAAACATTTGTCCCCTCTGTGTAAAGAGATTCAGAAAGTTTCAGGAAAAAAGATTTGCTCACTTTTTGTCCTGATCCATTTATATAAAAAAATCTGATTTTGGCCACTTTATGATGTCATAACGATTTATTGGGTTGTGTAACCATTAGCCAATAACCAACCAAGGTAACACCCCCCCACCTTATCACCTGCATCTCCTCCTAGAGCACCATTGAGTTATTTGTAACCAAATATCTCACAGAGGGGCGTGGGGAGTGGCTACTTTATTTTCATCAAAAGTAACAGACAGAGAATCAGCACTTTTGAAACAGGGCAGAAACAGAGGGGATTATGGGACGCTACAATGATCTGTTTGGAGTCAAACACTTCAGAGACATGTTTTGTATATATATATATCTATATATCTATCTAATATATTGATGAAAAATAGTATAATAGGGGACCTTTAAAACATATTAAGCACTATTTAACTAAAAAAAACAGCACCATGACAGTCACGCATGCTGTAGGAAAACATTTTAGTCAACTGAAGAAATAGCTATTCAATTCTTAAAGAGGACCAAAAATGACACTCACATCATACTTAAAGATGACTAAAAAGTGGAATGCTAATTGGCTTAATTTCAGTGCGTTAAGACAAAAGGCACCAGCCGTTATGGAGTCATGGTGGTAACCCTCTCCTCTCTCTGGTCCTCTGCAGCGCATCGAGGCAGCCGACCTGAACGGGCAGAACCGACACACCCTGATCACCCCAGTCCAGCACCCGTACGGTTTGACCCTGCTGGGCTCTCACATCTACTGGACCGACTGGCAGAGCCGCAGCATCCAGAGAGCCGACAAGAACACAGGGACCAACACCATCACTGTGCAGGCCAACCTGCCGGGCCTGATGGACATCCAGGCTGTGGACAGGCAGAGGCCTCTGGGTGAGTCTGAGGAACATACTACATGATAGATTCTGTACGAAAAAAATGGAATATAGACTAAACAGCAATTTGTTTATAGTTCAGTTGAACTCAAACAAGGTTTTTAGTGTGCTGTGTTACTGGCACAGTTGAAATAGCCCTGCTGCCTGAGTTTTCTTCTATTTATTTTTGCTGATTTGCACATACTTCTATCTTTATCTCCTAGTCAATACCTCATGACTTTAACCGTAGCTCATCAAACGACTTTCTACTTTTTATATTTTCCTTGGTGACAATTGTTTTGGTAGCCTTGCATGATTGTCCTGAATATGACTCCTGTTGATTGTAGAATGTGTAGCTCGCCAAGTGATTGACAAGTGATTATATGTTGCCTGGAAACACTCAAACATAAACTAAAATCAGCTTTGAGTGCACACAGCTATTTGTCTGGCAAGGCGTCTTTCCAATTTCCAATTTATTTTAAGTGCACTTGTGTCGGTTTGCAGGTTTTAATAAGTGTGGCAGGAGGAACGGAGGCTGCACCCACCTGTGCCTGTCTCGCCCCAACGGGACATCCTGCGCCTGTCCCACTGGAATCCTGCTCAAAGGTGACAGCAAGTCGTGTGAGGACTCCCCGGAGTCCTACCTGCTTTTCTCCAACCGTGTCAGTGTGCGCAGGATCTCCCTCGACACCAATGACCACACCGACGTGCACGTGCCGGTGCCCGAGCTGCACAACGTCATCTCACTGGATTACGACAGCGTGGACGCAAAACTTTACTACACCGATGTCACCCTGGATGTTATAAGGTGCGATTAAAACAACATGTGAACTATGTTGCTATCAATTTAAGGATATTCTCGAGTGCGATTGTTTTTTTGTTGTTGATGTGCCTAGGACAGAGAGATTGAAAGCCCACTTGTTAAAGGGGACAGTCCCTTCCAACAGGAAACAGCAGCCATTATAGCCATACAGACTCTTACTAAATATCATATATGTCCTCCCTTAACTTTGACCTTTAGGCGTGCAAACTTAGACGGCACCGGCATGGAGACGGTTATCAGCCAGGGTCTGAAGACCACGGATGGGCTGGCTGTAGACTGGGTATCCAGGAACATGTACTGGACCGACACCGGGCGCAACACCATCGAAGTGGCCCACCTGGATGGAACAAGCCGCAAAGTCCTGGTCAACAACAGTTTGGATGAACCGCGAGCCATCGCAGTGTTCCCGAGCAAAGGGTAAGACAGGGGACTGGGCTCTCATAAAAATAGAAATGTAGGTTTGGGTTTTTAAACTATTAAAGTATATTTCTTAAGCATTTTGGAGCTGTTAAAAGATGACCAGGAGACAGATTATGAACTATGCTGGAACTACCAGTAGAAAAAGTGGAATCTTAGGAGAAATAAGTCATACATTGTCTTTTAGTTTGGAAGTGTCACATGTTTGCCAATATTTTCTTTCAACGCTGTGCAGTAGAAAGTCTCCTCACCAGTTCTCCTGGTTTCTGCAGGTACCTGTTCTGGACTGACTGGGGTCACATTGCAAAGATTGAGCGATCCCACCTGGACGGCTCTGACAGAAAGGTTCTGATCAACACTGACCTCGGCTGGCCCAACGGACTCACACTGGACTACGACACACGAAGGTCAGAGAGGGAGAAATCCTGTGTGTGAAACGGGCTACATAGTAACCTTGTAAATTAAATCAGATTAGATATTTTTGAAAAAATGATGATCTTCACCATATCTGAAAATAATATCTACAAGTCAAGGAGAGACTTATGAAGATTTGTATAACGGCCAGTTAATGTATAACAACTAAATATACGATACAGAGGGTTCAATGCTAGAAGTTTAGCCAATTTGGATTATTTAGAGTTAAATGATAGATCTGCAATGCTAAGTCAATCAACAACAAAAAAATATATTATTTTGACTATTGATGGATCAGTAAAGTCCATTTTAATGCAGAAATGTCGGAAAATGCATTTTTGTACACTTTTTAGAGATGAAGATTTCATGGTTTTCTGTTTGTAAATGAATTAAACAAAAATTATTGGGTTTTTGAATGAATAAACAAGACATGTAAAGACATAACCTTGACTTTGTTAACCTAGGATATCAATTTTGAACTTTTTCTGACATATTAAATCATATTCGAGTTATTTGTGGGTTTTTCTCCGGAGGTTTTTCCTTGTACGATGTGAGGGTCTAAGAATAGAGGGTGTCGTTTTCTCATACTGATATTCTGCACAAACTGTGCTGTTGTATTTGCTGTAAAGTGTCCTTACTGTAGGGTATTTTTATTATATGTACAGCACTTTGGCTCGACCAAAAATCGTTTAAAAATGTGCTATATAAATAAAACTTGATTTGATTTGTATTTCAGTTTTAACCCTATTAATTGACACATCTTTTGATTTAGAAAGTGATGAAAGAAATAGGTGTTTTTTTCTCCAGTTAGAAGGCTCCTACAGACAGAAGTGTGTTTATGAATCTGTGGTGTTTTCTGCAGGATCTTCTGGGTGGACGCCCACTTGGACAGGATCGAGAGTTCGGACCTGAACGGGAAGCTGCGGCAGGTCCTCGTCAGCCCGGTGTCCCACCCGTTTGCCCTCACGCAGGTACCCCCTCCCCTCCTCACCCTCAGCTGTCAATCACTGGGTGACCCTTCCTCCTGGCTGCCTCCTCCACTCACCTGCTCTCTTTCACTCATCGGCTCACCGTGTGACTCCGTCTCTGCGTCCTTCAACTCATGCTGAACCCATTCGACTTAACCATTTCTCTTCTTCCACTCTGACCCTCATTTTTCTTCCTCCCTCCCTCTTCCCCTTCCCTTTCTTCCTCCCATTCCCCTTCTCCTTGTCTGTGTTTTTTCTCTCCTCTCTTCTTCTCCCTCGTTTCCCCAGTTGAAGCCGGTGTCCTCCCCTCTAACTCCTTTCTCCCGACTCTCGCAGCAAGACCGCTGGATCTACTGGACGGACTGGCAGACTAAGTCCATCCAGCGGGTGGACAAACACACAGGCCGCAACAAGGAAACTGTGCTGAACAATGTGGAGGGCCTCATGGACATTATAGTGGTATCACCTCACAGACAGACAGGTAAGGGTACAACTCCAGATGTTACAGGAGACATCAGAGACTTCACTTTGTTCATCTGTAAGGACAGGGGACTGTGTCGCTGGTAAAGTGCTGAAGCAGTAGAGACTGATTTAAGAATTAGAGCTTTAAATAAAACAGGAAATGAATAAAGGTGTAGAGTGGGTTGCAGTTTTACCCTTTCACACTAAAATTACACTTTTATGAAGGTTTTTAAATGCAGGCAAACTCCCTTGCAATATACTCTTTTCCCAATGCATGCGAGTGAACCAGGGTGGAAACAGACAACAAACTGGACACATAAAAGGAAAATAACGCGATGCCATACTGTAAGACAACAAATACAAACATTTAACCCAATTACACTAATTTGATCTGAAATATTACAAAAATGTTCACAACAACACCACAGAGTACAGTCTCAAAAATATATGTTGTATTTAATCAGTAGGAATTTCTCTTACAGTTTAAACATAATCAGAACTGAAATGAACCCCATCAAATTTGCCTCCCTGTAAAAACACTTTGAATTATAGTCACATTGATTCAGTGGTAGCCTGTCGATTTGAAGCTTGGAATGTTGAAGATACCTGACTTTATTGAGGTTTTTTTAAAGTATTTTTAGAAATGAAAGAAGTATTTCACAAGAGGTAGCCACTATTATTATTTTGAATTGTATTTAAATGCTGGAACCTTTTTTTCAGAGTCTAAGTGCTGTTAGGTAAAGGAAGCTGAATTCAGATCTTATCACGGCGGAAAAACCCTCCCTAGTTTCAGATATACCAGACTCAGACACACTGTTTGAATGTTCCCTTTCTTCTCATTTAGGTACTAATCTCTGTGGAGTAAATAATGGCGGCTGTACTCACCTCTGCTTCGCCAAGACCAACAGTTTTGTGTGCGCCTGCCCCGATGAGCCAGACGGGCGACCCTGCTCCACCAGTGAGTGACCACTGTTCGCTGTGACTGTTCCTAATGATGTTTGACTTTTGTTTGACCATGCCAGCATGTTTGCATGCAATGTCTAGGCAGACCTTTATATGAAAGGTGCTATATAAATAAACTTGCCTTGCCTTTCCTTTCCTTTATGGGAACTCAGATATTGAACAAGGTTTAAAACAAATTAAATATGTTTTACCAAAAAATGTAATATGAAATAAGACACACAGATACACGTTTCAAATACAATTTCACGCAATGCCTAAACCTTGTAGAAATAATAATTAAAGACAACCAAAAAACAGCTATCTTACTCTGGTTCTAATGTGCATGTTTTCATCAGTTTCAGGTTACGTCCCCACCGCTCCGGCCAGAGGAACCAGCAGCACTCCTGTCCCCAACAAGATCCCCAAATCTTCAACCGACGTTCCACATGGAGGAGCCTCAGCGGTCAAGTACGTCTGTTTGCCTCTATGAATTCATTTCTAATGGCAAAGCTTCCTTTTAGAGTAATTAATTACTTTAGTTGTTACAAAATGCATTAGCAGAAATGTTATTAATATCTAGTTAAGGAGAGAACCATAAAATTATCACACAAGAACCACAGTAGTAAACGTGTTCTTCTACATGTTGGCATAACTGCTTTAAAAACCCATGTATGACCCTTGTGTTTATTTTTTTGACAATTTATTGAACATGTCAGAAACAAAGCATACAACAATAATAATAATGTATATTTTTTAATTTATTTTTTACTTGCAATTATAACAAAGTAAAAAAAAGGAATTCTCAAATAGTCTCTGTCATGATCAATAGGGGCAAGAAGAAGCTTAAACGTTTCTGGTCCTACCCCCTGTAGCGTACATTTGGCTTATAAATAAAATATTAGGTCATCGTCATCAGCATCATGTTTGCCTGTTTGGTTTTTTGTTTTTTTTACAAAACAATCAAAAAGAAATAACTTTTATAATTACAAGAACCAGGTCTTGTTGAAAAAAGAAGAAGAATTGCCGTATCTTGCTCAAAGAACAACATATTGAGTGCTCTCAAGCCTTTTTATAAAGATCTGAGAAATGTCTCATCCCATAGAGAAGTATAATGTAATTGTTAATCTCTAATAGAATCATTAAATCATTAACTACAGAAGCTTACAGACTATTGCTAAAACCCTACAGAGAGTCCTCTATAGGAAAAACAACATCATGTTTTGTGAAGTCATTAAAGCTAATACTACGTAAAGTACAATTTTCAATCTGGGATTCTGTCTCATTTTTACAGCTGCACTGACAAGAACCTCAACGTAGAGGGGTGTGTGAACAGCGTGGTGACGGCTCCTCACGGTCAGTATACGACAAAGTTCTCCCTTCATCACTTTACACAATGCATTTTGTCTTAATGTGACAATCTGATATTTATCATTCTACCACTCTAAAGAACAATGTTTGTATTGTATCCATGTGTGTCAGTAGTACATAGAGCTAAGACAGACTATTGGAAGCAGAGGGATACTGCTAGCCTGCTTTAGATAGTTTTAAAACAAAGTTGGATGTAATAGTTAGTTATTAACTTGCAAGTAAACATTATAACAGCTTTGGTCTTAGAGGGGAAGTTTTTCGTCTTTGAACACTTTCCCACTGCTTCAAATGTAGCTTTGCTAATGCCAAATGAACTTTGTGTGGGAGTTAAAGTAATAACCAATTGGGAAATATCAATAAAAACCGTTATACTTGACTTGCTTAACAAATAAGGATGCTAAAGTCCATCATCAAATGCAAATGAAATGTGAATAGCACTTTCCTCTCTAGCACTTACAGTGCTACACACCGTTTTTTTCCACTCTGCATTCACATCAAGTTGGAGAATGATGTTGAGTTTGTAGGAGAGACACCTGCATCTCAGGTTTCTAATAAACATAAACATTGAAAGGCTGTAAATATAGGACTTGTTACGAGTGCTATCATACATCCCAAAACATTTAAACACAGTGAAGTGAAACTGAAATTGGGTAAGAGAGTAAAGCACTGTATTTTGCTCTGTTAACATCTGTGCCATATATATTTCAGGAGAAGGACTTCATATCAGCTATGTG
Source organism: Notothenia rossii (assembly GCF_949606895.1). Lineage (NCBI taxonomy): Eukaryota > Metazoa > Chordata > Actinopteri > Perciformes > Nototheniidae > Notothenia > Notothenia rossii. The sequence continues at coordinate 30,844,573 of NC_136904.1, forward strand.
ATTGGTGGAGTTCTGACCATCCTGGCTATTTTGATCCTCATCGCTGCTTTGATTATTTACAGGTCAGTACCCCACTTGACACTTCTGAATTATCCTACTTCCTGGATTGAAACACAGGATTTAATAACACAATCATACAAATGACACACAGTGGATAGTTTAATGTATTAAGCTATGTACTATCTTCTCTCCTTCTCTCGACAGACATAAAAAGTCGAAGTTTGCCGACCCGGGAGTGAGCAACTTGACCTACAGTAACCCCTCGTATCGGACATCGACACAAGAGGTCAAGATTGAGGCGTCGCAAAAGCCTCCGATATACAACCAGCTGCGATATAAGAAAGAGGTAACGGACAGGGAAAACAACACTAAACTTATTTAATTTAATATCTGAATGGATTTCCGGTGAATCCATGATAATAATTCCATAGAATGATCACAGACTATGGAGGTGTACGGTGGGTAACAATGGAGACAAATGATCTCACTGTTTGTCTGAAGAATCGAGTGTTAATATTGTAACGTAATGTTACAGTAAGTAGGTTACAGACACCAGCGCTCATCTTTTCTCCCCCCCTTCTCTCCTCACTGCAGCTCTCTCATCCCTACAACTCCCTCTCCCCCTTTATCTTTTGACCCACTTGCCCTGTGGAGAGGTAGTTACACAGCATGACGGAGTGGTGTCCTCTTTTTGCTTCTTTGTTTTCCTTCACTTTGTCTCTCTTTCAACTGCATGGGACCTGCTGTCTGAAATTAACATTAAATCAGTGTTTAGCCTACATTTGAAAACTGACATTTCAACAGGCGAGGAATCAAGAAAAAACAATGAAGAGATGGCCGCCTTATGTTTGATTCATCATTAAAAGCTTAGATGTATTGTATAAGGCCAAATCCAGTCTCTATGTATTGCAAGCTATTGCACCAGCTGTCAAAAAACCAAAAAGAGGTGGATATGAACAGACACTGTTCTAACTATTTTAACAACAGACTGGATATTTGTCCATTTGTTCTGGAAAATGTCCCTGTTTTTCATGCTATCAACAATATATTAGATTCCACTCGAGTTTCCACAGATTGAAATCCTGGTGTTTTTCTTTATTAAAATGATGGACTTGCAGCACTTCAATCTGAAAATAAGAAACCACAGAAGAAGGCACAGCATCAGAGGAGCCGACATGATGTGCATGGGTTGTGTTTGAAGGTGACATGTTGTTGTGGAGTGCTGTGCTTTGCAAACCCCTCAAAGCAAACCATTCTTTTGACAGGTTCAACTTTTTGAAGTTTTGGTGATGTTTGTGTAACACTAATACACTTTTTTTTAAATGTGACAGTATAATTAATAACATTTTTGCATTGATATGTTTTAAAATTACTATATCTACTGTATTTTATATATTTTGTTGAATTGTATACTTACATTAAACCAAATGGTTCAAACCTAGGGAAAACTGGTATTTAATTGATGATTCCTTATAAGTGCATGACGTCACCAAACTGTCTTTTTTTATGTTAAGGGTGACCCCTAGTGGCGTGTTTAAAAAAAGAAGGAAGTGTTAGTCTTAAGGAAGACAGAACAAGAGAGAAAAAGAAGAAATGCATGTAACAAAGAAATAAAGCAGAGCCACATCATGGTAGCTTGATCAATTAACTCTTAGAAAGTGTTAAGTTTAACAAATAGTACCATGAGCTTTAACATGCTCATAAGGAGGCCATCCCTCTAACTAACTACTCTGTTCTCGTTTTCCAGGGGGGAGTGGACGGAGGCTACACCAAGGAGAAGATCCGCATAGTGGAGGGCGTGTGTCTCCTGTCCAATGAGGAGCTTTACTGGGACGACCTAAAACAGATCAAGCCGTCCCGAGGCGGCCTGCACACCTGCATGCGCACCGACACCGTGTCCCTGCAGGCCAGCAGCGCCTCGCTAGACGACGGCGAAACGGAGCAGCTCCTCCAGGAGGAAGCGTCCGAATGCTCCTCCATAACCACCCTGACCCCTTCAGCCATCACCCCGCAGCGCCACTCCCAGCACAGCCTGCCCGACACCGGCTGGGTCTCCACACGCAAGCCCTCCACCGAGAGTGAAGTGTGAGGAGCCCTCTGTGCTTCATCTCAACCTCCATTACCTAACACACTCATACACACACCTGTATTTATAGCTGGTACACAGATAAATAGGTACAAACACAGTAACAGTTGCATACGTAGAGTTAAGGTACAAATGAACTGGTTACATACAACTAAGCTCCCGAAAAACAACAACTCCTGTCTCTGTATCTGGGGCTCCGTCCTACTTGTACTCTCACACACACACACACACACACACACACACACACACACACACACACACACACACACACACACACACACACACACACACACACGTGCAGTACCCTACCCTGAGTGCTACTGCCTTCAGGCGAAATGATAAACTAATGAGCATGCTGGAAAAAGCAACTGGGGAGGAAGTGAACAGAGAGACACAAGCGTAATCTGGAGTCTTTTTTAAGGATGCAGACTCTTAATGCGACAAACGCTTCTCTGTGTACAACTTGTTATTTTTGTGAACTTTTTATTTTTCGGGATAAAGCTAGAACAACATACTCCCTGGACGACGTAACCGCGATGCTCTCTCTAATGCCACTCATGTCTTTATGAACTCTATTTATGAACGTTTTTGTACTTGTGGAGTTGGTTTGCTGACTTTCAGAAGATGCCGAGAGTGTTTTTGTTAGAACCCGGGTATTCAAGAGTTGTATTTATGTCAGTGCCAAAGGGTGGGGCTTCACAGAGTCTCCATGCTTCTTTCAGCATTTACACTTCAATAGGAATCTTAGTGACAGGATATTTCTCTCCTTTGACTTTACCGACTGGCCCTCAGTGTTGATTCCTTATTTTACAGCCTCCAACAGGTCGAGTAAGGATGTTTTGTAGCTGGTTCTTTCAGCTGGCTGCAGAAGTCCTTTCAACATTAGCTTAATTAGCCTGAAAACAGCCTTTTATTTCTTTCTTTTTAATTGTAATTCAAATATTGCTGATCCTCGGGCATAGCAGAGGAAGCCAAGATGAAGTAACAGCCTAAGTGCCAAACATTTCGTTCTTATTCCCCTTTCAGCTGTAACATATTTTTTCTCACAGGTTTGTGGCATACATTTTTACTTCTTCGGTCCCAATGACAAAAACCTTTCCTCACAACTAGTGTTATTTAGCCATGCAGATAGTTGTGGTTTTATTTACCCAGGTATTGATCTTTGGGATTTATTATTCCCAAACCACTAGTTTTTTTTAACTACTTTCGCAATCCTCATTAGCTGTTAATTTAATTGGTCCTTTTATAACAATTTGGGACACGTTCCTGGTAAAAAAATATATATAAAGGATTATCTACAACAGCACTTACTCTTAGAATTTGAAGCTCTTTAATAACAACACATTACTATCGCTAAATTGAAACATATCTCCCTTAAATGTGTGTGTGTGTGTCATCGTTAATGTTCCCTTCTCAATCCCATATTATCAACATATGTCATCTTACCAACCTATTAATTGTAATATAATCTTCCTAAATAAGAACGTATGCGCCATTCTGCACTCCTTGTCGATTTTAATACCTTCCTTTTTTACCTGAAAACGGCCTAGGGCTTGTATGAAATTTGGTTTATTTTGAAAGTCTATTACAAAACATTAGTTTATAATGTTTAAATCCCTTTAAGATAATGTAAATATAAACTGAACATCAACTTCTCTGTCGAGAAAGATGATGTTGTATGTTTAGATGTTAAGAAATGTGCATCAGTACACATAAATGTAACTTTTTCAAATTGAGTTTTCTTACTTCTGGAACATAATCACACACGTTCTATTGGCTCTCTCTTTTTTTGGGGTAAGGGGAAATTAAAGATGTGGAAATTAAAACAAAATAAACCTGGCTCACACGACCAAAAGTATCTGCATGGCCAAACGCTAGAAAACATTTATTGTTTTAATAACTTCAGTTTTGCTTCATCAACTCTAGAGCTGTAATGCAGAGGTGTACTTGCAATGTCTGCCACAGTACAGTATAACACATACATGTATGTAACTTAGGAACACTGTGCATGTCTGACCCCATCAGACAGTGAGGGTTATAGTTTAGAAATGTATCACTGACAACTTACTGAAAAATGAATTTAATACAATATATTATGCATTGCTTTAACTTTAGAGTACCATTCTGTCTGTTGTTGAGGTATGGTACAAGGAAATACTATATTGACAAATATATCGGTTAGTTTATAGAACCATGTATTTTGAAGTATCTGCTACAAGCTCAGCAACCTGCTGATTTGCTGCTAGACGAGCACTGAGGCCAATGAGAGAGGGTCTTGGCAGCTACATAACTACGATCTCTGACGGTTGGTTGAAGCGAGGCCTACAGAGCATCACAGCGACCCAGTAACCAATCACCCGGCTCACAGTCCCTCCAACTCTGCTGCAGGAATGCTAAAACTGTACAGATGTTATCATGCGGATATAAGCAAACATTTCTGTTGAAGATATTGTGTTGATTAAGTTGTATAGTCTTTTGTACAAAGGGATTTCATGATTGTTTTTAGACTTGTATTAATTTTACTCACTGGAGAAGAACATTTTGTTTTTGTTTTCGCTGGATTATTTTAACCACTGTGTTTCCAAGCCTTGTAAATGATAGGGAAGATGCCAGTTATTTAATAGTGCTCTTTTATCTTCTGAAATACTGGTCGCGTATAGCTGTTGTAAAGTTAACAAAAAGAGGTATTTATGATTTCTGTTTGGTTGTCACTTGATGTGTAAATATGAAAAGACTGTATATGTATTTCCATGGCAGTACTAACAAGCTGTGTTGTGTGATATAGTGAATGGTCCCTTTGCTATCTTTTAATATAAAATTGCATTTGCATTTCAATGAAACCTTTGGCTCGCTCATCTATGTACTTATTCCTCGTCAGACACAACCCTCATGAAGCAATAAAGAAAAGGCTGATGTCTGCTTCTGTAGATAATCACAGACATAACAAAGAGGAGAAAAGATGGGCACCAGCAGGCTGGTGATGGAGCTGCTGCAATGGCCAGCTGTTCAGGGGACCAGTAAAGATGTTTAAGTAACTTCAAGGTCCCACCAAAAAGCAGTTTGTAACTGAAGCACAAACTACTATGTGAAAGGAAACAAGGTGGACCAGACAATAACCCAATGACAGAAAACAAATAAACCACTCACGTCCTTGCAGAAGAGACGAGGTGCTAGTATTTTATTGCTGGCAACATACAATGTACCATACAAACAAACATGTTTTACTGATCTGCACACTCAGCTTTATATGGCTTTTAACTGATAAACAGGTGAACAAAATGCGCCAAGCACCAGATAACCTCAGTAACTTATATATAATTGGCATCTTGCATTCAGATGCTTGAATGGCATATTCAGGATGTTTGTAAACATGTTATAGGCTATGTGTATGTACATTGTGCATGTATTTTACAAAAGGCAGTCCATTCATCTTTAAACAGAACAGTCAGGCTCACAAAAGAGTAGGCAAAGTAAACATGTGTATTTCTGTTTGAAAATATGAGGACAAAATAAAAGTTGCAAGAAAGCTGTAAAGTTATATTACGAACAACTCCAATTAAACTAAAAATAAATATATTCAGGGTTTGACCATACAGTCTATGGTTTTGACCTTAACTCTTGTGTGAACGACATAGAACTTTTCATTGGTGGTTCAAACGGAAAACATTATTCAACTGTCCAATAAACGTCCACTATCGTCCCAGGGCTTGAGCCAATGCGAGGTTAGCTTTTAGAAACGTACTTCCTTGCTGCTTACAATCCACGCGCACTAGTAAGTCAGATACACGATCAGCTACTCAAAGTAAAAAACACAACAAATCTAATAAAATAAATGAGCCGGGATACAAACGAAGGTGAGTTTGAGATGATTTTGGCCGTTCTGTTTTAGTAGGGACAGTGGGTGTTTTAAGAAACGGAAGCAGATGCTAAATGCTAAACACACCAGAGCTAACTAGCTAACTGTGAGGCTTGGCCTTTTGTTTTAACCAACGTGTTACTGTTTGTTTGCAACGTTGGCGAGAAATACTTATTATTACTAACCAACCACTACAGTCCCTTACATTGTCACATAGGCCAGTTTACCTTTTTACATTAACGTTTTTCAACACACACTGTTCAACCGAGATTGACCACGTGTTGTTCACATGGCTAAGGCTAACGTTAGCTTCTTGCATTGTGTGTTGTTGTGTACGCAGGCCTGACTTCTAACTATCATGAAGCCCTCACTATACTGCCTGATGATGCTCCCCGTTGATATGAAACGGGAACACAAGGTAAACCACCCTGCTGTAGGGTCTCCTAATGTCATAAGTCCTTCCTCCGTGGTGGTGAGAGTGATGAGTTGCACTGATCAGTTGGTGTTTTTTGTTGCAGTGGCATCAGTAGGCTACCCCGACCTAACCTGATAGTTGCATTTTAGATTTTAGAAGACCTGTCGATTATATCTTCAATTATTATTCATTTTGTGTTCAATTATGTTATTTAATGGACATTTGAGAAATATCCAACCCTGATTTTTGTTTTGCATATTTTCCAGGATATTCATTTATGTAGCCCGTCCTATCTGGAAATGGAGTGACGATGTGGAGTATCTGGAGCTTCCCCCTGAAACAGAAGGTTGGTTTTTAGATTTTCTATGAGCTTCAAACATTATAATGTAGTCATCTATGGTGCCAGTTACCCTATTTAGTGTGTTATTGGCTTCAATATTCCCAATTTCTATTAATCTAATTGTATTGCCAAATATGTGTGTGGCCCAATCTTAGCGAACATATTGCTTCATGCTAAATTGAAAATAGTCTGGTCAGCATATTAGTTGTGACAGTCAATGCAGCAACTTGTCTTAAATTGAGTACATTCTTATTAATTGTATTATTAATATTTGAATGCTTCATCACCGCAAGTTACTTATTGCCTTCCCGGCCTTTCACACTATCACCATAAATGGCAGATAACAATGATTACTTTGGTGTGTCTGTGCAGAACAACAGTTGCTTGTATGTGAATTGACATTTTCTGTGACTTTCAGTCTTGTTAATTGATGAAAAAAAACAGAAATGTTCTGACAGATCAGGGGAAACACAAATAAAAGAGCCTTCACCATCCAAAAAATGACGTGTTTAAAATATATGTGGTGTGTCAGTGATGAGTTGCACTCTTAAGTCGGGTCGCTGTGCAGTGGCGCAGCAGATCTGTCCTGACTTCCTGTGGAGACAGCCGATGTGCACAGGGGCCATCTGAGTCACGCCTAGAGGACGAGCGGTGGCCTGGATGTTTTCTCATCCCATTTTTCAAGTGTTTTTGTCCTGCTCTCTCCCTTTTCCAGGCTATGGGAGCCTTCAAGGATGTGGTTAAGCAGCATGTTTGAGCTATTGTCAACATAAGGAACCGAACGGGTCCAAACGGCAGAAGTTCCTCCTGATAATGGATGGAAGAAATCCACCCTGAGAGCTGGTGAGGATGCAGAGTAAGTCAATGTTTGTGTTGTTATGGAGAGCTGATGCTTGTTCCTTATCTGTTTCAAAAGTCCAAGCAAAACTTCCCTCTTTGAGCTGCTGGAATCACTCCTGGCATTCTAAAGACTTCTACTGATTTCTGACTCTGCACTGTATGATGAGATAAGTAGCTCTAAAGCTTAACATTTGACATCCGATTTCCAGAGAATCTTCAAAACTCTTGTGAAAACACACATTTACTAATTCCATCCAATTGTTTTGGTGTTTTAGATTTGGTTACCAAAGTCTTTGGATCACAAAAGTAGTGAAATATTTGAATTAAATGTGTAATTCATGTCTAAAATGAAAGAAATTACATTTGAATTTTGAGTAAAACAGGTGTTTATCACTCTACTTTCACCACAGCAGGGACTGAGATACATTAGAACGGACTAATGACTTCATATTACATACCAAGGTTCATGTGATGTGTACAAATACAAATTGAGCATTCAAACTTTTTTTTTCAACCAACAATTTATTATAAATATGTTTTTTTGAACCAACTATTTATATAAATATAAGAAACTGGAAAATCTCACTATTTACAATATTGAACATCAGAACTTTCAACCAACTCTTCATTATAAATGTCAAGACAGTGTCAAGGTCTTTGTCTGTCTTCCAAGACAGTGGGTCTGGCTGCTTTGAAGATGGGGGTGATGGTACATGGGCTGCTGTGTAGGTGAGGTGTACAAGTGCTATACGAGACCTCCACGAGACCTCCTTGCTGGCTGGGTTGAAGGTGATGGCTGTGGTGGAGCCTATGTGCTGAGGTGTATCTTGACCTGGTGGCAGCCGCAGATGGAGGTGGAGGCAGCTTTAGTAATGCTGGTCTGCTGGTCCTTGGTGGTGCTGGCTCTGGTGAAGGCCCTTGAGCCACAGTAGATCTTGACCTGGGGGCCGGCACAGATGGATGTTCTGGCTGCTGGATAAACGCCGCCTGTGGGCCACTAGGCCCAGGCAGCTGTGAAACCTCTCTGTAAAACAAATTAAAATGTAGGACAATAATTACAACTAATTTCATTGAAATAAAGTTCAAGTAAAATGTTGCTCAAGCACAAATAACAATGCACACATAAAAACAAAGTTTGGGAGGTTGAACAGGAGTAATAATAAATAATAATAATTCATTTATTTTATATAGGCGCCTTTCAAGGCTCTCAAGGTCGCCGTACAAACACATAAAAAACAAGATACACAATACATAACCAGGGTGTCCGCGGGGTCTTAAAAAGTATTAAAAGTTGATAAATCAATTTAGCGAAAATTAAGGCTATTAAAAAGTATTAAACGGCATTTTCCAAGGTATTAAGAAGGTCCACAGCAACGACAACATGAAACAGTGAAACACCCTTTAATTTACTGAAACGACATGTCGGGAAACCCCCCAAGGCGGCCTCATGCATAGCGCGCGCCGTAAAATGCTGCTTATTATTTTAAGTTTCGTTGCCTTGCTCCGCTCTGTGGGGGGGGAACTAAGCGACTACGGTAACGGGTCCCAAGGTGGGTAGACCGGCATACGCAACGCTCTGGGGGTCCAACGGCTCCGTGTGTAAGCCCTATATCATCATTTTCTGATAACGATGAAATAGCCCGCCTCCCTCTCCCCGCGTCTCCTGCTGCTGCTGGGCTGTCAGAAGAGGGGGAGGAAAAGAGGCAGGCACCGTTTATTAAATATTATTATATTATTATACAGAGAACAGAGTCGTTATCAATTTGTTTGAAAGCTCAATAAATAACATAGAAGACCTCTGACTGGCACTTTTCTAATTTTGAAAGGAAGATTTAAACTTTAACGGACATGTTGACCGGCGCAACATTTTTTTTACGGAAACTGCCGCACGGTCCCCTCGTTCCTTGGAAGAGGCGGTGAGGTGGGTGTTTTTCATCTGCTGTGGACTACCGGAGAGATATACAGCAGGAGAACACGCCGTCCACCGCGGAGAATAAACAGAAGGGCAACCATGCTCCGGGGTCTTCTTCACTGCTTTTGGTGTATTTAGGGAGGCAGCAGCGCCACTTACAGGCCTCGTTTCCAGCATTTCCAGCGGTCTAGTGTGAACGGACACGTTAATGAATCGAATGAGTGTGAACGGAAGCCTTTTTTGCGCTTGCGTATGCGTTTTACCGTATGCGTCCTCGTGGGGCCGGGGTCTAAGCCAAACTATATCCGGTCACAGAGATCTGCTATTTTAAAGTAAAGTCAACACATATCGACCCTAAATATAGTCTATATTAAGAACGAAAAAAATCATAACATATACATATCCTTTTTTGTAAACATATGACAAATGTGTGAGGGTGATGACGTCAGAGCATCTTCCTATGTGACAGGGCTTAGCCCCGGACAGCCCCAGCCCAATTTAACCCCTGGGTATTTGAGAGGGAGCTCCTATATGGCATTACCCCGCTGAAGCTCACCAAAGTTTAACATATTTCATAGTTCAACGTTTTGTCAATTGTTTTGTTTATTGGTCAAATACTGGTTTCTAATGGTTTCTGAGGAGTTTTACTGGAATGAAAGAACACAGAGTCTACAGAAGCAAAAAAGCAGCATACTGCATTAAACCTGACCTTCAGAGAGAGGTTGAAGTTCATGTGGAAAAGAGGCTTCAGTAGTCTGTCTGCACTCTGTTTAGTTTTGCTATCTTACTATCAATATAGTAAATGTGAGGTAAAGTGTGTAGCCAATGTAACCGGTTAGAACTCAAAGTTGGAATGAGGTCTTAAAATGTATGGAAAGGGTCTTAAAAAAGGTCTTAAAAGGTATTAAATTTGACTTCAGGATTCCTGCATATACCCTGATAACATACGCATAAGAGACATAAACAAGACAGTGCAGTATATAAATCAATCAAATAACCAAATAAATAAAAACAGGATGTGTGATGAATAATGATCAGGGTAGATATGCGAGTGTGAACAGATATGTTTTGAGGCGTGATTTGAAAATGGGGAGAGAATCAGTGTTGCGGATGTCAGGTGGGAGAGAGTTCCAGAGGCGGGGTGCAGAGCGGCTGAAGGCTCTAGACCCCATGGTGGTTAAACGGAAGGGGGGTGCAGTGAGGCTGAGGGAAGCAGAAGATCTGAGAATGTGGATGGGTGTGTTGATGTGCTGGAGGTCGGAGAGGTACAGAGGAGTGAGGTTATGGATGGCCTTAAAGGCGAGGAGCAGAATCTTAAAAATGATACGGGATTTGACGGGGAGCCAGTGAAGTTGCTGAAGAACAGGAGTGATGCGGTTAATGGAGGGGGTTCTGGTGATGATGCGGGCGGCAGAGTTCTGAACCAGTTGAAGTCTGTGGATGGATTTGAGAGGGAGACCAAAGAGAAGGGAGTTGCAGTAGTCGATGCGGGAAGAGACCAGGGTGTGAACAAGAATGGCGGTGGTCTTAGGGTTAAGGGACAGGCGGAGGCGGTTGATGTTGCGTAGATGGAAATAGGCAGACCGAGTGATATTGCTGATGTGAGATTTGAATGAAAGGGTGCCGTCTCTCTCTCTCTCGCTCTCTCACACAGAGGTATTTCCAGTTACTTTACATTCAGTATAAAATCTGACACACATATACATAGGCTACATCTGATAACAAAGTCTCATCTGTACAGGATGGTAAAATAATCACAGTTCATGACTATCGATAAAAAATATATATCAATAAACCTATTGTTCATTTTTGCGGTATTCCCCACACATTGCCAGTACACTATTACTGTAATATTTACACTTACCCATGTCCAAATGGATCCTTGTTGTTGTCTTTGTATTCTTCTTCTTCAGAAGAGTCGAAGACTTCAGGTTCTGAGGCTCTATCTTCACTGCTGCTAGCGAAACAAATCTCTAGCAAAGTCGGCGACTGTAAACTAGCCATTTTCTCTCCTCACAGACGAAAACTGATGGAAGACACGTGGTTTATGTTTTTGGTGGGTAGGTCCTTAGTGATTTCTCGATGTCCATTGGTCATTTCAGACCAACATGGCTGCCGGCTGAGATTTCCTTGACGGACACACAAATCCACCAATCCCACACAGTGTAAAATCAAGCTGCTTTGAGTGGCCATATTGGCTGCTGTGCCCTGGTTACAGTCTCACAGGAGATACCACTGGAAAGCTACCCTTCCAGCGATTCCGCGGATATCTGAATCATATTTCTACTCCTTATAATCGAAAATATATGATTTTAATTACGTAAATAATGCGCACCTGGACGTGCCGGCACGTCCACCGACTCCAGAGGGTTAATTTCATTGGCGTTATTTAGTAAATCTAATTTGCGTTAAGCTGAAGGAACCCTGTGGTCTGCTGTAATCAGAAAAAAAGGATTCTGCAACTGAGATGTTGGAACAGTCAGTATTGAATGTCTTTATATTCAAAAAGTTCATAGTACAGATGTGGTAAATGATGCAATAACACTAATTACAAATACCCATCTTGGACCGTTTTGTTTTCATTTTACTCATTGATGACTTATTCTGTCTTTAGGCTGTGCCTGCTTTGATCCCATTGCCTTTCATCCTGACCCACATCCTGCCTCCGTGACGCAGTATCACAGATTTAGTTTGAAACTTCTCTCCAGCATGCAGGTTTTTGCCCAGGTGAGGCCATGTTTTAATAAAACCTGAATGTTGACTTAAGGTGAAACATTTTAGAAAACACCAAACAATGTTTTATTTTTGGGGAAATTGTTGATTTATTTTAACTCTGAATTAATAAATGTGTTTTCACTGTCCTTTACAGGTTGGAGAAGAGCAGCATGTCAGAAATGATGATCGGTGCTGCAGCTGCATGTCATTCACAGCCTCCACAGTGAAGACCCCTCTGTACCCCGGGACACCTCAGGCAGCTCTGCAGCAACACAGGGAGGGGGAGCCGGTTTACTACGTTAATCTTCAAATACATGTGGGATTCGCTGTCAAGTTCCCGACACGTACTGTAATAATTATGCACATCTCTATCGTTATTTATTTCAGCCCTCTTCATATCCTCCAACATTTTTCTTTTTTGTGTACATCCCAGTAATTGCTTTTACAGCGGCTGCAGACTTGTCTGGATTCCTCTGAAGGGATTACAGTTTCTGTGATTGCCTTGCATCATCAGTGGCTCATTTTAAATATCTGCATGTTTCCTGTAGTTCTGTCAGGCAGCAGTGGGTCTATGCTTTCTAATGTGGGTGTATGGTTTCAGTTGGAGCTTGTTGCTTAACATGAATTTCAAAAAATTGTAATAAAATATGTATGAATAAAAAAGAACTTGTTTTTACATCTGCAATATATTTAACAAGGTTTTTTTTTGTTGCTTTGATAGCATTGCTTTGTTAGTAATGATGAACAGTTTTAGGATGGATGCCTTCTAAAGTTTGCGAAGACATTTTATTCTGGAAACTTAAGAGAAAGGCTTCCTCATTAAGGTTTTGGCTTGTTTTAGAATACGCACAAAATTATATTTCACCAAACCCAAAAGAAGTTGTTATAATTTATGTTTTTACCAAAGCCTATTGCTAACACATGCTAAAGTATTTCAAATAAATACATTTTCACCAAATGTTTAATTGGTACTCAGGCTACCTAGGATTCTGAATGGAATCAAATGATTATGTATCATTTGTGAGAATTGCAACCTTTTTTGTAACACTCAAAATGTATGAGCGTATGTTTTGCCCCTGCATATGCTTACTCTTCCTTGTCCGAGTATATCATCATGCACAAAGTGGCCTGTACATTATATATCTGGATGATGAATGATTAAGTGTGTCCTTGTGTGACTTCTGTTGATTTTTGAATATTACCAAATTAAAAAGTGCACATTTCTGTAAAACCCACAACTTGTATCTAACATTTTATTTCCAAAGAGACAGACAGCCCAGCCCTTCTACACAAAACAATGTACCACCATAAGCACACTTCCTGGGGCTGGTTGGATAAGAAGACTTCAAACTGGCTACTTAAGTGTTAGTTTTGGCTTTGACCACTAGAGGGTAGTGTAGCTCTTTAGAAACTCCACAACATATTTACCATACCAAACCACCTAGTGTCAAATATACTGTATACCCATTTGACCTTAGGGATATCACCAAAACTGCCCAACAAACAATGTTTTCAAGATCATAAGAGCCGTGACACAAGAAGTCTTTATTGTATCTTCGGAATGTGGTTGTATTATGTATGTGAATGTGACGATACCATTCTAGTAAGATTCTCTTACGATATGTTACATTTTGAAAAAGAGCAATACACACTCCATTAGTACATTACAGCATTTTCTGGAACACGTATTAAAACCTGTTAAAGTCACAGTAAGAAAAATAAACCAAATATGGAATATGGCTCAAATTAAGAAACTGAGATAGTTTGGATATCAACATTAGATACTATACAACCTAAGGGCATTTCTGAAACCAATGCTACAAGAACAGGTAAAGCAGCATAACACACAAACACTGTCACACCAACACAGAGCAACCAAGGTCCAATGACCATGTTTGTTTAAATAACAGGGACATAAACAGTCATAAATGTTCCCAGAGTTGGCTACATTTCATCAGACTCCCAGGGGCAGCAAAACACAAAAAAAAGTTAAGGTAACAACATCGGGTCAGCTGACGGCTTGGTTGAAGTTGACGGGTTCGGGTGGTGTCAGCTGTGGCTATGAGGTAGGTGGATGTCTTCCAAGCCCTTTTAATCAGAATGTTGATGTAGTCCCAAGCACTTAACCCTCAGTTGTTCATGATGTGTGTGTGGGTTAGGGTTAGGGTTATGAATGTTAGTTTCCCTGAGCATGTGGCTTGTATGGCAGTCCCTCTGTATAAATGGGTGAATGCTGATTTGTATGTAAAAGTGCTTTTAGGGACAACATGGTTATGCCAATGGCGGGAAATTCTCCTATAGCCAGTCAGAGGATGAGCAGATCTGTTTTGAAGCGCTGGGGCCACTGTATGTAGCTGGAACGGAGGTCATTGCTGGCAGGGGACAGGCAGAGAAATCCTCAGGTTTGTCAGGAGTCTGTGCTACTTTAAGAATACATTATTTCCCGTTAGATTAAGCAAACATTTGTTGTGAACATGGGATTGATGCTGGTTTTTCGTGCCCTTCCAAACTTGCAGACAGCAGTGGCTATAATCCACAGATCTGTCCCACACTTCCCTTTTTACAATTTCGGAGATGACAGTGGGATGCCAGACGTCAAGGCCCGATGATTAGCTGCCAGCATACTGTGTTGGCATGCACAGCTGGAGTTCATCAGTGGCTTTGCACATCACCCTTCGTCAAAAAACTAAGAGGAGCAGGGTAGATGTCTGCATCTTCTCCATGCATGCCCTTTTTTTTTTACAGTCTTACTTCTATTAAAGCCATCCCATCTGGATACAAGAGAGTAGAAACACTTTGTTATTTATACAAGTGGCATTTTTCATGCGATCTTCTAGCTTCTCTGTCAAGATTGTTTTTAGTCTCTCAGTTTACAGAAGCCGAGTGCAGCCCTGCGGGAAGACACATGCTGTTCAATTTTTGAAAAGGAAGCATTTCTAAAAGGTAATACAAATGATAATACATTTTTTGTGCTGTAGAATCATAATCCTTCAAACAATCCTAATCATTTTATGAATTTAGAGGAAAAAAAATCAATGACCTTGGCATTAACTTGAAAATGGTTTTCTTAACAACCTGATCTAATGTATTATGATTTCTGACAACCCTTCCATAAACGTTCATCATAGACTTGAAGGACCATGACAAGTGAAATATATGATAGCATGTATCGTATTAAAATGTAGCCAGAACATTGCCTGCTAGCTAGCTAATTCCTGTCTCATTTATGGTCTGTTAAACATTAAATTAATCAAATCCAGTGCCCCATGTCACCATTTCCCAAGCTACAGTATAGTCGTCATAATTCACGGGACACACATGAGCGCAGTTTCTATGGGAACAGAGCCGTAAATGCTTCGGTGCTACAGAGTTGGGAATGGTTTCATCTAAAGTAGGTTGGAAAACCATAGACTACCTCTAAACCCGTCAACATTAACCGAGCTGTCTGTCAAACCGTGTCACAGAGCTGAACAATGCAATGGAACATGGGGAAAATGAGAACAATGAAACTCCGTCTGGGCACTTTTGCTAAGACTGAACTTGCATTCACCTTAACCTGACACCACTGCTATAGAAACCATAGGCTGTACTGCCTGTGTGACAGGAGGAGGAGGTTATGTCAGCCGTAGTGAAATGTTTTGTTCAAAGTCTCGTGTACTCTGAGTGAAATGTAGGTTGTGTTCACTGAAATCGTATCCTTCAGTTCTTTCCTCTGGCTGCAGCAGGGAGGTTTCTCTCCTCCCTCCCTCCTCTCTTTAGCTTGTTCTCTTCCTCCTTTCTGTTGCAGTCGAGACATATGTTCTCATTTACTTCACAGTGGGTTTGATTCTCGGGAAGCAACAAACGTATTATCTTCAATTTTCCTCCTTTTGTAATACAAATCTGCTGTGGTTGAGGGCAAGATTTCCTGATGCTTTGAAAAAATTGATTCCAGCATGGTTCACTTAATGAAAAAGGTTCTGATATCATTTGAAACAACAGTAGATCATTGGAGATGAGTCCATCAGCTGTAGAGTAGAAGTCCAGCAGTCAAACTTTAAAGGTCACCTACTGTTTTTCATTACTTTAGTATAGGTCTCAGATACAAAACATGTCTCTGAAATGTTTGGCCTCGAAATACCAAACAGATCGTGTATTGTAGCATCCCATAATCCCCTCTGTTTCAGCCCTGTTTCCAAAGTGCTGATTCTCTGTCTGTTACTTTAGATGAAAATAAGAAGTCACTCCCCATGCCCCTCTGAGAGACATCTGGTTAAAAAGAACACAATGGTGGAGATTCAGGTGATAATGTGTGTGGGGGGGGGGGGGGGGCTTTGTTGGTTAATGGTTACACAAGCCAACAAATCCTTATGACATCATAAAGTGGCCAAAATCTGATAAGACAGGTTTTTATATAAATGGATCAGGACAAAAAGAGAGAGAATCTTTTTTCCTGAAACTTTCAGAATCTCTTTACACAGAGGGGACACATGTTGATGTATAAAAGACATGCAGGAAACAGTGGATTTTGCATAATAGGTGACCATCCATCCATCTTCTCCCGCTTATCCGTGGTCGGGTCGCGGGGGTAGCAGTTCCAGCAGATAGCCCCAAACTTTCTTTTCCCTGGCCACATCAACCAGATCTGACTGGGGGGTCCCAAGGCACTCCTAGGCCAGAGAAGAGATATAATCCCTCCACCTGGTCCTAGGTCTACCCCTTGGTCTCTTCCCAGCTGGAATGGAGGAAACTAAAAAGAAACTGAATGGAAGAAAACAAAAAATGGAGTGAAAGAAATGTAAAAAGAGTTGCCTTTGCATGGAATATAAAATCTGAATATGCATTTCAGCCTTCAGATAATGTAGTGGTGAAAAAGCACAATATGTCCTCAAGCAGTTTCCCAACATGAAAATAATTATTATTATACAAAGTTGATGTTCTGGGCGAGATGGGACTGTGAAACATAGGTTTCACAAGTTTGAAAGGAAAGCAATGTTGGCATTCATGAATGCAGTACAGTAATAATGCTAAACTCTTTAATTTCACGCTTCATCTTTGAATCTAAGAAGTATTACAATTTCAATGAGGTGTGCAATTGTGTGCTGTCACAGTTCAACTCCAACCCAGACATAATTTGGATATGAATATTTCCCCAATAATTCAAAAGATTTGCAAATAGTTTTGTGATTAATATCTGCAATAGTAATCAAAATGTAATCTTTGATATGCTCTTTACTTTCTTCAAATGAAAAGGGTGAAAGTGGCAGCACATCAAAAGAGACTCAAAAGCTGCAAGCACATTTGTTTATTCACATGGTAAATTCACAAGCTGAATTCACTGCGAGCATGTATTTGTTCTCAGACACATAACCTTTCCATTTCACATTTACTGCATAGCTTGGTTTTATTTATATCGCTTGTTTACAGAGTTAAAGGACATTAAACAAGTACAAAAACATTCATATTTAGTATCACACATGCCCACGAAGGATATCAAATAGTCCTGTTCTCCCTCTATGTCCCCACAGCAAATGGTGACTCAGGGCTGTGATTGACAGCAGCGCAGAGAGTGATCATAGAGGACTGATCGACTAGACTTTGTGACCGCAGGCAGCTCTTTCTTTTGCTTTGAACTGAACTCGCCGGGGGGGTTGAGGAACATCCAGCTGCCCAAAGATGTTTCCTGAGTGTTGGGGAGTTAAAACCTGTCCAACACCTGAGAGTGGGGACATCTCTTAAAAGATATAAATATGTCTGTGTAGCCTGAGGGGGCTGTTGTCTGAGGTCCGGGGGGAGATGCACTTTTCACGGAGCTCTAAACACAATCCTAGAAATGTGTGATGGTGATCAAAGGAAGGTATCTAATCAACAGCCAAAATAACATTTCTACAGGCCATGTTGAGTTGTCGCGCTCACAAAAATGATCAATCAGGGAAGTAACCCTACGTCCCAGGGAGCTGTGTACATGGATATTGAACATACTGGTCACACGTCTGTTTATGGTAAGATGCAGCTCGGTGCCAGTGATTTTAGTAGTAGGCCTACTGTCATAATCTGTATTAATGAAGAGCTGTGAAGAAACATAATTAGTCTCAGTTGGTTGCTAGGGCAGGATCTTTGATGTTATCAATCTGTGATGAACATGTGATGCTAATAGCTGCATTTCAGATTTACTCACAATCTCTGCATTGAATTTGTTGGCAGTTGCGCCTCTAAAATTGCCTTTGCATCATGTCTGAACAAACACAGCCTCACTTTTGCACTCGCTGTCGCACTGCCGTATCTTCTCCCTGCAGTTCTCATGCTTGAGTGTTGTTGCTGGGACTGCTTTGGTAAACATGATGATGGTGTTCAAGATTTGTATCCTTTTATGTTAAACATCTTTAAATGTGTGCACCATTTTGTTAAGAATTACTACATAAATGATCCTGGCAAGTTGCGCATCATTAAAAGTGACATCATTATATTGACTTACTTTCTTTAGGCACCCCCAACTCTCCCCGTGTCCCTGGTCAAGGCCAAGGAGTAACACCATTTCCTGTTCTAGCACCTCTTAAACTCACTTAACAAACCAATAAATTCAATTTGTTTAATCCATAAAAAAAGTATGAAAATCTAATTTTGCATAGGGTTATGTGAGGTTATTTTTCCCCCAGCAACTGTCTCTATGGGTTCCCTGGAAACGGCTCACTGCCAAAAAACTGGCACACCTGTTTTCTTAAAAAGTGTTTAATCAGCAACACAGATACTTTAACAGGTTCATGTTCTGGGCTATAGTTGTGATTGGTTTGGAACATTTTCTAAAACAATACGTTTTTTCCCCTGTCAGTTTGATGTAACTCTATAAATCGTATGAATGCGTTATTGTTGGTTTTGCAGTTTCTGATTTAATCTAACAAAAATGCAAACTATGAATGTTTATCAGGTTACTACGAAGCATTTACTTTAGCTTTAGTTTTCTGTTATTGCCACATGCTCAACAGAGCAACATTTGAGATTAGTGATTGAAAGCTTCTTGGCATTGGCTTACTACACTTCTCTTCTTTTAAATCACAGAACTTACTATTATAAACAAAGCAATTTCATGTCTGTTCAGGTTGTCGAGTGTCCATCACCAGTGTCTGTGGAGAAGATAAAAGTAGTTTTATTTTCTGGTACCCTGCACACAAAACGCTCTTTATTCGAAACACAATACAGTTCAATCCAAGGAACTGAATCTTTCCTGAAGATCTTTCATTCAGGAACTTTGTTTCTCCATTACCCGTTTTGATCTTCTCCAAGTGCTGTTGTCGCTTCTAAAATGCTGTGTACACTGAATGATGGAGACTACGGCCGGTAACACCGCTGTTAGTGCCTGTGAGACAGTATGAGAGTTGTGACCATCTGTGTTTAAATCACTATTTGTACAATTTCTCAGCTTTAATTCTTTAGCTCACTGCTTATTGATTTGCTCCCAGGTATTTTCTGTGTGTAATTTAAAATTGTTGTATATTTTATGGAATATTATATATTGTGTAGTACTTCTTATTAAAGGGGTGGCTTATGCTCTTTGCGTTTCCTGTAGACGGTTATGTAGGTTTTTGTGCATTTAAATGGTCTGCAAAGGCTAAAATCCCTGTGTTCCCTCCAGAGGGAGTTTTTCTCCCACATACTCCCCCCTGCCTGAAACGCCTCCATTTTACTTCAGTAAAATAATGACATCAATGTTTAACATCACACTTCTATTGGCTAGCGCTCCAACACATTTTACGTGATTGACCAATCACAACAGAGGCTGCCAGCTAACTAGCCAGCTAACCAATCAGAGCAGACTGGGCTCTGGTTTCAGACAGATGGTGAAAAGCAACACGTTCTCACTCCCAACCCATCACATATTGACGGACGGTCAGGGCCCCTCCCCGTTACTCTATTACGGACAGGGTACACCTTGGAAGTCAGTTTTCAACGCCATGAGAACGCTCCCCGACAGTCGGTTGTTATTGTCAGTGCTTGAATTGGAATAAAAAAGGTGCCAGTACTCTAAATCAGCAACAAGTATTTGGCACAAAGTCATAGTATATCCTATAATGCTGGTGGGTTTGTCTCTTTACTGTATATTTTAGAAAGGCTCACTGTACTTAAACAAAATGACTCAGGGTGCATCTGAGATTAGAGGGGGTGCAGTGGTAAAGTGCTATTTTTATAAGTGGGGAGTGGACCTGACACCCTCTAGTCTAGGGGGGTCCGGGGGCATGCTCCCCCGGGAACATTTTTTTTTAAATATTGAAGTTAGATGCATCAATCTGGTGCACTTTGAGAGCAAAATGAAGAGATATATGGATACCTCTCAACATCCATAATGAAACAACTGTAAACAGATTTACTTTTTCTTTATGGATATAAAAGAAAGCAAAGCTTGACTCCTACTGGCTGGTTAAATGACTCCTCGTCCCTGAGGCCACTACCAGTTTTTTGTGCCATTTTGCTGGATTTATTTGTCAATAGCGTTGCTGCACAAAGTCATAGCCCTCTAATTTAAATCTACTACCCAAAAAGAAACATATGGAGATGGGTTACTATTTAAAAAAAATTGCAAATCTATTTGGGAACAGTGGGGCTGGGCCTCAAATCCTATAGGGGGGTCCGGGGGCATGCTCCCCCGGTAAGATTTTTTTTAAATGTTGGACTTAAATGCATCAATCTGGTGCATTTTGAGGGGGAAATAAAGAGACTACACCCATATGAAACAAAAATGTATACATTTAAATAATCATAAAATCATAAGTAAATGGCCATAACCAATAACATACAATATCCAATATGAAAAAACATTGAAACTTGTTTATTTATTTGTTTTTGGTTCATTTATAGTTGTGAGTGTGTCTGGGCTCCTGAATCGGCCTCTCCTGTCTCCCTCCTCTCCCCCCTGCTCCTCTTTGAGGCAACAGCAAAGACTAGTTTTAGCTCTCAACAAGTTTATCTTACCTTTTTTCACCTAGTTAACATTTTGTTTGTATTATTCATGCATATTTTACTAATCACTACCCCCTCAAATGGAAATATGTGTTTACATAAATGGTGACCGAACCGTTTGAGACCCACTGAGATAACTTAAACTAAGTTAACTATCTAAAGACTCAGAGAGTAATTTACCTCACCAGAGCTGTAGTTATCAGCCTCTCAGTCTGACAGCAAAGGACTCTCCCTCCAGCTTGTTGTTGAAACAGCTCCTTATATCCGTTAGCGCAGCTAGCTAGCACCAGATGCTAACAACAATACGCGTAACCGGTGCGCGTGCTCTTTTTCGCTCGCTCGCGCCACACATCCACCAACACACACCCTCCCGAGCTTGAATGACACACAGAGACCAATGGAGGGCATTAGTATGATCTGTAGGAAAGTGGCAATGTCGGCAGGCCACGTCATGTAGACAGCCAGTCACCCTCTGTGAGGCAGAGTCAGACCCACATTTGCGCTGTGTTGCGTTTACAATATATACGTATTCCTGCCGGCGGCTGAGTACCGGCATTTTACTGAGTACCGGCACCTTGCCGGTACTCAGTAAGAAGTGCCGGTACCACATGGGTAAAAATCAGAAGTGCCGGTACTGCGTACCGGTGAGTACCGGCCCAATTCAAGCACTGGTTATTGTCAATATTAATATAATAATTATTTATATTTTAATAGTCACACTCGATTTCGCCCATTTTCTTGTTGCCCCAGCTGGTCGACACCTCTTTTAGCAGAAACAGAGGCTACATTAATGTATTAAATCGATGTTAATCCGTGTGGTTGTGGAATTAATGGACTTGTCGTTGTGCGATTGCGCAACGCAATAATTTACAAACTCTTCAACTACAACCCTAATTATATTTAAAAACATTTTAGAAGGCCTCACGAAATACTTTAATGTACATTTTTATTTAAATGTGAAGGGATGTGTGTAATGTGGTGATTATTATTCACCCGCGGATCTATGGGTTGGGGTATTGTTGCGCACGGACATTATAGTTAACCGGACTTCCTGTTGATGTGAAATCCGAAAACATTTCAGAAAAAAATATATATATATATATACTTTATTCCGAGTTTGCTTGCCTTTCTCTTTGAAGGTCATCACATAACGGCATTGTAATACACGGTTCGGCTGCATTAAATATTACATTTCTGCCGTAGTTCGCTATTTATAGAGCCCTGATGAGAGGACTTCTAGACAAACAGGAATAACTGCCGCCGAAACTGAATATGTGACGTGGATCATAAATATATCAGCAATCAAACAAAATCTTCAATTTCTCTTCACAATATAAGTCTCCTTGCAGTATCAATACTAATTTGGCTGACTTTTATATTTGATCCAATCAGTATATTGATATACAAGTTATATCCAGTTTTGGACAGTCTGCCGTGGTTCCATCCCATTTCAAAGTGTTGTTCGACGCTTGGCGTAACCCTCGGCGCACACTCAAACATCCAATAACAGAGCTTGAGGTCTATCACAGGGTTTGTCAAGCGAAGCGGAGAGAATACTTACTTCCGGGTGTAAAATTATCTAAAGCAATGAGCTGCTCCGACCCTCGGTCCTGACGGACTCCAACTTGTGTTTATTAATCAAACAAATAAATAAACACAAGGATAATTATGTGTTATTGTTGAATAAATAACAGTGTATGGTTTGGAAAAGAATACAAAATTAGAAGGAAAAAACTATGAAACAATTCAGATTTCAGTATTATGAGCCCCTACTCTCCCCATAACTGACGGCAACAAAATTCCTACATTATTCAATTAAAATAAAGAAGTAAAAACAATAAGTGTGGCTTGATATTGAGTAAGAAAAAGTTGGATAAACGCTGTGAGAATGGACCTGCGGAGAGCATTTCGCAGCGATCCCAACTCGTCTATTACCCAACGTTCAGGGAGCTCTATGCAAGTCAATGGGACGCCCTGCCCGTTGAAAACTGACTTCCAAGGGGTACCCTGTCCGTAATAGAGTGACGGGGAGGGGCCCTGACCGTCCGTCAATATGTGGCGGGTTGGGAGTGAGAATGTGTTGTGAAAAGAGGTGCTTTAGAAAATAAAATAAAGCATGAACATGTCACAGTAGAGGCACACAATACAAATATGAATCTGAAAATGAGCATACTACTGTAGGTTCGCTTTATTGAAGGTTTATATGGCACTCTTATTATTAGTTGTCCAAAAGTGCAGAAATGTTAACTATCAACAATATATCCTTTTCTTAGGCAATGTTCTGCATCCTAACTGTTGTATTTATATATTGTATTGTATATCCACAATTGAATTTTCAGCCTACTCTTATTTTAAGCCTTTGCAGCCTCGTCTTGCCACCCTGGCTAGATAAGGTGCAATTTAAAACTATTTATTGTCACTGGAAGCGTCTCCTCGCTACTTCCTCTTTGCATCAGATGTCTCGGCGCTTGTGCAAATACCCTAGAGGCTTCAAGAGTGCATACCCACCAACATTTCTCCATATACATGTAAATGTCTAAAAATAAAGACAAGAACACATTAAAATGCAAATGGACCTTACTGTTTCACTCAAGTGCCACAGACATGCTTGTGTGCTTTTTTTGTATTTGTTCGGGAACAACAACTGGCACAAGACGGATGCAAGTACACCGAAGATATAGTGTTGTATTTAATTGAAAACATGTAAGCTGCAAAAAAGTGTGACTTAAGACATTCCTGTACTCCCTATCGCTCACTCAGGTAGGCCGTTTCTTTTCTTTTGTTAATTGAAAATGAAGAGAGGATTATTATACTAGCAAATATACAGACCAACCAAAAGATTATGTTTATTTGAATATGAGTCATCGTTTATAATAATTAGGAGCAGCTAATGCTTTTGGCTTATGTTCTGTTTGATTGCTGAAAGCGGCACATGTGTATCTAGCTCCGTGTCAGTGTAGGTGTTCTAAAAACCACAAGGGAGTAAACAAATAAATAGCATGCGTTTGTTTATTTTAACTCAGGAAAATGCAGCTAAAATTGTCTGGTGTTCAAAAGGCTGTGTTTCTGGTTTAAAGACACGCTGTTCATTTACACAGAGAGATCTGTCATAGAATGTTTTCCCCCCTCAGATTTTCATATTTATGTGAAGCTCTGGAACATGTCACGACTTCTCTGTATACTGTGCACCAGTGGAGGTAGACTGGTGATACAGCGGAAGTCAGGTGTTGTGAGGCTGCATGTTTACTGTGAAAATACTTAAGCATTTTATACAAATTTGTCCAAAAAGACATCCTCCAAATCCCCAGAAATTGCAGATATAAAAATTGGGATAAATCTTTCTGAAGTGCTCATAACTCTCGTTTTAGTCTTTCAGTCAAACCCCCTTATCCTGAAGAGGGAGATGACCTTCTTTTCACAATAATAATAATAATAATAATAATAATAATGTATTTTATTTATATAGCGCTTTTCACAACTCAAAGACGCTTTACAATATGAGGGAGGGACAAACAAGGACAGGCAAACAAGTAAGTAAAATAAAAAAATAAAAAGGCAGTCAAGAGGAAGTTGATTGAGAGGTGGGGGGGCTTATGGGTAGACAGAGTTGAAAAGATGTGTTTTGAGGCGGGACTGAAAGACTGTGAGGGACTCAGAGTCACGGAGATCTTGGGGGAGGGAATTCCAGAGCCTAGGAGCTGCCACTGAGAAGGCTCTGTCCCCAAAGCTGCAGAGTGTGGATGTGGGAATGGATAGGAGTCCGGCTGCGGTGGATCTGAGGGACCGTGGGGGTTGATAAGGAATGAGAAGGTTTGTGAGATAAGGGGGGGCCAAATGGTGGAGTGCTTTGTAGGTGAGGACCAGATTTTTGTAGTTGATGCGATGGGAGACAGGAAGCCAGTGGAGGTCTTTGAGGACTGGGGTGATGTGATGCCATGATTTGGTATGCGTGAGGAGACGTGCAGCTGCATTTTGAACCCGTTGGAGTCTGTTGAGGGATGTAGTGCTGATGCCGTAAAGAAGTGAGTTGCAGTAGTCAAGGCGGGAGGAAATGAAGGCATGGATTAGTCTTTCGGCTGCGGGGCGGGTGAGAGAGGGTAGGATTTTTGCAATATTGCGGAGGTGGAAAAATGAGGTTTTGACTGTTTGGTGGATGTGAGGTTCGAGGGAGAGGGTGGGGTCAAAGATTACACCAAGGTTGCGTGCCTGATTGGAGGGGGAAACAATGGTGCCATCGATGGTGAGTGTTATGTTAGTGACCTTGCTGAGGGTGGATTTGGAGCCAATTAGGAGGAGTTCTGTTTTGTTGCTGTTCAGTTTGAGGAGGTTATGTTGCATCCAAGTTTTAATAGCTGTCAGACAGGAATCGATGTGGGTAAGGGGTGGGTTATGGAGGGATTTGGTGCTGAGCTAGATCTGAGTGTCATCAGCATCGCAGTGGAAGTCCAGGTTGAAGTGGCGGAGTATCTGACCGAGGGGCAGGATGTAAATGATGAAGAGGAGGGGGAAAAGTACTGATCTTTGAGGAATGCCTTGGGTGACTGAAGCTGTGGTAGAGGAGTGGTTGGGGAGGGAGATGAAGTGGGATCGTTCAGTGAGGTAGGACTGGAGCCATCTGCATGCAATACCTTCAATACCAATGTCCCTGAGTCGGGTGAGCAGGATGTTGTGGCTCACGGTATCGAAGGCTGCACTCAGGTCGAGGAGGATGAGAATATTGAGGGAACCAGTGTCAGCAGAGGTGAGGAGGTCATTGAGGACTTTGACGAGTGCAGTTTCTGTACTGTGGTGAGGACGAAATCCAGACTGAAGGGGTTCATAAAGCTGGTTAGTTTGGAGATGGCAGTGAATTTGTTTGGCTACAATGCGTTCAAGAGTTTTTGAGAGGAATGGTAGGTTGGAGATGGGGCGGTAATTAGTGAGGGAGGAGGGATCAAGACCAGGTTTTTTGAGGATTGGAGTAACGGCAGCAGTGCAGAGGGGACGGTTCCATGGGACACAGAGGAGTTGAAAAGGTTAGCAAGATAGGGGCAGAGGACGGGGAGGCAGGACTTCAGGAGAGGAGTGGGTAGAGGGTCAAGGGAGCAGGTTGTGGGATTTGAGGAACCGATCAGATGGAGTATTTCAAGTGGGGTAACGAGGTTGAACTGGGAGAGGCGGCGCTGGGGAGAAGGAGTCAGGAGGTCAAGGGAGATGGGGGGAGAAATGGTAGCGGTGGAGGTTGGGGGAGATGCTTGTATATCAGATGGAGCTGAGAAGGAGTGGTTAATGGCGTTAATTTTGTCTGCGAAAAACTGGAGGAATGAGCTGCAAGTAGCGGAAGTAGATGTAGGGAGGTTATCAGCACGGGGTTTGAAGAGCTTGTTAACTGTGGAGAAGAGGGTCCTGTGGTTACGGGAGGGGTCAGTGAAGATGTTGGAGAGGTAGGCAGATTTAGCGGCAATAAGAGCATCTCTGTATGCATTGAGATGGAGTTTGTAGCTTATGTAATGGACTGTGAGGGATGATTTATTTGAAAGACGTTCAAGTTGGCGGCCTCGCTGCTTCATTTTACGCAGTGCGGGTGTGAACCAGGGTGAGGAGGTCTAGAAAGTAACAGTTTTATTTTTGAGGGGGGCTAAAGTGTTGAGGGAGGTGAGTAGGGTGGAGTTGAGGTGGTTGAGCAGATCGTCAGGTGAGCTGAGGGTTGCGTCCAGGGGGAGGTTAGACGATAGCAGTTTGGAGAGATGGTTATGGTCAATGGAGTGTAGATTACGGAAGGTGATGTTTCTGGGTGGGCAGGGGTTTCGGGTGGGGGGGGCAATGGTGAATTGTATGAGTTTGTGGTCGGAGAGGGGAAATGGGCAAGGGTGGAAATCAATCACTGGGAGGTTGGTAGAGCAGACGAGATCAATAATGTGTCCTTTCTCATGGGTGGGGAAGGTGACATGTTGGGTGATTGAGAAATTGTCCAGTAGGGTTGCTAATTTGGATGCCAGCTTGCAGGCGGGTGAGTCAATGTGAATGTTGAGGTCGCCAAGTAGTAACAGACGTTGAGACAGGGATGAGGCAAGTGTGAGGAATTCAGTGAAATCGGAGAGGAAGGAGGGATGAGGTTTAGGAGGCCGGTAGATGAGGATGACTGTCAGTGAGGGAGGGGCTTTGAAGGCAATGAATTCAAAGGATGATACTGAGGGGAGGGTTAGTTCTGTGATCTGGATGTTCTGATTGTGGATTACAGCAAGGCAGCCACCACGGCGGGAGGGGTGGGGTTTAGTGATGTATTTAAAGCCAGGGGAGGATGTTTGGTTGAGGGAGAAGAAGTCATCGGGCTGTTGCCAGGTTTCGGTGAGCAGAAGGAAATCAAGGGATTTTTCCAAGATTAGTTCATGGAGGATGAGGGCTTTCTTGTTGAGTGATCGGATGTTAAGGAGGGCAATATTAGTTGAGTGGGAGGGGCGTGGTGTGGTCACAGGCTGAAGAGGTAAGAGGTTGTCCAGGTTGACAGTGCGGGGAGGAATGTGAGATGGGGGGAGGAGCGGAGAGGAGGTGGAAGGAAGTGTGTTATTATCAATTTTTGGTGGTTGAGGGCGGTGGAATCCACTCCAGGTATTTGGGCCAGCTCTGAGCAGAGGGCAGTGGGATCCACTCCAGGAATTTGGACCAGCTCTGAGCAGAGGGCAGTGGAATCCACTCCAGGTTTTCAGTACAGCTGGGATTGTAGGACCAGTGGTGGGTGTATAATATGGAGTAATCAATGCGCTCAGATTACATGACAGTTGGGGGACATGGCGGTTAGTCGACCAGATAGATGTTATGGATGATTTTCCGGACTGGGAGTAAACAAATCTGTGTTTAGAACCTCTATGGACATACCTCGGTCTGCGTAGAAGCCCAAGGCAATTGATGACAGACAAGTTTAGAGGAAGCGCAGAAAAGTTATTGAGATTAAAAAATTGGGAGACAGAGTATCGTAACATCGTAGTGCCGCGGTAGGATGCTAGCGTTAGCACAGCGCTGGCTATGGTTGTAGATCAGCGGCGCTGAAAGTGGAGCTGTTGGCAGCCGTCAGACAGGATGAGACGTCAGTTGCAGGCTGTCCTTTACAGCAGATGGGGGGACCGACAGGAGCGGGAGGTTTAAAGAACCAGAGTCAGGGCCCACAGGGAGGGGCAGGACGAAGAATGGGGCTTGTTATTTGATGGATGGAGCAGCGTTAGCGGGTGGGCTACAATGGCAGGTGTAGCAGGGTAGAAAACCAAAGCGTCTGTCAAAAATGGCAATCGGGTGTAACAAATATGTCCAGATCAGAACACAAAAGGCACAGAATAGTTAGAAAACTAAAGCAGTAGAAAGTGGTCAGAAACTCTTAGATTAACACAAAGAAAGACGAGATTTTCGGACAGAGAAGCGGCGAACAGTCAGCGCCAGCGTCCTCTCACGCCGTAAAAAAAGGTAAAAAGCCACCAGGAGGAGAGGAGGAGTTTGTCAGATGAAATATGCAACAGGCTGCATTTGTAAAAGCTACAGTAAAAATATTTCAGAGCAAGTCCGTCCAAAATTTCTCCTTTGGGATGAAATCTTTGTGTGTCAGTGGGCCCATCAGTTAAATACAAATCAATATTTTATTATGGGAGTAAGTGGAGGGATGTCAGCTAATTCGTAGCTCCAAACAAGAGCCTCAAAGGACAGGGCGATGACACACAGGAGTTTGGAGGACCTGCCAAAGAAGGCCTCGTAAATCAGATAATTCCCAAAAATTTCACAACACATACATTAATATCAATTTGCAGTTCATGGAGGATAAATTGCTTTGCATTCCCAGAAATGCCAGGGTTGGCAAGGCATTGCAGATCTTGGTATTTCTGCCAAAAGAGAAGCAACAAGTTGTTAAATGGGGGCTGACAGTATGAGGGCTTTTCAGCAGATACAGCGAGCCAATGAGCAGTTCAGAGGCACAGTCTCTGGAGGGCATTTCCAGGAAATACACAGAGCCATGGGGTAGATTCCACTTGGTATTTCACTAAGTAGTGTAGGTGGTCTGACATAACATATCCAGGAAATACAATGAGTGGTTTTGGGGGCTGTCAGTTTTGAGCATACCCAGAGAATACCTAGAGCAGCGTTGTCAGACGGAAAATGTTGTTGTTGTGTTTCAACAACTCCTGACCATCCTATAAGCCTACCAAACTTGTGTTCTGCTTTTTTTTTCTAAAGCAATCTAACATAGCTATAATAATAATAATAATCTTTTTTCTGTGGCACATATTTGAATCAACCATTATGATATCATGGATTCTACCTTCAAATAATGTTAGTATGTTCAGGTTATGAAGTTGCATTGGAAGAGGGAACTGTCTTAGGTAATGAATGGTGGGACTTTCCATGTTTTAGGGGGTAAAGGGTTTTTTCCGCCTGATGTAGTCGTGCAGCTTGTCGGGGGTCTGGCCTGTGCTCCGCTAGCATATGTATCACAGATGTCGTTGACAGCAGAAGAAGAAAGCAGCTAAATCGTTTGGCGTTGCCACCAGAGATTTGGATGTGAATGGATGTGAGTTTCAGTCACATCCGAGCTGACATTAACCTTCCCTGCTGTCCCCTCTCCTGCTCAGATGTTCGTCCATGATGGATGACCTCTCCCTCCCACACTCAACACACACACAGTCCTCCCGCCTCATGCCCATTAAGAGCGTATCCCTATAAACGGATTAGGAGGCCAGTAATGGAAAGTCAGGGAACTTGGTGCCATAATCTCCTGCGTGATACCTCTTGCCCTGATCAATCTTTGTTTGGGTGCCTTGGAGGTAGTTGTGAAATGTCATTGGCTGGAGTTTGAGAGGTGAGAATTGTGTGCCTGAGTGCGGTTTGGGATTTTCAATGTCATATGTCGGATTCATTTATCTAACTTGGTTTCAGATTTATATTATGCAATAGCTTGGAGTGTTGAGAGGAGCCATTATTTATTATCTGTGAAGGGTGATGCATCTATGATTTATTCGGTGCTGCAGCAGAGATTGTGCTGGTGCATTATACCATTATTATGGCTTCAAGCGTGACCCAAATTTCCTCTGCCTCTCTTAGTTCGCATTCC
The DNA here is from genome assembly GCF_949606895.1 of Notothenia rossii. Taxonomy (NCBI): domain Eukaryota; kingdom Metazoa; phylum Chordata; class Actinopteri; order Perciformes; family Nototheniidae; genus Notothenia; species Notothenia rossii. Next base: position 30,874,738 of record NC_136904.1, read on the forward strand.
TCTCCTCCTTCTCTTCCTCTTCCTTCAACTGTGGCGTCTGTATCCAGATGGAGATCAGACCGCACCGTGTGACCGCCGCTTATTATCAGCCCTAGCTGCACGGAGGAAAATGGGTAGAGAGATAATCAGAAAGAGGAAGAAAAGGGCTATTGGGGGCGAAGAAAGCAGATTTTTATAACACGACACTGCAGTATACACAGTTTGTCTGCTGATATGCTTACATTTAAAGAAATAAACACACAACTCTTACAAATCAGGCTAGAAGATTACAGGCATTAGTTTAGCTCTATTGCATGGAATAATCTGCATTTGATATAATTCTTTATTTGCTCTTGTACTGAATTATCTTCAGTAAAAGTCTAGTAAGTCAATAGCATTCAGATGAGCCATCTTATCCATGTATGAACATTGAATCGAATTAAAGGGTATTCAAGCAAGGTACCATTACAGTACATTACAACCCTTCAGAGTTGGAAGAAGTACTCAGATCTTGTACTTGAGTAAAAATAGAAGAACCAGAGTGTAGGAATACTCTGTTACAAGTAAATGTCCTTCATTCCAAAGGTTACTCAAGTAAAAGTAGAAAAGTATTAGCATCAAAATATACTTAAAATACCCAAAAATATTTATTCTGCAGATTGGTCCATTTCAGAATAATATGATATGTTTTTATTATAATTATTGATGCATTTAAGTGTTATCAAAGCTGCATGACTTTGTATACTGCAGTGTAGATTGTGAATTTACTCCAGGTGTAACTAAAGAACATTTAAGTGTTGATTATATTTCACATCATTAATCCAAATCTGTAAAGTAACTAAAGGTACAAAATAAATGTAGTGGAGTAAAAGTAAAAAGTAGCATACAATTGAAATACTCAAGTAAAGCACAAGTACCTCAAAATCATACTTAAGTACAGTACTCGAGTAAATGTACTTAGTTACTTCCCACCTCTGCGGCCCTTCCAAACTTCTCTGAAAACTGCCCCTCGTCCTTGTTCCCTGAACACTGCAGCCGACACACCCCAGGGCGCTGTGCAGGGACACACTGCGTCAAATTGCCACATTTCTAGTTCGTTGCACCACAATCCTGGTGTGATGCTTATCTGACATCCCATCATGGTCTCTTGGTTTATGTCTTTATCTTACTCACTGGTCTGCTTTTGCCCTCAACCAATGTTTGTCCTTGCTGTCTCGGGGGGAGTCCTGACACAAACAGGAGCAGCGGGAGCTCCCAGCCCCGTCTTTTTGACAGCTAGGAACAACTTTATCTTTGGTGAAAATGAAAGCTATCTTAAAAAGAAGTCAATCTAACTGTACAACGTGATGATGACAATTGATATTGTAATAGCTCACATTCTGAATTGAGCTATTGCTTTGATAATTCAGGCATTTAGTATGCCAGTATGAAAGTTATATACACATTTTTATTGAATTAGTATTCTTATTTTAAAAAAAAAATATCACTATAAAAATAGGCCCTTCTGGATACTGAGGCAGTTGCTAACGTTTATTAGCAGTTAGCATACTTGTTTACCTTTACTTTTATTTGTATGTTGAAATGTATTGTCATCCATTGACTATCTGTATAGTTTCAGAAGGATGCCTTTGCTAGGCTTGCCATTTCAGTTAGGTGATGGTGTGTTTCTTGGGGGAGGTTTCTAATTTGTGGACACTTATGGTGTGTCTTATGGTGGTTCAGAATATGGTTAGTTTGTTTCTGCTGTGCTCCTGCCTTCTTTAATATTTCTGGAAATATTATGGAACCTTGTTTCTGCATGACCTTTGGCAGGTGATTTTGTTTTAATAAAGATGGGCTTTGATCAATCCTTTCATCCACACAAGTTTAATAATATTTCCATTTTGCAATGCGTTTTAGATAGCTTTTCTTGTTACTTATATCTGTAACCTAGCTCTGCACTAAACAATCAAGAAAACACATTATTCTTCAGATGCTGGAGTTATAATGAAAGTTCAAACGAATTAGACTTCATATTTGTGACATATGATTATTACATTGTGGCAATAAACAAATGAAATGGCTTGATTTGAGCTACTCATTTTAAAATGGCAATTTAGATTACCTAATGTTTTCTTGTGACACTTATGTCATCAGTAGGGGACTTCACTGTGTTCAGCTCAGTGTTTCCCCTATATACAAATAGAGGCGGCGCAGGTGCCAGCCAGGTACCAAAAAAACCTGGCTTATTATTATTTTTCATTAAAATTGTTTGTTATGTGGATTTGTAGTATTTGTGTTACTGTATGTTCAATAAAGGTGTATTTTGCTCAATCTTGAGACATTGCCACTCTATGTACTAGGCCTCAAGAGCCTTTCTTGTGCTGGCAGACACATAGAAACATATTGGTGGGGCGCACTTTGCACGCGCACACACTAAAAAATTCCACGCGCTCACATTTTGCTGCTGCTATGACTCCATCCTAGGGAACTATTTATTAACAATTAGAAATAAAATGTATGGTTCTTTGCCCCAGAAACTTTGTTTAGAGGAATTAAGATGGTATCAAGATGGTTTGCATCCATCCCAATGAACGTGGCTGACCAAGTACATTTAGTATATCATATCATCTTTTGATTTCTGGTAATACAGTATGTACAAGTCACAGGGTGCCTCTCATTCCTCAGTTAAATTGTTTTAACATGACACCTATAGGTTGAATTATGGAGAGTGGCGGGAATACTTTTGGGATAAAGATCAGGAGTTTAGAACAGCAATGTAATAAAGGCTAACATTGCCTGTATATCACTGAATCATTTTGTCAATACACAATATACTGACTGCACTGCTCTAACAAAGTTAATATATTCTCTGCCGGAGTGAAGTTATAGAAAAGAAAATAGTGTTAAATTGAAATGAGAAAATAGTGTTAAATTGGGAAGTCAAACCGTAAGGGTGAACTGTCATCACAAACTCATCAATTAATCAGAGACTATTATTATATCAGCCTCAAGTATAGATTTATAATAATAGACTCTCTAATCTTCTTTCATATCATGAGCTATAATTAAAACTGCAGCCATAAACTCTGCCTGTCTGCTGTAACAGATGACTGTCATACCAGATTAACACAAAATTGACAGATTATATGATAATAAATATCTGATCTTTATTAGAGAATACTAATCTGAATTCTGTACTACACTTCACTTGGCACTCAAAATCAAGACAACTACAGACAAAATATCAAATGTTGAATCTAAAAACTAATGAGACTTTTTCCTACACTCAAATATTTACTATCTAACTATTCTAAATGTATATCTGCTTTAACATATCCTAATGCAGCACAATGAGCTCAAACATTGACACATTATCTGTAGCCTAAATTGACACTGAGTTATTTACACATCCAGAAAACAAAGCCTAAGCATTGATTTGGAGTATTGTGACTCGTCCCATATGGATTTTTTTAAGCTTTGCTATACAAGCTCCGCTTTGTTCTCCTGCTACACGTGGACACGATTATTTTTCCATAATTTGCGCGATGACAGAATCGACAAAGTGAAAGACACTTAAATGTTTCCTAGTGCTGAAGAAAACTGCATTATATTGATCAGAGTGGCTTCAACCTTTTAGGATTAAGCCTCAAACATTATCATTTAATTATGATAATCAGCCAGAAATGCCAGATGTATGACTCTTTGGTCCGAGTGAGATATTGGTATTCGGGCTACGCTTTTGTCTATTATGGCAGAGCTCTCAAACTAGATTGGATAATAGTGCATTTATTTAGGAAAAGTCAGGGTAATTGAAATAGATTTTCTTGGATTAGAAATATCAAGAAGGTCAATGTCAAGGCTTCAGTGTTAATTTATCAGGCAGGATTTGATTGCTCAGCCACGATCAAATGTAATGTATAAATCTATATTTTTCAGTCACATTGAGTAGTTAGAGGAAACGGCAGCTTTCAGTCCTACATTTGATGATTTAAGCAGAGGGAACATGCATATGCAACTTAGTGTGAATTCCTCCCAGATGAAGTATTAATATTCCCTGGATGTGCAGATGTGAAACAGACACTCTACAAAGGATTTCATTTTAGATTAATCTCTTGCTTCAATTGCTCTGCTTTCATTTGGGGTTTGCAGGTGCAGGCAGTGAGTGATTAGAGAGAAGTGGAGTCAAATGGCGGGTATGTTTGGTTTCTCTTCTTACAACTTTCTCTCGCTCCTCTTTAAACCGCCTCAACTAGATGAATTCTCCCTTCATAGTGAGGATTATCTCTGAGTCACCCGTCTTGCTAATATCACACCTTCATAAAACAGCCATACCTCTCACAAGCCATCGTTAGAAAGTGCACACTGCCTTTTCCCTTAACAAAAGGAGTGACCAAACAAAGTTGAAGTATGGAGATAAAATATCAGCTTTTCTTGAAGGTATAATTTGCGAGGATGTCATTATTTAATCTCCCAATACTTCAGAATAAAAGAATAAGTGCTGTGTTTGGACAAAAGACAACGTTTGGTGGATTTTTCCTCTGAAAACAGTCATCGTGAGACTCTGCAGGGGCCACGACATCTCTTGGTGGATACATTGTTTTTTCTGCTGACCATAGAGTAGGCTTATTACTTACAGAATTGCCAAGTATAAAGTATTCTTCCCTTTGTTGAGTTTGCAGGTGAGAGGGGAGCCCTTCACCCTCAATCGAGAATACAGAGCAGGTTTTTGTGAGTCAGTGAGGGGATACAGGTTACTTTTTAGTGTCCAGCGAAAGACAGAAAAAGCAGAGTCACAGCCTTCCCCTGGCCGTGCCGCTGCAAAATGAAAGTGAATGATGAATTTAAGCAGTATATCTGATGCCATCTGTGCATTGCTGAGCTTTCCGGTGAGATGTGTTCGGACGTAGCTGCCCTGACTGCCAATGAGAAGCTCTCAAACAACATCTGAAGTGCACTGAAAGAGATTAGGAACACTAAAACAGATATTTGCAATTAACATGTTCGCAAAGTATTAAGAAAGTTGTTGGACAATCAACTTTATGTAAAGGCTGAAAAATGTGAGTTCCACGTCAGTTCCACTTCATTTCTGGGTTTCATCCAGGGTCCTGACCAGATAATGATGGATCCTGCTAAAGTGAGCGCTGTGGCTGATTGGCCCACACCCTCTTCCAGGGAAAAAGTCCAACAGTTCCTCGGATTTGCTAACTTCTACAGGAAGTTTGTTAGGAATTTCAGTGCTATTGCCGCACCTATGCATGTACTCACCTCTCCTTCTGTTCAGTTCGTGTGGACCCCACAAGCAGACCAAGCTTTCCAGAAGTAAAAAAAAGTGTTCACAACAGCTCCAATACTTACCATCCCGGATCCTCAACGGCAGTTCACGGTGGAGGTGGATGCCTCCAACGAGGGAATCGGGGGGGGTCCTCTCACAGAGGGCAGAGAAAGACAGTAAGCTCCATCCATGTGCCTACCTTTCACGTAAGTTGTCTGCTGCTGAAAGAAACTATGATGTAGGCAATAGGGAGTTATTAGCCGTAAAGGTAGTACTGGAGGAGTGGAGGCACTGGCTAGAAGGGGCAAAACAGCCATTTATTGTGTGGACAGACCACAAACATTTGGAGTACATACGCAAGGCTAAGAGGTTAAACTCCTGACAGGCACAACACCGTCCTGGCTCACAGAACGCCAAACCAGACGCGTTATCTAGGCTTTTTGACCCAGAGGCTCTTTCCAAGGAGACCGAATCCATTTTACCGCCCACTCAGGTGATAGGAGGGGTGACATGGCCAATTGAGGCTAAGGTAAATCGAGCTTTAGAGGGAAAAACCGTACCCAGTGGTGGCCGCCCTAACCGCCTCTTTGTTCCCCCATCTGTCCGCTCTGACGTGATTCACTGGGCTCACACATCTGTATTAACATGTCATCCAGGTATCAAACGAACTATGTACATGATAAAGCAAAGGTTTTGGTGGCCTAAAATGGAGAAGGAGGTTACTGAATATTTGGCAGCCTGCACTACCTGTGCTCGGAATAAGACCTCTACCCAGTCTCCTATGGGTCTACTGCAACCTTTGTCCATTCCAAGCCGCCCATGGTCTGACATCTCGCTGGATTTTTTTCACTGGACTGCCACCCTCTGCAGGTAACACCACCATCTGCACTGTTCTTGACAGATTTACTAAAATGACTCACTTTATCCCCATGCCCAAATCTCCCTCTGCTAAAGAGACAGCAGAAGCGTTCTTGTCTCATGTTTTCAGGCTGCATGGATTTCCTCGAGATGTGGTGTCAGACCGTGGGCCGCAGTTCGTTTCCCAGTTTTGGAAGGAATTCTGCAGCCTGATAGGAGCCACTCCCAGCCTCACATCTGGTTACCACCCACAGGATAATGGTCAGTCAGAGAGGATCAACCAGGAACTGGAGACGTGTTTACGGTGTCTGGTGTCCCAGAATCCCACAACTTGGAACAAGCAGCTGATATGGGTGGAGTATGCCCACAACATCCAACCTACATCTGCCACGGGTCTCTCCCGTTTTCCCTGCGCCTATGGTTACCAACCTCCTCTTTTTCCAGAAGTAGAGAAGGAAGTGACTGTACCGTCAGCACATGCCCTGGTGAGGCGGTGTCGCAGAGTCTGGGCAGGAGCTCGCCAGGTTCTCCTGAAGATTGCTGCTCGCATGAAAAGGGCCGCAGATCGACATCGTCGTCCGGCACCTGCCTACAGACCCGGGCAGCAGGTTTGGCTATCTACAAGAGATCTAAGCTATGTGTGGCCTCCAGGAAGCTGGCTCCGAGGTTTGTGGGTCCGTTTCCCATAACTAAAGTTATTAACCCGGTGGCTGTTCGCCTGCGCCTGCCCAGGTCCCTGAGAGTCCATCCGACCTTTCATGTTGCCAAAGTTAAACCGGTTCGGGAGAGTCGTTTGGTTCCTCCATCCAAGCCCCCTCCTCCCCCCCGGATGTTAGACGGCGGTCTGATCTATGACGTCAAGAAACTGCTAGCAGTCAGGAAGAGAGGATGCGGCCGACAGTTCCTTGTAGACTGGAAAGGATACAGTCCAGAACATCGGTCGTGGGTACCAGCAAGCTTCGTTGTGGATCAGAAGCTGATAAAGGATTTTTTCAGGCTTAATCCACAGGACTCTGGGCCGTCCGGAGTCGGCCGTAGAGGGGGGGGTACTGTTGTGTCTCGGCAGATTTGTTAATATTATTTCTCTGTTTAGTTTAAGTCCGTGTCTGCTACCCTTTTTGTTGTCTGCCATTTCCTGTTTTACTTTGCGATTTCCTTTCTCATTTTCAGGTAGTTCGTCTCCTACCTTGTCACTTTGCTCACGGACCTGATTACCTGCCCCGCCCTTATTGTTTGCACCTGTAGAGTTCCTTGTTTGTGTATATAATATGTGTGTTCCCTGTGCCCAGTGCCATATCGTTTTTGAACCTTGTGTTTGTATTGCCTTGCTTATTACCGCAAGTAAAAACCTTTTTTAAATCATCTTTTGTCTGGAGTCGTGCATTTGGGTCCTATCATCTTTTGTGTTTGCCCCAGTCGTAACATTCTTATTAGGCGCTTTCATACCAAGTATTTTGCTGTACTTAGTTCTCAGTACTTAGTTCATCGGAACTCTTTAGTTCACGGAACTACCGGAATAAGGTCCTGAGGGAGGATTAGGCAAATTAAGCCGATGACGTCACTTCTTCTTCTTCTGCTTTGGGTTTACTGGCAGGCCGCAAACAACTTGACGGCGTATACTGCCACCCGAAGTTTCCGGCCGGAAGTCCCCGGAGTTGGGGGTTGGCTTCCGAGTCTCTCTCCGTTGGTGCGCTGGGCTAATTAGACCCTCCAGAAAAACGCGATTCTGCGGTCGTAGAATTAACCGCATAATCAGCAAAATGGCGCATATTTTTAAAAGGCCGCATATTTATCAAAAGGCCGCGTAATCCCCGCATTTTTCCACAAAAAGTTGAGAAAAAAAAAAGTTAACTCGTATTGACGTGAAGTAGTGATGATGATGACGTGACCTCATCAACTCGCGCATCACAGAAGGTAAACAACCCCGTAGAGTGAACGTGTGGAACTCACACGAGAGAGAAAACACCAAGATGAAAACATCTGATCCATCTCATTTACCAACGAACATTTCAGCTAAAGACCGGGCAAAGCAGTACCCCGATGTCTTTCACGAAAGTGGGGGGAAACTATTCTGCACCCCGTGCAACTGTGCGTTGGAGCACAAGTCTTAGAGAAAATCGACGGTGACGACCCACTTTGATTCATTCAAACATTCGAAAATGCTTTCTGCTGCTGCGGACAAGAAAGCCAAACAACTCACGTTCACCGAGGCATCAACCTCCAAAACCCTTTCGAGGGCTACAAGAAACGAAGTGAGTAGCCTACAAGATTGAAGCTGGTCAGATAACGAACGAGTAAATAAAAACAGAATGAGGCGGAGAAGTGTGTGAGAGAGAGAGAGAGTGTGTGATTAAAATAGACCAATTGCTTTTACAATAAATAAACATTGAATGTGTTTAATTGAATAGGAAAGGGGTTTAACGTTAGTGGCAGGTTTTGTGTGAGAGAGAATAAATAAGACAGCCCAATATTTATAAAAAAATCTATTCTTTTTCGCAACCTTCTGCATATTTCGCAACTTCCTGCAATTTCACCGCATACAATCACATAAAAACCCTGCATGTTTAATCGCATAATCAAGGATTTTAGCCCGCATAATCAAGGATTTTTGCCCGCGTTTTTCTGGAGGGTGTAGCTAATGCTAATACTATTGCTAATAATGCTAATGCCAGCAAATACAATGGCGGCTTCACAAAACTTTTCAGAGTTTTACGGGGCGTGGTTTGCAATTCGCCCAGCCAATCAGAAATTGGTACTTTTTTCTCTCGAGGAAAGTACCTGCTCTCTAGCAGGGACTGAAAAGGGGGGAAAAGTTCTCATGAACTAAGTTCTCTTTTTGGTGTGAATGCAAAATCCCAGGAACTATCGGAACTAAAAGGGAAAAGTATGGGGAAAAGTACTATAGTACGGTGTGAAAGCTCCTATAGACTCTATGCATTACATTAATGCACACAATGTACACAATATCTTGTTGATGCTGTCAGTGCTGCACATCCCTCTGAATTCTACACATTGCCTAAATTATCATGGCTGTCTTCGTCCATGCTATCAAGGAACAAATCACACAAAACATAGGCTTAGGCCTCAAGATGCTGAAGAATGTTGTGGAGACAAAAAATTATTACCAAGGTTTTCTATTTAAGTCCACACCAGAATCACAAAGTAGCAGACTTTCTCCCATGAAAAGTAATAAGACATATCTTTTTTTTTATGCTACCATAATCCAACTTTGAAGCGGCACGCCAAGGCAGTTTAACTTTTCATGAAGTGAATGAACCTGCAAAGAAAAATTAAGCCTGTCATCTGCTTTGCCACTCTGTGCGAAGAGACAGAATGTATTTTCTCCGCTTAATGTCTCCAGTTCAATTTCTCAATCCATCACAGTCAAATAAATTACGAGTGAGAGTGTGAACTGAAACTGAACCCAGTCTATTTCATCACTTGTAAAAGTACACAGACATGAAAGGGATAATTGAGGTCACATTTGGCCAGTTTCTTAATGTAAATTTCCTGTGAGTGATATCCTGTTAATAGCATTAAATTGAAAGCAGTAACTATCTGGTTTCACGGGGATACAGCAAACACATTTGTATTTTTTATCTTTTAAAACTGGTACATTTTCTGTTGTCATGATAAATGAAGGTATAAGTCTATAATAAATATATTTGTCCACAGCGCATAGGTAGTTCTGCATGTTTTAATCCTAGTTTAGTTTAAAAATGAAGTGGATACTGCTAGTGTAAATGGGTGTTCTGGCTGCTGAATACTCGACATTACAAGCTGCTGCCGTATATTTTTCCCTTTATACTCTCAAGAACCATTCAAGTTTGTAACATTCACTGTAATTACTAATGAAGGATCAACACTTTTAAATGCACAGATAAATTAACTAGGAGTTTAGAAAATGACGTGTTTTCTTTTTTCTTTAATCAGTTATATTCAAATAAATACATCCTGAAGAGGTTCTACTGTGAAAAGCAAGTTACCTTGAATAATTCCTTCCAGGTTTGAAATGAATCACTGATGTCTGAAATGATTAACACAATTAGTTTGCTCATGTTTGGTTTCAAAATGTTGAATGCAATTATATTCAACAGTTAGTGGACTTCAACATTCTCAGCACTAACTCTATTCTTGTTTTGGTCTTAAACAGCTGACATTAATATCATCTGTGTTCTTCTTATGTTAGCATGTTTGAGCAGCAGGTGTGTGTGTGAAAAGGCAGCTTGTGGGAGTTTATTACATTCTTTGCATAACATTAAATAAAGAACTATAATGTTTCCTCCTCTGGCCATTTTTCCAAAATCATCTCATTGATATCTGAGTTATTTAATTATTAATTATAGCACCTCCTCAAGAATATTTTTTGAATGGGGGTTACAAATGGTAGGCTACTTATGCTCCCAGTAATCTTTTTTTTCCACAAATTAAAGAGACCCTTTTATGCCTTTTGGGGTTAAAATTCATGTGTTTCTCTCCCACACACTCCCACCCTGCCAGAAACACCTGCATTGGACTCCTTTGTTGTTGATCTGTAACAAAAGACATCAGTATGTAACACTCGCGTTTCTATAGCCTATAGCGCTTTAACAAATTGTACGTGATCGACTAAGCATTGGCACGTGGCACCGTAACCAGTGGCACACTAGGACATAGCCGCGGGAAGTAGGGGTGCTGGGGGCGCTGCAGCACCCCCTGTTGGCGAGTGGTGTACATTTTAAAAACTGAGTGACCACCTAAATAAAAATGATTAAACTACATAAAATAGTTATGATTTTACTTAAAATAAAATTGGCTGGATACAGTAGCATATAATAGTCATAGTATATATTTGTATTGAATTTATTTTCCCAAATAAATAAAATCCGAGTCATCTAGGTCTTAGGTCGAGGGAGAATGACGTAATTGACGCGACACACACACTGCAGAGTGACAACTTTCTAGAATGGCGCGAAAAAGGATTTGGGATTTTTTTCTCCAACAAACAACCCAATAAAAAGAGTGGACCACCAGCTACTCCTCAGCCCACCACCTCGAGAGTAATATGCAGTGATGCAAATTAGTCGCTTTTCGGCGCCTCCCGCTTTTTTAACGCTGCTTTGGGTGACTTGTGTAATTCGTGGAGAACCGAAGAGTTTTCGTTTTCGGGGGGGGGGGGGGGGGTGGGGGTCCGTTTAATCCGTCCGTTAGTCCGTCCGACTGACGGACAACTTCTCACTTCAAAAAAGAAGAAGAAATCTAGATCGCCAAATAATTAAACAAGCGAGTGCCTGTTTTTCCTGGCCAAGGACAGGTTCCTTGAACACAACACGAGCGTAACGTGTCTTCACGTGGTTATGTCTCGTCTGAAAGGAGTGTAGACTAGACTTAAGTTCTTACGGAGAGCACCGGAACGCCGCTCCAACTCTTCAAAAATTGCAGTACCCATAAGGAGCCGTACACATGCCGCAGTGTTTGTGTGGCTGTGTCTTTAGTTGTAAGCACAGTGGCGATCTGTTGTTATTAGCATCTGGTTAGCGAGCTATGCTAACGAAAACGAAGAGCTTTTCTACAACCGGGTGGAAGAGAGCTCTCTCCTGAGAGGCTCAAATAACCTCAGCTCAGTGAGGTTAAGACACACCTTGATATGATCATTATAATTATTAATGAGACATTAGAGACTAAATGAAAAACAGGTATAAAATAAAAATGACAGTAACAAAAAAGTTGTTAAAAATAACAAGAATAGAGTTTAAAAGGGGAGTGATTATTTGTAAAATATCCAGAAAGAAAAATCTGCTTACAAATGGGTGTTGAAAGATGTACCCATAGATCTGCTCATGTTGTTCTCAAAGTGCACCAGATTGATGCTTTTAACTTCAATATTTAAAAAAAAATCTTCCCGGGGGGAGCATGCCCCCGGACCCCCCTAGAGAAGGTTAGGTCCCCCCCACTTAAATCATGTTCACATGGATACTAAGTACATTTGCGCACATCTTGTGTCCATATCGTTCTGTTTTGGTGGTCATGCCACACCGTGCATGCATGCATGCATGCGCGAGTCATGGTAAAATATCTGGATTAAGAGGTTGCGTTTTCTTTGCACAGCATGAAAGAAAGGCCAAATGAATTGTCTGTGATTTTAGTTTTTTTAAGCAGAAGTTGAGTTCAATAATTTGTAGGGACCTCGGAGGATGTTGTAAAAATTGAAAGGAAAAAGGTTCCCCACCCCTGCTGTAAATAATAATAAAAACCCTTGATTTATAACTTAAAATATCTGTCTCCTATTGATGTGAGTATATTATAAAGAATAGCCAGTTAATTGAAGCATTATATTACAGGCCTTTGTCAGATGGTATATTACGCTGTTTCTTTCTGCTTCGAATAGTTCTCTCTTTTTTCACCATACCCGTGTTTGCATCACTGAATATGACACAGAAGAGACTGACACATCTGACTTTGATGCATGTCCATAGTAAAATTTTGGACAATGTGGATGTATCTGCTGCTCTAATAAGGGTCTTCATTAGTGCCACCCCAGGCTACATTTGGAGTTTTGTGAAGCCCCAACACAAGGTAAGACGATATTTTTCCTTTAATGATGCTGTCGCTGTGCAGTGTTTTGCCTTGCCAATCAGTTAAAATTTAATTAATAGCTTTATTAATATTGTAAATAATATTTTCTGACTATTTGTAATGTTATGTAGGTTTGTAAGACCCATAGTTAGCATGTGGGCATGTGCAGCTGTTGCTAAGTGATTTAGGTCTATAATGGTTTATTAAGCCTAACAGTTAAGGCGAGACACCCCAGGTGAATAGGGTACTTTTTTTTAACTTAAAGATATCAGCTAGAAATTTCTCCAGTTAATTACCTACAATAAGACAATTGTTTCTTGTATTACAAGTTTTATGAATATGCAAATGATCCATTATCTCATTAAATATGCGCATATTTTAACACATTTCAGGAACCGAAATCTGAACTTTGGATAAAGCCAGGTGGGTCATTACTAGCATTCGGTGCCATTTCAGCTAGGGTATTCAAAAATAAAAAACATAATTTTCCATGTTTTTTTTTTTTATTTAATCTGAATGATGGCTTGTTAAAGTATAAGAAAAATATTTTGGTCAATTTCAGGATATTATGCTTACATTTTATTTTTTTTAGCATCCCCAGTTACTGTGTGTGCACCCTGTTACTGTGCAAAATAGTAACAGGGTGGACGGTAACAGGGTGGACATTTTATGCTAAACTTGGCTATTGCTACATGTGGGATGATAATCAAGCTAGCACTTGGTGTCAACAGAAACATATATTTGATAGATATATTCACCATATTTTTTAAAGGTAAAACAAATGATCGGTTCCACTAAAAATGAGCATAACAGGGTGGACATTTTATACTTTACCGCAATAGTTAAGTTCTTTAAAACATTAGAAAAACGTTGAAGGAAGAACGCATTCACTCTGCTTCTTGAAGATTATTTCCCACTCAAGATGTATCCTTCTTCTTGAGTCATACAAATAGTAGAATAGTAAAGGGGCGTGTCCAGAGGGATTCAAATCAGAGTAACAGGGGGGACATTCAAACAGGGGACACACACTTTACTTTCAATAAAAATGAATTAATAACAACAATTTCAATTTGGTGAGGAATATTAGCAAAATGGTCATACAACACTCACAAAAATGTAGAATTTGTTTGTATTTCTTTGATTTCTTTTTGTATATCTGTTACAGAAGTTGAGCAAACATGATTGGGGACACAGCAATTTGGCCTACTTGTGCTAAAAAATCAGAGTAATTATTTAGAATTTTTAATATCCTGGCTAAATAACATTGTTGTTTTATGGTAGAGGGTATAAACATTTAAAACCAAGCTTTTAAAAAATAAGCAGACCTTTTACAGAGCTCTCAAGTCTCACGCAATTGGCGTGAGACACACGCATTTCACTCCATTCACACGCCACACCTTGTATTTCTCACGCATAGATTTTCTCACTCAGAGATTTCTTTCCAGGGTACCGCCCACCAAGTTGTGCCGCAATTTTGTAAACAAACTAGGCTTGTTTGAGACGCGTGCACTCCACTAGCACCCCCTCATGGGAACTTTGAGGGGAGCCAGAAGTTGGAGTAAAAAACACCGCTGCCAAAATCTCACGCTGAACTCTGTTCAAAACTTGAGAGCCCTGCTTTTAAATACAAAATATATGATATAATGTGGTGGGGACCTAAATGGCACCGAGTGCTAGGAATGACCCAGGTTCAAAATTCTTGTTTCATTTTGTAGTCATATTAGCATCTAAAGCTTTTACAGAAGGGATTTTGGATATCTCCTTTTAACACTCCATAAATCAGAAAATACTGTCAACAGCCCTAAAATATAAATTTTAACCATGTTTTTAGACACATCTTATATAATTCAGGCTATGAATGACATATGAACAAACCCTTCTGTAAAAGCCTTCATAATATTGATAGGAATATAACTGAAAGGTTTGGTGTATGTAAGTGCAACTGAAGTGGACATTTCGGACTTAGAGTAGGAGAAAAAACAAATTTGGAGAAAACGACCTTAAAGATTGCAGTGTGGCGCTAGCTAAACCCTCCTGTTCTTTGGATGACAGCTTGCGACTCGACACACTCCGTGAAGGTATTTCATGTTCGGGGTCATTTGTTTTTTGTATAATCTTGCTTCATTCAAGTGACAATTGTTGTTGTCTTCTCTGTGAACGTTTTTTTCGCCGTTCTTTTGCCATTTTGAGATTTTAATTTCTAGCGGAAAGCTAACCAGGAAGTGTTTTAGCACACCACGTGACGCATCTGAACGAATCAGGTTGTCAGAAATTGACACCAGCCAATGAGATTTTGTTTCTTGGTTTAAGACCCTTTTGTACTTTCACGATTGGTTGCTGATACAAAGGAAATGACCATATTTGGATCCGATGAGATTGTGCAGGAGAGACGGAGCTTTCCAACGATATCTCTGTTGACATGGTGCACACAGCGGTCGCGGTACTTTATGTTAGGTTAGAATGCTAACTTTTGGTGAATTTAGGAGAAATCTACTGACGCAAATAGACAAACTATAGTAAAATAAACACTTAAATGTGTATTTCGTACGTTTTCCTTCCAAAACCCTGAAAGACAACATGTTAAGGAATCAAATTAGCACAAAATCTCAAAATTGACCAGTTCATGAAAAACGATGTTTTTGCCTGCTTTGTCTCGCCTTTAACAAACAATTTATGCGGCTCATATCACTGACAGCCGGGCCCGGCCATGCACCACCTTTTTTCTTTTCTTTTTTTAAGCGGCCCCCCTCCCCACTTTTGGCAGCACCCCCTGAGAAAAATGACTTCCCGCGGCTATGTCAGGGCCGTGGGAAGTAGGGGTGCTGAGGGTGCTGCAGCACCCCCTGGTGAAGGACAGGGGATCTGCACTTCCACAAGATATAATACCAAAAAAAACGAATTTTCAGCCTTGATGTAACAACATTCATAATTAAGTAAAGATAACACCCTTTTTTCAACCCGGTTACATTTTCCATTTGCCCTGTATGATGGGCGCTGTAGGGATGAAAGTGAGGGATGTTGGCTTAGCAGGCGCCCGCAACTCACAGCCAAAGTGAGAGAGATAGAGAGAGGGGATACCGCGGGGATACGTTATCTCAGTGAGTCTATCTCAGTGAGTCTCAAACGTTTTGATCACAATTTATGTAAACAAATATTTCCAAGGCACACCTTTATAATTATTAGGATAAATAAAAACAGGTTTGAAATCATTCCAATGTATACTATAGGACAGTAAACCAAAAATATCGTTTAAAACTGGAGATTTAAAAATATGCATAAATAAATAAATGTTAACTGGTAAAATAAGATATGAATGAACAACACAAATAAAATAAGTTACATTTATTTGTTATTGGCTATGGTAGGTTGTTGGAAATGTTCACATACTTATTTGATTAATAAAATGCAAACCGATCTGTTGTACCCTCTAGATCAGTCTAGTAATTGGGCGCTCAAAGTGCACCAGATTGAAGCATTTGACTTTAAAATGTTAAAAAAAATCTTCCCGAGGGGGCCCCCCGGACCCCCCTAGAGGATGTGAAGTCCACCCCTCCAATTAAAACATGTTATAATACTAAATAACTTTGAAGCCTTGTTATATAAGCTGTCCACCATGTCAATATGTTTCTCTTTTTGTAGTGTATTGGTCTTTTGCAGAGGTTTATCATTGCCAGCTAAAATCTTGCCTATAGGGCAGCACATTGGTCAGAACCAGCCCTGGTGTCATCCCCACAGCAACCCCCATTTTAAACATGTTCCCACGGCTATGGATCCACTCGTGTCTTAGACGGGTCAGTGATATCATGAACCTGTTAATGTACGCGTTCAAACACTTTTTCTTTTAGCAGCTGTTTTCACCTTGCAGGTGCAACTATGTGGCTTTTATCCTGGATAAAGTGTTTAAGTCATGGATGTTTAAAGTGTAACTTCTTTAATAACTATAATATTAGACATATAAAGAATCTCTATATGTCTAATATTATTGTTGACTTTTCATTCAGGAAGTATGACGCTGCGCTGTCAGTCAGTACGCTTCTCCCAGCGCCATATAGATAGAAGAGTTACGACAACGGAAGTCCAAAAACGGTTATCGTTCCCCTGAAGTTCATGGCGGGCAATGTGAATGCATTGATAACAGGAGATAGAACTACGATTTTTGGTAATTATTAGTGAATAAAGGTTTTGATGTGCAATATTTATACAACAAATCGATATGTGTATGTATTTACATCAATATGTTTTTAAAAATAAAATAGAATTTGCTAATATTAAGTGATAATATTAGGATTAGTGTGAACAACTAGTTTACATGTTAGGCTAACAGTGCCTTGGTTAAAGAGCCTGTTGCTCTTTATTTATAGCTTTGAATTCTTTCAAACCAATATTATCTTCTTAAACTTCTATGGTAGTCAGGAGCATCACTTTCTAATGTTTATTGATATATTTAGAGGGAGGGGATCTAAAGGAATGCTTCAAAATTCAGATTAGATTCATTTCTACCATTTTCTTAAATGCATGGTAGTTTCAGTAATCCCATGGTAATTGAGGACACAAATTATCTTAAAATGACTGTCATCTTTATGGCTTTCAGAAAGGACAGGAGACCGACAGGTGACTATCAAAGGACTAGCAGCAGCAGCAGCAGCAGCAGCAGCATGAGGATGATGATGTTAAATGTGTTGTTTTAGGAACATCCATTGCAAATACATGGAATTCAATAAACATTGAATAGCATATCATGCCGTTTGTCTGTGCCTTTTCCTCCGTGTTGTCCTGGTTTGCTGTGCTGCTTCCTAGTCGCCACCATGGTTTGCTGTGCTGCCTGGGGATGCTCAAATCGCTCCGAGAAAGGAGTACGAATGTACGGCTTCCCCACTGACACAGAGCGGAGGAAAAAATGGCTAGCTCAAGTCAGCTGGAGCAATTTCACGACCAACAGCTAAACAATATGTGAGGTAATTATATACAAACACTGCATTTGCACTTTTTCACAAAACGAAAACCACACCATTGGGAAAGCTTAATGTTTTGTTTAATACAAAAAAACAGGGAAAGGCTTGAAAAACACTGAGAGTTGAGACTCAGGGTGCAGGGTGAGGGTCTCAGTGCAGGTATTGAGGCTCCATTGAATCCCCCTCTGGTTCTTGTGCTGAAAGAGGGAGTAACAGACAGGAGAAAGGGTTATACTTAAGCAATAGCTCACGACAGGCCGTGGTATATGCTCATTATATCACAGCTAAGGGGCGTGGTTCGGCCTTAGCTGTGATATAATGAGCATATATCACGGCCTGAAGTGAGCTATTGCTTTTATAAAACGGTTACCAAGTGTGGCAATATGAAAGAAAAATACACACTCTAATTTAAATAGTTTTTATTAGTAAATAATGATGTTCAAAATAAAATAGTCCCTCCGTTGCCTTCTGCACAAAACATAGTGCAAGGTGGTTGCTATGCAACAACACTAACAGCAAGCGAACATATTAGACAGAGAGCGTTGATCCATTATTTGGCTGTTTATTTACATTAATGTGTATGTTGCTGTTTATTGTGCATCCACTGAAAAACTGTCCAGCATCAGTAGCATGGCTTACGTGGTCATTTGTATAGGTTGAGGTTGTTCGAGGCTGTTGCTTGGCGTGGCGAGAATATTGCTCCACTTTCTCCGGTCCCCGAGATTGGGTTTCCAGTAGCTCTGGAGAGAGCTTTCGCACCTGTGGCCACTAACGGTCATAATTGCTCTGCTTTGTTTCAAGACCTGCATCAGAAAGCTTTTGAATGGTGGTACTTTTCCAGTTGTTCTACCTGCTCTTCACGTAGCTCTGCATGTCGTAGTTTAGGTGCTTTTTTTTCTGGAGATAGGCACTGCTCAATCCACTCCTCAATACTATAGTAAGACCCCCCCGGAGGTCGAAGTTAATCTTAAATGTTTCCATTTTATGCTTTGTAAGTTTGTTTCGTAACGGAAGACATTTAAATATATTTATAAAACTGACAAGTCAAATCAAGCTATCTGATTGCTCGATAGCGTTTTTGCGGACCTCTTTGATTACAGATTTGAAAACATCGTTGCTTGCTTTAAAAGTAGCACAATTCATTATGTTAAACCTTCAAAAGTATCTAGATATCCCTGCCCTAATGCCAAAGGAACTGCACACTGAATATGTTTTGCCGTTTGATGTCTATGTCTGGACCGCTGCGTCAAAAAGGAGGGCTTCTGCCCCGTTACTTTTCCGCTGCTTTCTTGTTCCAGTACGAAAAGCAGTTTGCTTTTCAGCCCAAAGGTATACTGTTTTTCTCAGACGCGGAGGGATACTGACTTGTTGTGAAAAGTAACTTACAATTCTACCCGTGGTATACGCTCAGTATATCACGGCTAAGAACCAATCAGATTGCTTGATTTGACTTGTCCGTTTTATAAACACCTATATAGCACACCTATTGGATGGGAAATTGCCTTGGGGAGATAAGGGTCTTTGTTCCCAACTGAAGTTATGGAACTTTATTATTTGTGAGTTTAACAAAGTATGACAAATGGCATCAGTGATATTAATTTCTATAAAGTTGTCACATTCTTGGTCATATTTTATATACAGTATGTAATTAGTATAACATGTCCAGTAAGTATAAAGTGTTTCCTAATACTGTGTATTCAACCACTATGGTATAGTGTATGGTACTATGGTATGGTATCCTAGCTTAATCTGTTATCTGTACAGTAAACGTTCCCTAAATCTACTATTTTAGGGATAATCCACTGACATCCTTTAATACACATGTTAATTTGAATCAGATGTACTGATAATATCCGCAATATAAATCTTTAAAGGCCCAGTGAAGTGCATGTTTTTGCACCAAAATGAAATGGCAGTTTCATTCCTTACATATCATTGTGCCTGTTCATGGCTAAAATAATTTTTAATAATTCATAATTAATGAATTAATGAATTATTAATTTTGCCGTCTGAGCCTAACGGAAGTTGCAGACGATAGTGGCTGTGACGTCACAAGATGTACCCAGTTGCGATTGTAAACATGGCGGAGACTCTGGAAAGTGATACTAGTGTGAGAGAAATGATTGATTAGGAAAGCTTTTCGGACAGGATAGATGAGGAAAGTGATCAATCTGGTGCACTTTGAGGGCAACATTAAGAGATTTATGGATACAGCTCTCAACACTCATATGAAACATATATTTCAATAATCAAAAAACATTGGAAGGATTTCTTAACCTATTTTATACAACTAATATTACATCGATGGAAATATTTGTTTACATAGATGACCAAACCCACTGAGATAACTTAGGCTACAGTTTACCTCCCTGAGCTGACGTTATCTCTCTCAGTCCCACAGGAGAGCACTCTCCCTCTCCTTATTGTTGAAACAGCTAATCTCCGTTAGCTCCGAGCTAGCACCAGATGCTAACAACAACCCTGTAACTCTCTCAGTCTCTCTTTCTCTCTCTCTCGAATCGACCAGTGGCCTTTATTTATCATGATCAATCAAAGAATCTACGAAACAATGACACCAGCCAGGCTCACCTTCATCTTTTGGGAACAGAAACATCGCCACTTCGGCAGACTTGACATTACTACAGCCAGCGGCAATGCATCGTTTCCCCTGTGTTTTTCATCCCTCTTTCTTCACTGTCGCCTCCATTGTCAGGTTTTCTCGATTGGCAATCACTTCCAGTCGACTCCGACACACTTTCCAGGAAAATACTAGCTCAAAAACGTTGAGAAATTCGACTTTGAAAAAGAGAAAAAATGAACGGTGGTGAATGTAAACAGTGCGGCGGCGTCCATCTCGTGACGTCACGCAGTAGATCGCAAGCCACGCCCACGAAGGCGAAGGTCGACTGCAGATTTCCCTGGAAAATTCAAAACTCGTCAAATTCGTTGCTATTCCAACATCTTTTGATATGGGTTCCAATGGACAATTTTGGTCATTACTATACGTATTAGCATAACAGATCATGCACAGGTGCACACTTCACAGGGTCTTTAAACTTCTTCTTACCTTTAAAAGTCCGTCACGAACGGTCTATTATGCTGCAACTCTACAGCTCTGCTAGCCTTGGCGCTAACTTCCGGGGAACGATTGAGAGGCTCCACGATCCGCCATTGCTGTAAGAAAGTGGTCCATTGGAGCTAACAGAGATGACGTAACTCTCAGTCTATATGGCGCTGGCTTCTCCACGTTTGTGATTGGTCGAATGCTCCAAATACCACCCCTTTCATGTGAACGCTCACCTAACTAGATAGGGCACGGCTGGCTTGAGCAATCCACTTGTTAACCCGCGTCGTAGTACCGTTTAGCGAGAGCGCGTATGTTTTGGATTAGACCAACCGGCTAACTCAAACATATCCAGGTTAGGTTGAACCAGCTTCGTAGTACAGGCCTCAGGTGACTTTCTGCCGCTTTCCTCCGTGGTGCAGTGCTGATCATTTCACCACGGAGGAAAGCACTTCACTAATTGCAGTACCTATAAGGAGCTGTACAAATGCCGCAGTTTTTGCGTGGCGGTGTATTTAGTTGAAAGCCCAGTGGCGATCTGGGGGTATACTACGAAGCTGGTTCAACCTAACCTGGATATGTTTGAGTTAGCCGTTTGGCCTAATCCAAAACATATGCGCTCTTTTCGGGCAGACCCCCACAAAGAAGAACAATATTATACACACGTAAGGTCATCATCTTAACAGTTTATTATTCTCATCGACTCGTCCGTGAGCAGAGCATTAAGTTGGCATGCCTATTACAGCTGAATGTGGCGATGACCATCTTGATCAGCAAAACACCTCACAAACTATTTAAAGCTATGGTGCGTTTTGATTCAATGCTGAGTACAGCCAAAATTGACAGGTTCTTCTCTGTCATTGCAGACCGCAAACAGTGGCGGCGCCAGGGTATTTGTGTTGGGTAATCTATGGTAGGGCTAACCCATACAGTGGTGGGGCTCAAGTCATTATTTGCAATGTAATTACATACACGCTCCCCTTGACAGTGAAACGCCACGCGTGAGGTTTAGATTATTTCCCTGTCTCAATCCAAATTGAACTGTAAGAAATAAAAAGGCGCATTTGTCTTTTGGTAAATAAAAAGGGCGACCTGGAGCCAATCCTGCAATTTCCCCACAGGTGAAAGAGTTGACATGCTGAAAACCCAACCCCTGCAGGGGGGTCTGGGGGGATTCTCCCCCAGGAGATATTTTGAAATACTAACATAAAATAAACATTCTGGTACTCTCTTGAGAAGAAAAATAAATAAATCTATTACTCGACGACATATTTTAAAAAATGAATGCCATTTTAGTTTTTTGTTACTTTGTTCTGAAAGCTGAACCTGTTGCTCCTCACAGAGAGAAGAGGGAAGAGGCTGTGTGAATGACTTTACTTTGTGGATAGCCCCCATTGTTCTGTGTGTCAAAATGAAAGACAGCCCACATACCTATCAATCATCAAACCGTGGGGTCTTATTTCATTACGTGTTGATTTCTATCAACACGTAATGTTGTATGATGTATAGAGATGTACTACCGCAAAAGTATTCTCCGTCGAGACTTCCTGCAACAACACCACGCCGTTATCGTGATTCTGATTGGTCAGGAGACATTATCAAAGATGTTCTATTGAGGAGACGATCACTACGTGACAAAAGTTTTCAAAACCGTTTCTTGTCTTCGGTATTTCCAGACAAGTGGCTACTGAAATCAATCTTAATAACTGCTGTCTGTGCAATTTACTCAGTGCGAGTTGGCGGATTTTATTTTGCTTACTTTAACATCATTGTTCATGGTGGGGCTAAGGTGGGCCTAAGCCATTTCTTGGTATGGCTGTAGCCTACCCCAGCCATACCCTGACCGCAAATGTCTCATTCCTTCCGTCTACTTGGATCCGAAATTCTTCTCGTTTTGGGCTGTCCCCCGTTCAAAGGAAATCACCGCCAATCATATTTCCAAGCGCGCGCCAGGGGGGGAGGGGTTACAAGGCTCGTGTCTTGTGCTTCATTCACTTGCACTCGGACATTAGAGATTTTCTCTCATAAATGTCCGATGAGCCACAACTTTTCTTTCAAAACAAAGCTGCCAACCCTGTGCCACCCCGTAAATCCGCCACTGACTCAGATAAGGAAATATATGATTATGATGTGATATGCCGCGGACTGTAGACCTACTTAATGCTACTCTGATCCGGTTACTTATGTTGTGGCAGATATTTAAGTAAGCTTTCTTAACGCTAATGTTATAATAGTCAGATTGCTCTGAAGATGGGAGGTGATATTCTATTAATGTTCACGTTCTCTCAATCGGTGATTTTTGCCGGCCGTCTTTCCTGCAACGGCAGTTTTTCTGTATTTCCTTTCTCCTGTAATGTGACTTGATCGCTTTAAACTCCGCACACTGAGCTCTGATTGGTCAGTAGGCAGTGCTTTCACTGAGTTGAGCTCTTAGCCTGCAACCTAACCTGCACCGGGGCCGCACAGCATAAGTTACCATGGAGATCTAGCCTGCTAAAAAGAGAACCAGCTTCGTAGGACTGGAAACCCCGAATTTCCCCTGAAGTTAGCCGGCTAAGCAAAAATCCTGCTTCGTAATATACCCCCTGCTCATCTCTCATCGAAATAATATGCTACAAAGGGGCGGACTGGCCATCTGTGTGTTGAACTTTCCTGTCGGCTCCCAGACCGTAGTCGAGGACCAACTTTAGCTTAAATGACTGGAGAGAGGCGAGCTCTTCTTGGGAGGCCGTTGCATTTATTTAGCTGTTCTTCTGTTTCACAAAATACATCAGACCTAATACAGACCTCTGTTTTTCTGCTTCCTCGTTTCACTTCCAGAAACATACACACGTTCCCTCACTGTCGCTCTACCATCCACAAAGTAAACACACATGCACAAGCCACACCCCTCTCTCTCTCTCTCTCAGGGACAGCGATCTCATCTCACTCTGCATGACCCTAATATCATAACATGTGTGCTCTGGAGAATCACAGAACGGACGATCGTCATTATTAAATGTGTTTGTTAAATTTGGCATCATGTAAGTTGCGCTGAAAGGTCCACACACTGCTTCCCCGCAGCGAGGCTCCCCCGCCCTCCTGCTGATAGTTGACGAGCGTCAAGCTCCTCAACCCCCCCCCCACTCCCCCCCGTTGATAATTCTCGATCGTTGGCACGCTGATAACAATTTCCTTTTTTAAATGGCACTTCATATCAAAAAGGTTGCCGACCCCTGGACTAAGGGATGGGATATTCCAGCTAGCAGGGGACGTTCTCACAACTTTGGCTACCTACAGGTTCTAATAATGTTTTAAAGAAACGATTTAATCTGATGTTCAAAGAACCTTTTTAGGATGTTTATTATTTCAAATAATGTTCCTATAAAGGTTTAAGGTTAACTAAGAGATAACGTTGTAACTGCAGCATTCAGAGGATGTTTTGAGGATGTTATTGAGGCCTGAGATGACAGGAAGTTCTTTATAAAACGTTCCTTTAATGCAGTGGTTCTCAAACTTTTTCTGTCAGGCCCCCCCTTTAGAGAAAAAAAAAGTTGCGCCCCCCAACACAAGTAGTCACGTAATGGGCCAAGTTAACATTTATTAAAATACATCAATATGAACGTGAGCATTCCTTTCAAAAATCTTTAAAAATCCCTTTGCTAGAACAGTGATAATAAAACAATGCTCCATAAGTCTGTGTGGTCAAAAAAATAAATACATAATACAATTGGGCAATCCCTTTGCTAGAACAATAAGTTATAATACTTTGCCACTTTGCAATCTGTGCAACAAAATGAAAAGAAAGAAAAGGCTGATATTTGGCAAAAAAGTGTATCTTATCACAGTTATGACCGGAAGTAGATGGACGTGACTTCGCCACTCTATAAGGTTGTTGAGAGATGTATCCATAGATCTCTTCATTTTGCTCTCAAAGTGCACCAGATTGATGCTTTTAACTTTAATATTAAAAAAACAAATCTTCCCGGGGGAGCATGCCCCTGGACCCCCCTAGAGGAGGTGAGGTCCGCCCCCCACTTAAAAAAAATAGCACTTCACCCCTGCTTACCCCTATATGCCGTGAGCTGATTATCGAGCCTTCATTGTAACAGTCGCGGGTGTACTGTGTATGTGCGTGTGGGGAGTGTTGCACTATATGGGCATAGATATGTCTCATAATAATTTGTGTGAACATAAAAATAATTTGTGTGTAAATATGTTATTTGTAAATGTAAAACACCATCCACAAATGCATTTAAAAGATTTGCAAACTCACAAATACATTTGCAAGTGTAAAAGGGATCTGCAAATACGCAAAATATGTTCACAAATTAAAAAAAGATCTGTGAATATCTCTTTAACATTTACAACTTTCGATCAGGCATTTGTGAATCCATTTTGTATTTGTCGACCAAAAATGCGCTTGTGGATTTCAAATCTCTGCTCGTGGATCTCACATTTCTGCTTGTGGATCTTTTTACACACACGGAATTTTGAGACATATTTTCCGCCGGTCTCGGCTAAAATCTACTCGTGTCACTCGGTTATTTTCGGAAACCACGTGATGGCCTGCTGATGACGACATTTCCGCATGATTTCAAAATAAGAGCAAGATGGTTTGTTTAATGCTCTGTTTTTTATATTATAATGAACAGCGGAACGTTAGAGGCATTCTTTATCACCATCATCATCATTATCATCATCATCTTCATGTTATATTGATACAGTTAGTTTGTGTTAGTTTGGTTCAATACAGCATATATCGAGCACTTTCGTTGATGTTGAAGTGCAGGCTATACGCCACTTTCGGATCCCGGGGGGAGCAGCAGGCAGCGAAGCAGCACAGATAAAACTCTTTCTTCATTGTTTGTTGTGTATTCAGTCAAGCGGGTCAAAGTTACAATGTAAAATTGTAAGTACAATGTAAAGTCCTGTGCTCTGCAGGTGCCGGTAAAGAGCAATACAATGATAAAACCTTTCCAAACAAAACAACTAGTAGGCTAGGTAGGTAAGTAGGTAGGTAGGTAGGCAGGCAGATAGATAGGTAGGTAGGTAGGTAGGTAGGCAGGCAGATAGGTAGGTAGGTAGGCAGGCAGGCAGGCAGATAGATAGGTAGGTAGGTAGGTGGGCGGACGGACGGACGGACGGACGGACGGACGGACGGACGGACGGACGGACGGACGGACGGACGGACGGATATCATATATAGATAGATACTTCATTCATCCCGAATTGTGAAATGTGTGGAAACAAGTATAAACACAATAACATTAAATACAAATGAAAGCAATAGACAGGAATATATGCATATACAGTAGAAAGGACACAATGAATATTATAACATTTAATGTAGCCTTACTATGAAGGCTAACCTAAATACGGTGCTTTTCTACAGATTACTTTATTACTTTGCACTGGTAAGGTAAAATTAGGCCGATTAATAAGATGTGAAGTGCTTTGTAACTTTGACCCGCTTGACTGAATACACAACAAACAATGAAGAAAGGGTTTTATCTGGGCTGCTTCGATGCCAGCTGCTCCCCCGGGACCCGAAAGTGGCGTGTGTAGCCTGTACTTCAATATCAACGAAAGTGCTCGATATATGCTATATTGAACCAATAAACTAACACCAACTAACTGTATCACTATCCATGATGATGATGATGGTGATAAAGAATGCATCCAACGTTCCGCTGTTCATTATAATATAAAAAACAGAGCATTAAACAAAACATCTTGCTCTTACTTTGAAATCATGCGGAAAGGTCGTCATCAGCGGGCCATCACGTGGTTTCCGAAATAACCGAGTGACACGAGTAGATTTTAGCCGAGACTCGCGGAAAATATGTCTCAAAATTCCGTGTGTGTAAAAAGATGATCGACAAGCAGAAATGTGAGATCCACGAGCAGAGATTTGAGATCCGCAAGCGCATTTTTGGTCGACAAATACAAAATAGATTCACAAATGCCTGATCGAAAGTTGTAAATGTCAGAGATATTCACAGATCTTTTTTTTATTCGTGAAAAATATTTAGCGTATTTGCAGATCCGTTTTACACTTGCAAATTTATTTGTGAGAATCACATATTTACACTCAAATTATTATTTTTTTGTGACGAAAAGGGAGCTGAGCCAGAAGGCAAAGCTCTCTGTCTACCGCGCCATTTTCGTTCCTACCCTCACCTATGGTCATGAAGGATGGGTCATGACCGAAAGAACGAGATCGCGGGTACAAGCGGCCGAGATGGGTTTTCTCCGCAGGGTGGCTGGTGTCTCCCTTAGGGATAAGGTGAGAAGTTTGGTTATCCGGGAGGGACTCGGAGTTGAACCGCTCCTCCTTCGTGTCGAAAGGAGCCAGTTGAGGTGGTTCGGGCACCTAGTTAGGATGCCACCTGGGCGCCTCCCTAGGGAGGTGTTCCAGGCACGTCCAGCTGGGAAGAGACCAAGGGGAAGACCTAGAACCAGATGGAGGGATTATATCTCTTCTCTGGCCTGGGAGCGCCTTGGGATCCCCCAGTCAGAGCTGGTTGATGTGGCCAGGGAAAAGAAAGTTTGGGGCTCTCTGCTGGAACTGCTACCTCCGCGACCCGACCACGGATAAGCGGGAGAAGATGGATGGATGGATGGAATTATTTTATTTTCACACAAATAATTATGAGACATATCTATGCCCATACAGTAGAACATTCCACTGTAGCGACCGGTACATTAATGGGAAACCCTACATGTTTGAGCCACAAAAGAAAATCTCTGGCGTCGACACTGGCCGCGGCGCATGGCGTTTTTTTGTGCCCTCCCATGAAAATCACAAGCCCTCTGTAGATTTGTTCTGGCGCCGGGTCTGTAAATACGTGACGTTAGTGACGCTAACCAGTGGCGCCTCCAGAAATTGTTCATAGGGGTGGCCAAATGGGGCCACTGAAAATCTTGGGGTGGCCCACCAAAACCAAGAATTTAATTGTTGTAAAAGTATAGACTAGATGAAAACAATGGCAAAGAGAATCACCTACTGATATACTTTGGTTTCTTATTTTACATTTTCTGATACTATTCATCTGAAGTGAATATAATACGGGATAGTTAACATTTTACTTCAAAAAACATAAAAAAAATTATTTTGTGTTATGTATGTGTTGGTGATTTATTGTTTTGTTTTTTATATATGCTAGTTGTTCTTTCCTTTTTAAAAAGACAAAATGTTCAGCATTCTCAACACATACAATACACAACAGCAACACAACATGTTCTTCAGTTATATTATGTTTCTAGGTTATAAATTGTTTTAGACTGAACAAAGCTGTTTGTGTCACACTGGGATCAAAGATGATTGACATGACTTTATTAAATCAAGTTTTAAAAACATGACTATTTTATTTCAACAGGACCCAAAAACACAAGGGGTATAACATGGTAAATACATACTGTGATTGAACACAAAAACACCATCTATTATTGACCTTTATAGCAAATGCAAAATATTAAAAATGATACAAAACACCACCTTTTAGTATTAGACAGAAAATAGGTGACGAGACATATTTCTATTTTCTTTAGATTAGGCCACTGTAGTGAGAGTAATACATATAGCTTGTATTCCATTTGTTTTGAAAATGTATATTTATACTTTATAAACAAACTGGTTACCCTTTTTTTGAAATAGCATACAGAACATTATGAAAACAAACTTTACTAATGTTCGGCTCATAACCTCAGAACACAGAAGAGGAAAAACTGCATAGATTCTCGTTTCATTTTGAAGGAGCTGCAGACCTGAAGTGTGTAGAAGTCTCAAATGATTAAAAAGGTCACAATCACATTAATAAAACTGTACTTAGGTTTTAGTTTCACTTCTACAAAACAGAGTTCCACATGTACTTTCTAGCATGTATGGCCATCTCCTCACTAGCCCTATGCCAGCTTTGTCTCTCCTTTACTCATCTTCTTCTTAAAATAAGAAGAGATGTCTGTTGACTTTCTCTTCATTTTCTGCAAATTGACATTACACACAGCAGTGATTAATAGCAGCCTAAGCATTACACCAGCTCAGCATACCGACATCAGCTAACATTAGCTTAGCAAGCTAAACTAACGTTAACTAGGATAGCCGCCAAAGTGTGTTTACAGACGAATTATACCTGAAGTCAAGCCAGCCTTTACTGAGCCCCGAGCCTGTTTTCCAGGTCTTCCAGCGTTTTTCCTGTTTTAATGCCACTGAACACAATTTTTAATCAGAATAACAGCTGGCCTACCTTGTGTGCACCGCCTAGTGGTTAAAGCACGTTATTGAATTATTTTTGTTGAATAATGTTATTTTTATTGAATAATGTTATTTGATGAAAAAAATATTAAGAGTACATACTTTTATAGGGGTAAAGTAGAAGGTCAATGATAGAAATATAGAATATAAAAAAATCAAGAAGATACTGTAAGTGATCTCTACAATAAAACAGTTTAGTGCTGGATGTACAAAGATATTAATATTAGGATGTGCAAAACAGACAAACTAATTAACCATTATTAACACATTAAAGAATACTTTAGGTTAAGGTCTTCTTTCAAATAAGAAAAAAACGTTGGGGGTATCTACACTGAACAAAATATAAATGCAACACTTTTGTTTTTGCTCCCATTTCTCTTGAGATGAACTCAAAGATCTAAAACATTTTCTATATACACAAAATAACCATTTCTCTCAAATATTGTTCACAAATCTGAAAAAATCTGTGATAGTGAGCACTTCTCCTTTGCCGAGATAATCCATCCCACCTCACAGGTGTGGCATATCAAGATGCTGATTAGACAGCATGATTATTGCACAGGTGTGCCTTAGGCTGGCCACAATAAAAGGCCACTGAAACGTGCAGTTTTTCTTTATTGGGGGGGTCTGGGGGGGTCCGAAAACCCTAGGGTTAAACCCTAACCCTAACCCTAACATGTCACCCATCTCCTTCGCATAGAGTTGATCAGGTTGTTGATTATGGCCTGTGGAATGTTGGTCCACTCCTCTTCAATGGCTGTGCGAAGTTGCTGGATATTGGCAGGAACTGGAACACGCCGTCGTATACGCCGATCCAGAGCATCCCAAACATGCTCAATGGGTGACATGTTAGGGTTAGGGTTAGGGTTTAACCCTAGGGTTTTCGGACCCCCCAATAAAGAAAAACTGCACGTTTCAGAGTGGCCTTTTATTGTGGCCATCCTAAGGCACACCTGTGCAATAATCATGCTGTCTAATTAGCATCTTGATATGCCACACCTGTGAGGTGGGATGGATTATCTCGGCAAAGGAGAAGTGCTCACTATCACAGATTTTTTCAGATTTGTGAACAATATTTGAGAGAAATGGTTATTTTGTGTATATAGAAAATGTTTTAGATCTTTGAGTTCATCTCATGAAAAATGGGATCAAAAACATTGTGTTGCATTTATATTTTTGTTCAGTGTTTCTACAGATAAATATTAAGCCTGACAAAGTACTTAACGTCTAATATATTGCTTTCCTGCAATGTTAACTATGTTGAAGCACTTATTTTAACTGATATTATACACATTAATTATACTCTTATGTATGTACATAGTATAAGAAATGTGCAGAATTTGACAGTTTAATGGTGGAGGTGAACACACATATTGATAGATGTCTTGTAATGCACTGTTGAGGAACCTGTGACCCAAGTTTTTCATTCATTGCATAACTACACTGTAGTTGTGTATATGATATGTCAAAAAACCTTTGAAAATCTTGAAATCTTGAAAGGGATGTGCAAAATAGCAATTATATATAGTTTTTAATTAACTATTAGTAGAGAATAACGATTAATGAATATACTTTATAGAGATCTGCAGATAAATGTTTAGTCTTCTCAAGCACCAACAATCAAATATCTCTCCTGAGTGTTGGCACTTGACAATCACCTTCACTGAATTTTACTCAGGTGTAACTAAAGCCTGCTTTAAGGGTTGTTTATATTTCACATAATTAATCAGAATATGCAAAGTAACTAAAATAAATGTAGTGGAGTAAAAATACCAGGTTAACCTCTGAATTGTAGTCGAGTAGAATTACAGTAACAATGAGCTGTCATGTGTGTATATATTAGTGCTGCCCATTATGGATACAAGCGATTTTATTAGTTTTAAATTTGTACACACCAATTTGTTTCCTATCGCCTAAACCGCAGGGCTGTACACAGTTTAATACTGTCAACTTCTAATTTTGGGAAAAACGAAAACGTCTTTTAAAACTACAATTCCCAGTAGAGACGTGCGTGTTGCGAAACACAATAGCCAGCATGTGCAGTTCTCGGGGGGCTTTCGAGTCCAGTTTTGAATAATCTGCCGTGGTTTCGTTCCATTTCAAAGAGCTTGGCGCTCGGCGTAACCTTGGCGCACTGCCACTCCAACATCCAATCCCAGAGCCTGAAGGTTAATCACAGGGTTTGTTGTAAAGCGGACAGGCGTCGTCACAACAATAGCTGGAGATTGTGGGTAGTGTAGTCTCTTTGGTGCTCCACATTTCAGAGAAAACAAGTTGTTTCTCAGAATTGAAGGGGAAAAACACAAAAGCATTGTACACAATTTAAACCTATCAATGTTGTTTAATTGACAAAGGTAATCTGGTGTTTTTGAGTTGATGAGTAGTGGAGATATCACTATCAAATCAATCGACAGTAAGGAGAATACTTACTTCCGGGTGTACAATTCTCCGTTATCCAATGGGAATGGATGCTCACATTGCCTTTAAGAGCTGCTGGTGCGATGCTTCCATGAGCGTCAAATACCGCCGCCGATGGGAATACATTGCAATCAGTTGAAAGCTCTTTGCGTCCGTTTAGCTGAAGGAGCCTCGGCGCGTCACAAATGGACGCCACGGGACCCTGACCAAGCGTCGCTCCTGGATGCTTAGGGAGTGAGAGTGTGTTGGCAGATAGGGCAGGGCGGCAGATCGGGTAGTGACACAGCCTACCCGGTCTACGTGGGCTGGGTCCTCCGAAGGGTGCAGCCCCTGAATTGAGACACGGCACACGGCCATGGACTCTTCACACCGCCACCATCACCAAAAAAGCTTGACAGCGGCTCTTCTTCCTCCGCAGGCTGAGGAGGTTCAACATGGACTCCAGGATCTGCAACTTCGACAGGTTGGTAGGATTTATTCAGCCCCGAGACTAGGATAAACTGAAAAGAGTACAAGGAATCTTGTAGAAGTGAACAGCATTTAATTAAACAAATGATGCGGCGATATACAATAACATGTGCGAGTTGGTGGCTCCCCCCTGCCATCTGTTGGTCCCGTCCACGTTGGGTCAGCTCTGGTCAAGGAAGAGGTCGATTCTTCCTGTCCATCACAAGTTATCAGCTGTAGTCTTCTTCTTCTATTGGCCGGCGTCGACGGGGGCGTGTCCAATGCAAATCCTGCCGTTTTCTGTTGCTAAATTACATCATTCTGATGTCTGTGGTTATTTAAATATTCCCTAATAAACGTTTTGCAGCGTCAATAAATGAGAATTAAAACCAGTGTGTTTAGGGTACAACATCACAAGTCATTTCACCTTCAATTCACGGTTTCAAAACGTAGCATTCGCCACATGCTAATGCTAACCGGAAATTACGAGATTTACTCAGCGGAAAACCGGAAGTCATGTGTGAACATTAGGTTTTTAGAATAAAACAGATTTCAATCAAATACAGTTTATTTAATTTAAATTACGCCATATCAACATTAATTTTAAAGTATCCTGACTGGCTGCATCACGGCCTGGTACGGCAGCTGCACCGCCCTCAATCGTGAGGCTTTACAGAGGGTGGTGAAAACTGCACAGAACATCACCAGGACGGAGCTGCCATCCATGGAGGATATTTACTCCCAGCGGCTCAGGAAGAAATCCCTCCGGATTATAAAAGACCCCCATCACCCCAACAACTGTTCTGTCTGCTGCCGTCTGGCAGGCGGTACCGCAGCATCCAGACTAAAACCACCAGACTCAGGGACAGTTTCCTCCCACAGGCCATACTGTAAGACTGTTAAACGCCTGAACTTTTGAAACAACATCCACAATATTCATCTGGCTGCTACTTAAAAATGATTTATCTATTTACCTAATATATCATATTTCAATTACTTGCATATAGACTCTTATTGCACTATTGCACTTTTTTAAACAATTTTTCTTCTTGTATTTACTATTTACTTGCACTATATTTGTCTGTTTATCTGTGTTTTGAGAAGCCTGTGACACAAGATTTTCATCGACATAACTATACTGTAGCTATGTTCGTTTGACAAATAAAGAACCTTGAAACTTGATCCATTGATGGAATACAAATGTAAAAAGCTTGTTTTCACAGACACAGGACCTTGCATTCATTTCTAAATTAATTTGATTAGATGTTTTAATTTAGGCTCTTTAAAAAAAAAAAAAAAGAATATTCCCATTAATTGGAAATCTGGACAAACCTTGCAGCTCTTAATTAAAATCTACATTTGTCTTGCCCCACTGAGGCCCTGGAAGCGTAATTAATTAGCATGGAGAAAGTGTTGTTTATCTCGATTGCCTCAGAGAGAATAAGGACACTGTAACACATTAGAGATGAATAGCCCACAGGATCTCATCTATCAGCTCTTCCATGTCTACTATTGACGAAACCTGTGAATTATCTCACCTGCTCCAGCTGCCAAATATCCATCGTCTCTCACACAGCGGTGGGCCCTGCACTCCTCGTACTCCTCTTCATCTTGTCTAAACCCCCTCCCCCTCCGAGACTGACATAATCTGTCTGTTAAACATGATTAGCTATACATCTTGCTTACCCACCAGGCAGTCTCAGAAAGGTTAAACTAATGACATTTTTGGTCAATATGGCGGCATTTTGTAAATGTTCGCAGCTCTAACTCTACAATTACTCATTAACAGAGTTTTTCATATGTGTAGTATAATAATCAAAAATGTCGTTTTAGAAATAGTAGGTTAGGAAATGCTTTTTTAAGAGAGAGAGGGAGTGGGATGTCATGCTTCACATATCTGTGCGTTATTTCTTGAAATTGATTCATATCCTTCTGGATTGCCCAAATATAAAAAATCATGTTCCATTTAGCAACATACATTGCTCTCTCTTACGAAACACTTTATTTATTGCTAATTATTGAAAGTATATGGTAAAGTATATGGTATAAATGTATAACATAATTGATAATATACCAATATTAAATGCACATGAGTTTCACACCAGTGTCCAATACGTAGCCTCACTGTAAACTCAGCAGCTCTTTTTCTGAAGGGCTTTTAAATAAATTACTCAGTACATCGATCGATACATCGCCTGCAGTGATGGATGTGTTGCACCAGATTGGGAGCTTTGTCTCGCAATAGCTCTGGATAGTAACTAGAGGTCAACATTTGTTTCCTTTTGAGTTTAGGTTGTTTTACCCTTAGGGACAAAATCACGAGGTATAATCCAACTGCTCATTGGCACTAAATGGACCTGATTGAGGTGGTTTGGGCATCTGATCATGCCTCCTGAATATTTTCCTCAGGGGGCACTAGTAGGAGAACCTGGGGGAAACCAATATACACAGGGATTATGCAAAACTATGTGGCCTTGGGATACATCCTTCAGGATCCCCCAGGAGAATCTTTAAATTGTTGCTTAAATATAGGACATCCTACTCGCTGCCACCACTATCCAGATGCAGATATGGACAAAACACTGGATGGATTTATTTTAGATTTCCATAGCTTCAATTTAGAGAAAGAACAAGTTGGACAAAGAAATGGATCTGCAGTAGAGACATTATAGCTTGCATTGATACAGTTTGTGATTATTATTTGAAGGTATTGTTAGTTTGCTTTGGATAATCAATTTTAATTTAAATGTGTGAGACAGGTACAATAACATTTATCCAATTGGCCTGAGTTGGCTGTCAAGCAAGGTCTCCAGAGAAAAACCAGTTTGAACATTCACAGGACCTCCCTTTGAAAGCACTTGACAGGATCTTGTATTATATCACCTCATGCATTATAATATCTACCTGCACTGCTGGCCTGCCTGTGGCTCTGCCTGAAGGTACAGCAGACAGGGCTGATAGCTTCAGACCATCTGAGGCCACAGAGCTGCCAGAGTCCTCTTCATCCTGCCTCATTTTAGCTGAAACTAGTGAAAATTGTCAGTGCTATGACCTTATGTGACCAACAACGTAATAAACCAGCGTATTGGTAAGGGACTTATGTAGATATTTGACATTACCACAGTCTGAGACACCGTAGATCATAATTTCCTCTGAGAGTCTGCAAACTCCCAGAAAGGCTTTATTAAAAGGAGTGATTTATCTAATCTGGAGTGAGGAGCGATGATGTGTGAAACGATGAGAGATGATTAAACCTCTCTAGTGTCAGAGATGGTCCCTGTCACATCCTGCTCCTCGTCAGAATTTAAGACAGTGCCGGTGTGACATGTCGTCCTCTAAACTCAGCTTTGTTAACCCTTTTCTTTTATTCCTCCCTTTGTTCACTAATCCCCAGTTGATGTGGCGGAAACAAAGATCCATGAAATTAATTGTTGTAAAGATTCACCTCGCAGTGGGTGAAAGTGTCAGTTTGTGTAACTTTTCACAAAACGTTATTAAATATCTTAGTGTGCCGACGAATTACGCTATTAAGTTAAAGTTAAAGCCTTTTATTGTCATTATACAAAAAATACAACAAGATTCAGAGTGCAACTCTGTCCCAGTGCGCAAAAACTAGACATACATAACATTAAAAACATGGCAATAGGACAGACAACATAAGTAATCATACGTGGGGAATAAATAGTTAAAAATATTGATATAAAAATAGTTTACATTTTTTAAAGTGCATTCAAAGTGTGTATATGAGTGGAGATGGTTACGGTTATTGCAATAGGTGTGGTGGTTAAGCAGCCTGACGGCCCAGGGGTAGAACATGTTTTTTAGTCTGTTTGTCCGTGACTTGAAGCTCCTGTCTCTCCTCCCAGAATGCAGGAGAGAGAGCAGTCTGTGACCTGGGTGAGAGCTGTCCTTTAATATTGTATTTGCTCTGTTGCGGCAGTGGGAGGTGGAGATGTGTTCCAGAGAGGGCAGGGGGCAGCCGACGGTTTTCTCTGCCATCCTAATCACTCTCTGCAGGGCTTTCTTGTCCGAGCCAGTATACCACACAGAGATGGAGTATGACAGTACGCTCTCGATGGTCGCCCGGTAGAAGGACACCAGCAGCTTCTTGTTCAGTCTGTTATATCTCTCACAGGCTCCGCCCTCTACTGGACTCTATGGGTACTCCCATCGATCCTATCATGTAAGCATTCATCCACTGAGACTTTCTAGACGTAGCCGGCCCCTGGGCGGGCCTACCTGAATGCGCGCACATCTCACCACATAAAAGGAGGCCTCGCCTCCTTACTGTCATCCCTTTCTCTTCAGCAAGGCAGTGAGATACAACTGAGTGAAGAGAGACGGATAAAAATATAAGACAACGAAGAAAATGGACTTCGTGTCCCGGCTCCATAGAGGGCAACGACTCCCACTGTCGGCGCAGAGAGTTCCTGGAGTCCGACCACGCGGCGGCCAACCTGGGCCCGCTTGCAGTCTGCAGCGCCTGCCAGCTAATTCCTCGCTCCGGCCGCCATCAAACGGATGGCGCAGTTTGAGGGTTGCTACGTCTCGCCGGTGGAGGACCCAGAGCTCGACGTGGAGGAGATGGAGGACCTTGAGGAGGGAGTGCCCTTCGTGTTCGCCATTCCAGTGGACCGGGCGGGTCCGAGCGTCTGGGATTTCCGGCGACCGCCAGGAAGGCCAACAGCACAGGTGGAGGTGAGGACCCTCCTAGAGGAGGTGAGGTCCACTCCCCACTTGTAAAAATAGCACTTTACCCCTGCTTACACCTATATGCCGTGAGCTGATTACCGAGCCTTCATTGTACACTGTGTGTGCGTGTGGGAAGTGTTGCAGTAGAAAATTCAACTGTAGCGCTGGTGCATTAATGGGAAACCCTTAATGTTTGAGCACCCTCTATGAAACGTCAAGCTACCCCACAGCACCCCCTAGAGAAAATCTCTGGCGCCGCCACTGATCTGGCGGTGTGTGGAGGCCAGTGTTAATTTTGGCAGCTATTTTTGAGTTAGTCTTAGTCTTTAGACGAAAATGGTTATTAATTTTAGTCACATTTTCGTCATTTCTATCCTTCATAGTTTTAGTCTAGTTTTAGTCGACGAAAACTCCAAACGTTTTAGTCTAGTTTTAGTCCAGTTTTAGTCCAGTTTTAGTCGATGAAAAATTACATTTTAGTCAACTTTTAGTCAAAATGTTTTCTCTCTTTAAACCAATTCAGTTAGGCAAATACAGTATCAAGTGTTGACATTTGTAAAGCAACATTTCACTCTCTTAACATTTTACTTAGTTAGTTGGATATCTCTAGTCTAGACTCTCACATTAATGCAATACTGCTGTGTTGTCCTTGCTGATCCTCTAAGGCAGGGGTTCCCAACCTTTATTGTGCCAAGGACTGGCAGATACATAAAAAAAAATGTGCGGAACGGTTGTCAATTTTAACTGATTTGAATATTTACCCACCAGCAGGTGGCAACAGAGGCTAATTGTATTTAACAGCCTGAATAAATACCAATATGCATCCAAAACATATTAACAACGTTTAAAACCAGGATACAATTAAAACAAAAAATTAGGATCGCTTTACAAATATTAATATAATATATAATATAATATAGCCTAATATAGGTGGCAACAGTGGCTAATTGTATGTAACAGCCTGAAAACAAATAATAGAGCAATATGCATCCAAAACATATTAACACAGTTTAAAACCAGGATACAATTAAAACAAATTAGGACAACTGTACACATATTGATATAACTGAAATGTCAGTGAGACCCCTGGGCTTGTTTGCCAGCCATAATAACGTCATACCGGGGCATTCGTTCCGGTGCACTCCGACAGCATTTAGCACTACATCGAGATTAAGATTAAATTAACTTCTTTTGGGAACACCCACATACCTATGGAGTTGGCCAGATGTGTGTAAATTACTGTTCATGGTAATTTGAAAACAAATGCTGTTGTTGGACACACACAAACACACCGAATATACACACACACAGCGGAGCTGAGCAGAGCATATACACACACATCATGCGCCTTTGTGACCGGACATTTCCTTCATAAAACGAGTAATAGGGGGAATAATCGGGCAGTTCGATGTGTGTGTGTGTGGTTGAAACGTAGCAGCCTCCAGTAGGGAACACAGTGAAGGTGGTGTGTACGCGCTGGTGCGGCACTTCTCAGAGGCTGCCTCCTGATGCTGCATCCATTTCATGAAGTGAAGGACGCTTTACAAATAAAAAGATAGCTCTACACCCCTGGCCGCAATGTCCTTAAAATGAAGTCAGAGTTGGAAGTATATCTCAAATAATGTATGCACTGCCATTCCCCCACAAACATAAGAGTCTGCGATTAAACGGTTGTCTCCTGTGTGCTCCACTTCCTATTGGCGCACCACCTGTAAATTTCTCTGTGCACGAGAGGCTGAGACCTTATGCTAACCAATTTTGATTTATTTTGTAAGTTTTGGATGAAATAATATGACTGGTATAAAATAAATTTAAAATTTAAAAATTTAAAAAAATTGATTTTTTTTTTGATACAATATTTGTATATATTTATAATTCTGCAAATATTACGATAAACTCACAGCTATTCGCGGCCCGGCAGTAACACCTCCGCTGCCCGGTACCGGTCCGCGGACCGGGGGTTGGGGACCCCTGCTCTAAGGTAAGGATAGTGCATACACATAGATACAAGTGGTACTGGTAACATAGTGGAATGTTCTTTACTCCAAGTCAAGAACCAAAACATTATTTTTTTTAGCCTTCTTATATTTATTTTCCGAAAACCTCAAATAAAAGTGAAGACACGTATGCCCAAAACAGAGCAATAAATGATGAACAATGACATGACACCTGAAGTTTTCCATCACGAAAATTACAGACTTGAGTTAGTTCAGTGACTCAAACCTTAGTCCATTGTAGACTCTCTACATTTATCAATAGTGACTCAGTATCAAATCAACAGAGGGTCATCACTCACAAGATGCAGTGCAAAGCAGTAACTTGTATAAATTATTGTATAAAACAATCCCTTAACTTAACATTATATGTTTCTGTACCTACAAATAAAATAAAACATTTGAAAGTGCATACATACCTATAGAATAAGATAAACCTTGAATAAACTTGGCCTTATAAACAATCAGAGGGACAAGTAACAGACAAAGTAGACATCCGCAGTAGCGTTAACAACCTTTTAGCCTACTGATCTCTATTCAGTTTGAGGAAACCACTTCTCTCTAAAATGACTCTTGCTCTATTTCGACTGCCACGAGTGAGGTCACCTGGACTACTAAAAACTCGCTTTGCAAATGCTTGAGATGCTGGCATTGCCAGAAGATCTAAGGCAAGAGGTTTTAGGCTATGATAAACAGAACCCTGTGCAGCCCAAAAGTCAAGAGCATTCTCTTTGTTCATGGGCTGTGACAGCGGCTCCTAGAATGTCTGCATTTCCGAGGCTAGATCTAGATGGCCGTCTTGCACTTGCTTTTGACAGGAATCTAAATCTCAGCCGCTTTGTCTCTGGTAGCGGTACCTCTCTCCTTTCTTCTTCATCCTCATTGTCATCAGTCTCCTCCTCCCGTATTACTGGTGACACCATCTGAACAATGTAATCTTCTGCTTTTCTCAGAAGCTCCTGAATTTGTACGTCGTCATGCTCATTTTCAATGAGTGCTACGGGTGAGACTGTTCGGTCGAGGAAGCATGCTGCAGTAATGAGGGGTGAGAATTTTGTATCACTGGGATCCAGAAAGCAGCTGAAGCGTTGGTCCATGTTTTCCTTCATCGTCTGCGACAGGGAAGCTAGGTCCCTGTAGCAAGAATCCTGGGCCTCGGGGAAGTCAGAGAGGTGAGCATTCAGGTCCATGAGGGCGGGCAACACCAGGGATTAGGACATTGTGTCACTATGGAGCATCTGGGTGTGCTCAGCAAAGGGGAGGAGCAGATCTCTGAGAGCAGTGAGCTTCTGCCAATCACTTCTAATATTACACTAGATAGTAAACTAGAATGCTTTTCAGCCATAAACCTTGAACAATTAAATTCAATGATTCTCTCTTCTAACAAATGTCATTGAGCTACTGAAAATACTGAAAATATTAACAGCTACAAATTAAAAGAATATACCTTCGGTCTTCGACAACCTCAGAGTCTTCTTCATCACTCTCCTGGGATTCTTCCTCAGAGCTGCTGGGCTCATCATGTACATTTTTTTTAATGCTGCAACCATGTTGCTTCCGTTATCAGTTATGACTGTCAGAATTTTGTGTTTTGGTATTCCCCACTCCCAGGGGCGGATCTAGAAAAATATTCACGGGGTGGCAAGAGGGTGGCAGGAGAATTTCAGGGGTGGCATCCCCTGGCAGAAGTATATGCTGATTTAATCGCAGTCATATCAATCAATGTTAACTTGGAAAGCCATAATATTAATATTTTAACTCAATAACATTTGGTGACATTATTGTGGCACATCAGTAAAGCCTTAAATATAAATATATAAGGTGGCAGACTTAATTTAATTAATTTTAACTGAAAACTAATAACTGAATGAGTTTGTCTCACTTTTAGACCAGCAGGGGTACCAAATATATGCAGACTGCTGCAATAAGTACATTAATTAACTGTCTCGTCGATGTTTGTCTAAATTAATATGATACTATTAACAATCATATTATTCCTATCAGCTGTCAATCACTGTTATGATTCACATATTCAGTGTTATCATTGCAAACACTTACAACCTTGACTTTACATCAGAAAGAATAAACATTAAAGAAGTGACTAACTGCATCAGTTAGGGTTAAAAAACGTGTATTCAGCTAAAACATATACATCGCTCGCTGCAGTTATTGTCCAGTGGAAAGTCCTTACCTACTGGCCTAGTTAAATCAAAGTGGTTAATTTTTTTTCGGCTGGGCAGTGAAGTTTTAAGTCTTATTTGACTTTCTCAGGACTTAAAACAGTTTTTTAGGGGCAGACCCCCACAAAGAAAAAAATATATTTACACACGTAAGGTCATAATCTTAACAGTTTATTATGCTCATCGAGTCATCCGTGAGCAGAGCATCAAGTTTGCATGCCTATAACAGCTGAATGCAGCGATTACCATCTTGTTCAGCAAAACGCCTCACAAACTTATTAAGATTTAAAACTATAGTGCGTTTTGATTCAATGGTGAGTACAGCCTGAAAAACATATCGACGATTAAAAAACTAATGTCACAACAGGACTTAGAAAAGCTTGTCCATGCTTTTATCCTTAGTATTCACAGGGCTGACAAAAACATCTATCAGAAAGCTGCAGCTGATTCAGAACGCTGCTGCACGTGTCCTCACTAACATTAAAAGAGTGGATCACATCAGTCCGCAGGGGCGGCGGGTACTGTAGGCTAGGGAAGGCTAAGCCTTTTGTCACTGCATCCTGGTCAAATAAAAATATAATGTATAATTTTTGTTTCTTTGACATTAGCGCTGCTATGCAGCCACCTGTGCCCTGTGCACTACGAAGTTCAACAGACCCTGGATATGTTTGAGTTATCTTAACTAACCCTAACAAACAAGATTTCGCTAAGCGGTCCTACGACGCTGGTTATCAACTCGGTAAATCAAGCCAGGGCTTCTCTCTCCAGCTGAGAGCGCGTACACGTGAAAGGGGCGGGGTTAGCTATATTTGACCAATCACAAACAAGTGTACTGACAGCGCAGCGTCATACATCATTAATGAAAAGAAAACTAATATTAGACAAATATGAACTTTAAACATCTATGACTTAAACATATAATCCAGGATACAAGCCACATAGCTGCAAGGTGAATATAGAACAACTGGTTAAAAAATAACTATCGAGTGTTTGAAAGCGTACAACAGTTTTATG
The DNA here is from genome assembly GCF_949606895.1 of Notothenia rossii. Taxonomy (NCBI): domain Eukaryota; kingdom Metazoa; phylum Chordata; class Actinopteri; order Perciformes; family Nototheniidae; genus Notothenia; species Notothenia rossii. The sequence continues at coordinate 30,916,381 of NC_136904.1, forward strand.
ATATCACTGCCCCATCCAAGACACGAGTGGATCTGACTTTAATTATATTGGAGTGTTTCGTCAACTTAATGTGTTGCTTCAAATAATACTTCTGCATACAGTAGGCTATGTGACAATGTAGGTGAGGCACGGCCAGATACGGCTCGAGAAGCTGACTCAGATAAGGAAATATTCTGATATTATATGATCGATGATCTGATTGATGATGTGATATGAATGATAAGTGCGACTCTTAAACTGTATTTCCTTTATCCTGTAATATGACTTGATAGATTTAAACTCTGCACACTGAGCTCTGATTGGTCAGCAGGCGGTGCTTTCACTGAGTTGATCTATTTTCTATAGACGCCGGAGGCGGGCAGCGTCAGGTAAAAAAAAGTGATTTAGCCTTCCCAAACCTGAGCCTCACACGCCGCTTATGTCAGTCCGGTTCTGAAATATTTACATTGGCTTCCAGTCGGCCAAATAATTGATTGTGAAGTCCAATTGCTAGTTTTTAAATCATTAAATGGCTTAGGACCAAAGTATATTGTTGAACTCCTACATAATTACGAGCCATCAAGGTGCCTCAGGTCTTCTGGTACGGGTCTGCTATCGGTTCCGAGAGTAAAAACAAAACATGGAGAGGCAGCATTTAGCTATTGTGCCCCGAAAATCTGGAACAAACTACCCAAATCATGCACGTCCGCAGAAACGCTTATTATTTTTAAATCGAGACTAAAAACATAACTCTTTGGCTGCTTTTAATTGAGCTGCTCATATTCGCACTACAGTATGCCTTTTAAACATGTATTGTATACCTGTGGTGTTTATTTTTATTATTTTATTATCTTTGCTTTGTAATGTCTGTTGTAAAATGCAATTGTTTTGTAAAGCACTTTGAATTGTCGCGTACAGAAAAGTGCTATATAAATAAACTTGCCTTGCAGCCAAACTTGACAGGCTCTTCTCTGTCATTGTAGACCGCAAATACCTCATTCCTTCCGTCTACTTGGATCCGAAATGCTTCTCGTTTTGCGCTGTCCCCCCGTTCAAATGAAATCGCAGCCAATCATATTTCCAGGCTCGCGCCAGGGCCGGGGGAGGGGTTACAAGGCTCGCGTCTTGTGCTGCATTCACTTGCACTCGGACAATAGAGATTTTCTCTCATAAATGTCTGACGAGCCACAACTTTTCTTTCAAAACAAAGCTGCCAACTGGGGTGGCAGCTGGGGTGGCAAGGCATTTTTCTGAGGTAGCAGCTGCCACCCCGTAGAACCGCCACTGCCCAGTCCTCTGTGCATCGTTCCACACAAGTCTTTATAGACTCTGCAGTGTGTGGGTGGGAGATCTGGTCAAGTCTCAACAATATGTGCTTTCCTTTATTCTCCTGAGTGCAAAAGTAACATGCACTAATTGCCAGGAACGATGCTGTAAATCCTTTTTTTGTCCATATGTCCAGCCCAATTCTTATTTTGCGTGCTGTTGCGAGTCTTTCTTTGAATTTTTGTTTTTCGTCAATGTAAAGCTTGTCAACTAAGTTGTTTATTTTGTTTTTTTTGGGTATGTTCAGCCTCTTATCGAAGGTCTCCATCATAAGGATGAAATCCTAATCCTCAACTGTACGGGCAGGTAGACCGGTGCGTCCAATCCACTGGGCAATGACCTTTTCCTTAGTGCCTTGTTCCAGCGAGTCTGCTTTGTATTTTGGTCCTGAGGAGGAGAACGCTGCTGGGATAGTTGACTGTTTCCTCTGATTCTTTGTACCAGGTTGCTGTTTTTGAGTACTCGTCTCCGGGATCTAGGTGAGGAAAAATAAGATTGCATAATTACTCCCTATACAGACCTACAAGGCCTACAGATTAATTCCAATAAATTAAATGTAGGCTAATCCCTTTAAAATATGCCTTTGGTAATAGTATTATCATTCAAATATAGTACATCAATAATATCAAGTTTAGATTTTGAAGATTCTAATTCCATCCCCTTACATTCCCTAACACAGTGTTATGGGGAATGGAAGCGCAGCTGCGTGTTAATGGAGTGGATGGACAGGATGCTGAGGCTGAGTTATTCACTCCAGTTTTGCAGCATTCCTCCTCCGTTCACAGGCGAGAAGAACAAGAAATAAGGAATAAGAATAAGGAACGAGGAATAAGAGAGGAAAAGCTATCATCCCGAGGGGAGATAGGTTTTTCTCTCAGCAGAGTTTCAGGCCTTGGTGCAAAAACAGGCAGTGTCTGCTGTGTGCACGCAAGACAGAGAGAGGGGACATTATTCCCTGTACTTCCTGGTTCCCAAAAAGACAGGCGAATTCAGGCCCATTCTGGATCTTCACAGTCTGAATCTCAACATTGCACACAGAAAATTCCGGATGTTAAACAATAAAACAGTTACTGGGACTGGTGCAGCCAGCCTTACTTTCATGTCAAGATTGCTCCGAAACACAGAAAGTATTTGCGTTTTGCCTTCCAGGGGGTGGCCTGCGAGTAGAACAGGCTACTCCCTGTCCCCACGCACGTTCAGCAAATGTGTGGCCACAGCTCTCCAGCCGCTGTGCGGCCGTGGCATGAGAGTTTTCTTTTATCTGGACGACCTCATAGTTACTGTATGGCCAGGTCCAGGGAACGGGCAATGTTTTATACAGCCCAGTTCATCCTACACCTAACCAAGTTGGGTTTTGTGATCAATTGGAAGAAAAGCACCCCCATACCTCATCAACAGGCGCTGTATTTGGGAGTGGTGCTCGATGCAGGCAGGCTACGCCCCACCCTGTCAGGGAGCAGACAGGCATCCTTGCTTCGGGCAGGTTGAAGACTGCCACAGGGGGCAACAGTGACAGCTTTGACTATCATGCAGACCCTGGGTCTCATGGCGGCGGCTCACGTTGTGGTCGCGCTCGGGTTACTGCATATGCGCCACCTGCAGTAGTGGTTCTCCAGCCTGCGTTTAGATCTCAAGAGACACAAACGGCGTCTGGTGACCATCCCCACAACCTCCGGTTCTGGGGTCCCAGGATCACCTCCGGAGGGGGTGCCCACTGGGACGGGTGACCGCCTACATCACAGTGTTCACGGAGAACACGACATTTAATCTATTGATTCGTGTTCACCAACACGATTTTCCCCCTTTTTATTTCGTGTCACACAGAACGATTTTAAAAACAATGTATTTCTATTGGTAGTATTTTTCGTGCCTGCAGCACGTCTTTTTGTCTGTTCGGGTCTTGGAAGACCAGAAGCTGTGGTGTTCATAAAAACATGTTCTTACTCAATATCAAGCCACGATTATTGTTTTTATTTTAAATCGTATGATGTCAGACTTTTTTTGTCGTCTGTGAGGAAAAGAAATGGGGCCCAGAGCCTCAGAATACTGAAATCTGTATTTTTTAAAATCTTTTTTTCCTTCTAATTTGTTATTCTTTTCTAAATAAAACACTGTTATTTACTCACCAATAACACACAATTATCCTTGTTTTTATTTATTTGTTTGATTCCATAATCTCGGGCTTTTTTGGCGTCCGTCAGGAACTGAATTTCAAAATAAAAATAACGGGAAACAGACGTTGGCCTATAAGGGACATTTCGAGCATCATTGCGATACACAGCCACTGAACTGATTACCCAAGATCCTCAGCTATGGTTTAAGCTCACTAATTGAATGTTTTAGCCGCAATGCATGTAGGGATATGGTGTTAATGCGATATGAAATCCGAAAAACATTTCTGAGTTTAGGATGACTTTACGCTTTCGTTTTTCCCATAATTAGAAGTTGCCAGTATTAAACACATCAGTGTTATCAAATGTAAAACATATAATTAATAAATGGGTGAAAATCGCTTGTGTCCATAATGTGCAGCATTAATATATACCCACATGACAGCTCATTGTTACTTTGTAATTCTAGTCCACTACAATTCAGAGGTTAACATGGTATTTTTGCTCCACTACATTTATTTTAGTTACTTTGCAGATTCTTATTAATTATGTGAAATATAAACAACCCTTAAATCAGACTTTAGTGACACCTGACTAAAATTCAGTTAAGGTGATTATCAAGTGCCAACAATCAGGAGAGATATTTGATAGTTGGTGCTTGAGAAGACTAAACATTTATCTGCAATTGACATGAATGGAAACAAGTAATAAAGTATATTCATTACTCGTTATTCTCTACTAATAGTTAATCAAAGACTGTATAATGGCTATTTTGCACATCCCTTTCAAGATTTCAAGATTTTGGATTAGGTTTAAACTTTATTGACATATCCTATACACAACTATGGTGTAGTTATGCAATGAATGAAAAACTTGGGTCGCAGCTGAGGTTCCTCAACAAGACATCTATCAATATGTGTGTATACCTCAACCATTAAACTGTCATATTTTGCACATTTATTATACTATCTACATACATAAGAGTATAATTCATATGTATAATATCAGTTAAAATAAGTGCTTAAACATAGTTAACATTGCAGGAAAGCAATATATTAGACGTTAAGTACTTTGTCAGGCTTCATATTTATCTTTTGATACCCCCAAAGCTTTTTTCTTATTTAAAAGAAGACCTTAATCTAAAGTATTATTTAATGTTTGAATAAAGGTTAATTCGTTTTTCTGTTTTTCACATCCTCCTATTAATATCTTTGTACATCCTGCACTAAACTGTTTTATTGTAGAGATCACTTATAGTATCTTCTTGATTTTTTATATTCTATATTTCCATCATTGACCTTCTACTTTCCCCCTATGAAAGTATGTGCTCTTAATATTTTTTTCATCAAATATAACACACAAAAACAATAATTCAATAACGTGCTTTAACCACTAGGCGGTGCACACAAGGTACACAGCCATAATAACTTTGTATTATTAGTGTAGGACTCTGATGTATGTACAACATCTGAAGATGTGTAATTTTATTCATGCTTTCACATAATTTTACAGCATATTGCTATATTATTTCAGACTGAGTATTTACATTCTTATATTCATAGAAAATCTGTAATATCTTTAAAAACTACAAGTCATTTTATATCAGCTGTGCACCGTTATGGTGTAAATATAACCTATCTACGAATTAGATCAAATGTAAAAGTCAGCCGAATTAGTGTTGATATTGCAAGGAGACGTATTGTGTGAAGATAAATTGAAGATGTTGTTTAATTGTTGATATATTTATGATCCACGTCAAGTATTCAGTTTCGTCTGCATTTCTTCCAGTTTTTCCAAAGGTCTTCTCATCAGGGTGTTATGTTTGCTTGGGGTTTTTTGTTGTTGTGTTTTACCTGTTGTTTGCTCCTTTTACTCCTCACTACTCTGTCTTTCCGTCTCTGCAGGGCTGGTGTGTGACAGGGGGGCGTGGCTGGTTTACTCCTGGCGGCAGATGAGACACACCTGTCCTCACTCACATGATCAACCTGCTCTTTAAGAGCCCGGCCCTCACCTCACTTCTCTGCCAGAGAATTACATGCTGTTCCGCGGTCCGGAGTGCCTTTCTGCAGCCTGGAGTCTGTTGTTGTTTCACTTCGCAGTTTGTTTAGGAGTTCTTTTTGAGTTTTTGTCGGGAACGTTTTCCCGCAGCTTCGTTTTTGGACTTACTACGGCCAGCCAGCTCCCTGTCGTCCGTACATGCCTTGGACTACCTTTGTTAATTAAACACGTTGAATCTTTATTTTTGTCAGTCTCTGCTTTGGGGTCCAAGTAGAATCCAAACATCACACAGGGCTCTATAAATAAAGAACTACGGCAGATATATAATATGTAATGCAGCCGAACCGTGTATAATGCCGTTATGTGATGACTTTCAAAGAGAAAAGCAAAAACACTCGGAATAAAGTATTATTTTCTTTAAAAAAAAAGGTTTTTCGGATTTGATATGGCATTAACACCATATCCCTACATGCATTGCGGCTAAATCATCCAATTAGCAAGCTTAAACCATAGCTGAGGATCTTGGGTAATCAGTTCAGTGGCTGTGTATCGCAATGATGCTCGAAATGTCCCTTATAGGCCTAGGTCTGTTTCTGGTTATTTTTATTTTGAAATTCAGTTCCTGACGGACGCCAAAAAAGCCAGAGATTATGGAATTAAACAAATAAATAAAAACAAGGATAATTGTGCGTTATTGGTGAGTAAATAACAGAGTGTTATTTAGAAAATAATAACAAATTAGAAGGGAAAAAAGATTTTAAAAAATACAGATTTCAGTATTCTGAGGCTCTGAGCACCATTTCTTTTCCTCACAGACGACAAACAAGTCAGACAGATTTAAAATAAAAACAATAATCGTGGCTTGACATTGAGTAAGAACATGTTTTTATGAACCCCACAGCTGCCGGTCTTCCAAGACCCGAACGGACAAAAAGACGTGCTGCAGGCACGAAACATATTACCAATAGAAATAGATTGCTTTTAAAATCATTCTGTGTGTCACGAAAAAAAAGGGGGAAATCGTGTTGGTGAACACGACTCAATAGATTAAATGTCGTGACTATAACAAGAAATGCCGTGAGACTGGGTTGGAGGGACAGGCTAAGGCAGGGTTGATTGTCTGATAGTGTTATTCATTCAATCCAGGCAGCTAGAGCGGGATCCACCACAGCCTGCTACAGGCTAAAGTGGCTGGGATTCCTGCCATGGTGTGAGGAGCGGAAAATAGAGCCCCTATCTTGTGAATTGGGATCTATTTTGTCGTACTTACAGTTATTGGTGGACAGGGGGCTGGCTCAATCCACAGTGAAAGTGTATACAGCAGCCATCTCGTCCTGCCATGAGGGATTTGGCGGCAGGTCAGCCTTTTACTCAGCCACTAATGTTGCGTTTTTGCGGGGGGATCAGGAGGCTGCGCCCAGTAGTGCGCGCCTCCGCCCCGCAGTGGGACCTGCCGCTGGTGCTCGAGGCTCTGGTCGGGTGATGGGATGTATGGCTCTTTGAAGGGAGCCGGATCTTCCATTCTTTTCAAAGAGCCGTTCAAAAGAGCAGTTTTTTTTTAAGGGGGCGGGGTTTATCTGCGAAATAATCACCAGGATGTTATTGACTGTATTGCATTACATTACATGACATGTTACTTATTAGACGCTTTTATCCAAAGCGACTTACATACTCAATACTGTGAGCAATCCCCAGAGGAGCCATTTGGGGTGAAGTGTCTTGCCCAGGAACACAACGACATGTTGACTGCAGTGGGGTTTGAACCTGTGACCCCCTGAACCCAACACCAAGGCTCTGTCCACTGCGCCAAACGCCTCCCTATTGCCAGACCTAATGTCAATAATCGGCATTGTAAACATGACGCAAGGTGGCGCCATGTCATTCATGTCAGTGAATGTACTTCGAATTTACCCTCTATGTGTTAAGTAAATAAAGTTGCCTTGCCTTGAATGAAATGCATGCAACTCTTAATATTAGATCATGTGTTTTTAAGTGGCGATGGAGATATTTGTTGACCCTGCTTTATAGGATATTTTGCCTTTAAAAATGGTGCGCTTTAGTGCTTTACGTGTTGATAGAAATCAAGACGTAATGAAATGAGACCCCACGGTTTGATGATTGATAGGTGTGTGGGCTGTCTTTCATTTTGACACACAGAACAATGGGGGCTATCCACCCTTATCCACAATGTAAAGTAATTCACACAGCCTCTTCCCTCTCCTCTCTGTGAGGAGCAGCATGTTCAGCTTTCAGAACAAAGTAACAAAAATCTAAAATGGCATTCATTTTTTTTAAATATCTCGTGTAGTAATAGATATATATCTTTTTTCCCAAGAGAGTACCAGAATGTGTATTTTATGTTAGTATTTCAAAAAATGTGGCGTTTCACTGTCAAGGGGAGCGTGTATGTAATTACATTGCAAATACTGACGAGCCCCACCACTGTATGGGTTAGCCCTACCATAGATTACCCAACAACAATACTCTAATCAAAATGCACCATAGCTTTAAATCTTAATAAGTTTGTGAGGCGTTTTGCTGAACAAGATGGTAATCGCCGCATTCAGCTGTAATAGACATGCCAACTTGAAGCTCTGCTCACGGATGAGTCGATGAGAGTAATAAACTGTAACATAACATTTTTTTTCTTTGTGGGGGTCTGCCCCCAAAAAACTGTTTCAAGTCCTGAGAAAGTCAAATAAGACAGTGTGTAAAACTTCACTGCCCAGCCAAATAAAAGTAACCACTTTGATTTAACTAGGCCAGTAGGTAAGGACTTTCCACTGGATAATAACTTACTGCAGCAATGTGTATTTTTTAGCTGAATATACGTTTTTTAACCCTAACTGATGCAGTTAGTCACTTCTTTAATGTTTGTTCTTTCTGATGTAAAAACAACTTGATTCTTTTGATTTATGATAGTAATTACTTGTCTTTCAAATTTGAAGGAGGGTGAGCAAGCATCTTGAGTAACATTCATCTTTAACTCCTCCAAAAAATATAGTTTATTTAATAATAAATTAATATGTGAATCATAACAGTGATTGACAGCTGATAGGAATAATATGATTGTTAATAGTATCATATTAATTTAGACAAACATCTATGAGACAGTTAATTAATGTACTTATTGCAGCAGTCTGCATAGATTTGGTACCCCTGCTGGTCTAAGAGTGATACAAACTCATTCAGTTATTGTTCGGTTAAAAATCATTAAATTATGTCTGCCACCTTATGTATTTATATTTAAGGCTTTACTGATGTGCCACAATAATGTCACCTAATGTTATTGAGTTAAAATGTCAATATTGTGGCTTTCCAAGTTAAAGAGCATCTTGCAGGTTTTTATTTTTTCTACATTTATGCTTAAACTTGCTTGAAAATTACAATTAAAAAAGTTAATGCAGGATTTGATATGTTTTACGAGACATAAGGGCAGGAATTCAGAGGGAAAGGAGCAATTTTGAGCTCTGCTCTTAAAAACGGCTTTTTTTTAAGGTCATACGTCAAACGCGTCATATTACATCACACAGGGGACACGTCTCCGCTCTCTGACCGCGGGTATAGTAGAGTTGCGTTGAGTAAAGCGGTTGTGTTTTAAGGAGCTGGTATTTTTCGGTAGTTTTACATTGCATTTCACCATTTGTAATCATGGTGCAGTATTGTGTTTGTGCAGGTTGCACAAATACCAGCCTGTCAGGACATCGAGTCCACAGTAAAAAGGACCGGAGCTAGCGTTCGTTCCTGGGTGCGTTGTGCATCCACCTCCCTGCTGCACATACTCTCCACAGCTTTATCAGGAAACCGTATTACTTCTCTCTCTCCCCCCCCCCTTCGCTGCTCTCTCTCTCTCCCCTCCGGTACACGGCACCGTAAGACAAAGTGTGGAGTTTCATTAGGTAACGCTGTTGTGGCTGTACTGCTCCAGCCGTCTCCTTTGTGTTTCCCCCTGTCTGTGTTGTTTGTGTGTGCGTGGTGGCTGTCACTCCTGGCTCCCGGCTCCCGGCTCAACCTCCACTCACCTGCTGCAATCAGCTGAGCACCCTCCCCGACTACACACCTGCTTTCCATCAATCCATTTACAACGGCATATCAACGGAGGCTCCACAACCTTTCTCCGCCAGATCGCCAAGTATCAGCCGTATCTCGCGTCTCTCCTCCGGTACACAGCACCGTAGTGTGGAGTTGCATTAGGTAACGCGAGATACGGCTGATATTTGCGCATTAGTTTCTGTTATGGATCAGTATCAACAGTCCTGCCAGTAACGTTACTATATTATCAATGCTACTTTAGTTATAGCCTGATATATGAGAGCTAACTTTACAATGTTGTGATGTGACGTTAGCTAACATTCTGTAGCTAACGCCGGTCACTCACCAAGATAGCTGCCCAGTTCTCCACTAGTTCTCCTCACACCACAGCTCAATTTCTCTCCGATGGCCGTTATTTCTTCTAATCCTTGGCTGCTCCTGGTCTCTTGGACGCCTAGCAGGCTCATAATTATAAGGTTGTGGTCCGTCATATGCATTCGAATATTCATGTTCAACTTCTTCTGTGTCTCCTGTGTCGAAACTAGCATTGGGATCCATGTTTATTAATACGTTACACCGGCCGCTCTCCCCCTTGTGTCCCTCGTGTTACGTCACACGCGGGAGGTCACGTGCCGAGGCTTTTTTATGCAGAAGTGAACATTTCTTACAAAAACGACGCCAGATGTCACTGTAGTGTATATTTCTGTATATTTTTTTGAAAATCTAGTGTATTCATCATTTCCCTACACATTTATTCACAGGTGTCTTTAACCTGGAAGTTGCTCTTTAACATTGATTGATATGACTGCGATTAAATCAGCATATACTTCTGCCACCTCTGAAATTCTCCTGCCACCCTCTTGCCACCCTATGAATATTTTTCTAGATCCGCCCCTCGTCCAGCCTGATGGAGCTATTGGAATAGGGGGGACCCCTTATCTCAGCAAACGGCTAAGGGAGCGAGTAAGTCAAAGATCGAGCGGATGAGGACTGAGGAAAAAGGTGTAAGAGGTGAAGAGATCATTAATGCTTACATGTGTCCTGGATTAGAAAGCATTGATCTCAGATGAAGATGTTGGCTTTGGCTGTCTCTATTACTCTTCTCTCTCAGCTGAAGGAGCTCTGACATTTCACCTTCAATTTCCTTTTAGACACCTAACAGCCTAATCAGTCTGTATCGTGATTTCATATATTTGTCAACAAACGGAATTTTCTTTACGGCTGGCTGCTTCTCTTTCTTCACTTCTTTCTTAGTTCTTTCAGTGGAACAACATGCAGAGGAGTTTGTTATTTTACTTGGTTGTAATTCATCTCAACCAGCCGCGGATGCAAATTAAGTATACCAGTGTGTAAAAGGTGTAGCCACATTTTGGATGTATACAGAAGCTGCAGTTGAACTGAGGGAAATATTTCTGGGTGCAATTTTCTGTGGTTGATGCTTGGGGTAAAACCACATGTCAGATGCATATCATCACCCTTCAATGCATAAAGTTCATGTAAAGTTCATGATTTTCTCTGCACGCACTGGGCTTGCCATGGTAGTTGTTATACACAGATGATATTAGATGCTCACTGTCAACTTTCCTTTTTTAACAGAAATATAACCCACTTAGCTTATCTTCATGCCGGTAGCAAAACTCAAATCTTGACAAACTTGACAAATACAATTATTTTTGTAAAGTGTCTGGTCTAATCCCTTGTGAGTTATTCAACGTAGCATCCCTAAACAGATAAATAAATAGGGCTTAGAGTCATAACAGGTGTAAAAATGAATAGGCCAAGATTTCTAAGTTGAATTACCCTAGCGACTGAAAACCAATTAAACCTGTATGCTTAGCTAATTTCTGCCCTTTCTTATTTTTTCATATTTATTTTCAAATGTGCACCCACACACAATTGAGTGGTGACTCGAAACTGCAGTATCCAGTGCCAATGACATTCACAAGTGCCATTTAAATGTCTAAAGTCCGGCCTTTAGCTCCTCAGAGCAGATAGTGTTTCCAGGCAGTAATGTCATAAAACCTCCCTAAAAGGAAAGTACATGCTCTTTGCCCAAAGTGGTGTTGACTCCCTCCAACACTGTCAGGAGGAAAGATCCACCATTGTTGTTATTTAATTATGCAAAGCTCTGCACTCAAGCAGAACGCTGTGACACTGTCCAGTGCTGGGCCGCCCTGTCCCCACCCCAATCCTTCCTCCTGGTGATGACCGAAATGTCAGCGTTGTTCTGTATGAGGGGAAGAGTCATATCGCGTGGCCAGCACACATTCAGACACCTTTCTTTCCATCATAAATATTGATGTTATCCAGATTTCTCACAAATAGGGTGGATTTGTTTTCTGCTCACACCCCCAGGCGGGTTTAGCACTAACTTATCGGTGCACACTCTGGCACAGCTTTTTACAAGATTGTTCCTTTCCTGCTTCATTCCCCCTGCTCTTTTTTTTTTTATAGCATTTTCAGTCATGACGGTCACCAATCACAGAGTTGAAACTTTTCTCCTCAACTTTTTTCAATCTCAATTTCTGCTTTTCCTGTCAGGGATTTTCATCACTTACTTTTTACTTAAATTGTCAGAGCAGTGAAAAAGTATGTGGTGAATAAATCCTGTGATAGCAAACATAAAAGTGACAAAATAAACAAATATAATGAATCTTGTTAAATTCTGGATAATCCCTTCTTTGAATATGCTCTATATTTTCTTCACACAAAGAATTCATTCTAAATAGGCAATGGATACATTGTTATCACGATGATAAATGGATATTATTTTAAAATAAAACTTCTTTGGAACCCATTTTCATAAGACCTGAACAAATCCTTTTATTTCCTTTTCAAACAAAAATTAGAGCAAAACGTTTTTTTTCACACTTTGCTAGTTTGGGTGCTGATTGTTGGCTCAGTATAAATGGAATTTATTTTAATCCGAAAATAGTTTCTGGGCACAGCCTGCTTTGTTTTATCTTGTGTGACTTTCATCCTGATTCCATGAGAGAAACCAAACCGTAATTGGTATTGATTTTAACTTTCCATTTGACCACCTGCCACCCTCTGCTTCGGCCACTTCTTTAATCATTACTTGGAACGTTTAAACATAATTTATTTAGATAGAAGATATAATGGATAAAATGAATAACAGAACAAACAGCAGAGGTGATGAGTTGAAAAAGTGTGTGTGTGTTTTAGATTAGCTTGAATATGAGTTTGAACTGATTAGGCCTTCACTGACACAGACAGTCCTGGCTGTCCAAGATAATGACTGCTGACCACAAGTGCTGTTGAAAATATTGAAAGTAAAAGTGAAACGGTACATGAAGAAAGTGGAAAGTTTCACATAAACCTGAGGGCCAAGGTGTCACTTTTTAGGAGAGCATCTGCATCAACTGGTAAAGATGGGAAACTAAGTGTAATTGCATCAAGTCAGTTTTTCATTTGTGTGTTGTTTTCTAATCACATTTACAATTTCTACTTTAATTACTTTTTCCATGCTCAATTTGACTGTTGATGAGAAATTATAAGTAAATTAATTATAACTTGCACACAGCCTCATTTACTTTGTTTCAGATTTGTTTTGGTTGTCTGCAGTGCTTGTTTTTCTTTTCACTTATCGCACGACAAACTGACAATCTTTCAGAGTGCAGAAGTTGCATGAACACTTAACCCCCTTATGTCAGAGAAGATGTTTCGGTTGGACTGAAACATTGTTGGTGAGCAGTGGGAACCTGCATTATTTCTCTTATATTTAACAGTGTTTTGTTATTTAATGTCCACCAGTAAGTCACAGTCAGACATCTGTAATAAGAATCTGCTTCAAGGTTACTAAAATAATAAAGGCATTATTTGTGAAACATTAGTTATGGTGAGTGAAGCAGGCAGGACCCAAATGCAGAAAAAACTGAAAATACCTTTATTTCAAGGATATGGCACACGAACAATCAGAACACTCCCCGGTGAACACAGTCACAGACAAACGACGAACCAACAATGACAGACAGAAAAAACAGAACTTAAATACACACAGGACTAATCAAGGAAACAAGAGACAGGTTAGGAGGGAGGAGAAAACACAGGGGTACCAGGTGAACACAATCAAGAAAAACAGGTAGGAGGGAACAGGTAGGAGGGAACACACACAGACAGGAAACCAAAGACAGATCTAAACAAGATAAAACACAACGCAGACAGAAAACCAAAGACAGATCTAGACAAGACAAAACACAACACAGACAGATCGTGACATTACCGCCCCCCCCCCCCCCCCTCCCAGACGTCCAAAAACACCAAAACAGTCCTATAAACGTCCAAAAAACCAACGTCCAGTAGGTTGGGTGGAAGGGGACCGGAGGAGGGACACAAAACTAGGGCCACCAGGGTGGGTGGAGGGGGTCAAGAGGACGGGTTTGGGCTGACAACCCAGGAGCACAGCGGAGGACCCGGAAGGGATCTCGGGCGGACGGCCCGGGGGCAAGGCAGAGAACATGGAGGGGGTCTCGGGCGGACGGTTCGGGGGCAAGGCAGAGACCATGGAGGGGGTCTCGGGCGGACGACCCAGGGGCAAGGCAGAGTCCATGGAGGGGCGAAGGCCACAGCCGGCGAACTCAAGGGGCCGAGCATGAGGGCGAAGGCAGCGGCAGGAAGAGTCAGGGGGCCGGGCCCGAGGGCGAGGAACGCGGCAGGAAGAGTCAGGGGGCCGGGCCCGAGGGCGAAGACCACGGCACTCAGGGGGCCGGGCTCGAGGGCGAAGACCAGACAGCTCCGGAGGCCGGGCAGGACCCGGTCTCGGCCGAACAGGAACCGGAGCCGGTGGGATAGGCTTCGGCAGGATCGCCCACGGAAGAGGACCAGGAGTTGGCAGGACCCCCAGCGGAAGAGTTGTCGGCGGGACCTCCAACAGCACAGGAAATAGGATTGGCAGGCCCCCGGGCAGAACAGTAGTTTGCGGGACCCCCCACGGGACAGGACATTGGGTTGGTATGACCCCCGGCAGAAGAGTAGTTGGCGGGACCCCCAACGGGACAGGACATGGAGTTGGCCGGACCCCCATCGGAAGAGTAGTCGGCGGGACCCCCAACGGGACAGGACATAGGGTTGGCAGGACCCCCGGCAGAAGAGTAGTCGGCGGGACCCCCAACGGGACAGGATATGGAGTTGGCAGGACCCCCGGCAGGAGAGTAGTCGGCGGGAACCCCAACGGGACAGGACATAGGGTTGGCAGGACCCCCGGCAGAAGAGTAGTCGGCGGGACCCCCAACGGGACAGGACATAGGGTTGGCAGGACCCCCGGCAGGAGAGTAGTCTGCGGGACCCCCAACGGGACAGGACATAGGGTTGGCAGGACCCCCGGCAGGAGAGTAGTCGGCGGGACCCCTAACGGGACAGGAAACAGGATTGGCAGGACCCCCGGCAGGACCTCCAACGGCACGGGACATAGGGTTGGCAGGACCCCCGGCAGAAGAGTAGTCGGCGGGCCATAACTAACTGGCCATAAAAAGCGTGACCACATCACCCCAAATTCTGGCTTCCAGTTCGGTTCAGAATAGATTTTAAACTCCTTTCATTTTTTTTCAAAGCCCTAAATGGGCTAGCTCCGGCCTATGTAGCCGAACTCCTCCATCGCTACACCCCAGGCAGAGCCTTAAGGTCGGCTGATCAGCTGCTGTTGATAGTGCCTAAGACCAGGTTCAAAACCCGAGGGCACCGAGCCTTCACAGCAGCGGGGTTTTAAATCAACACATAAAACTCACTTTTTCTCTCTGGCCTTCTAGGCTTCTCTTATCAAGAATAACTTTTATCCAAGACCTTTTCCCTCTCTAACCTCTCGAGGTTTTATTAGAGGGAAACGGTTTGCAGAGTGGCTTAGACAGGCCGGGGAGTGTTACGATTCGTAGACACAGCGTACCTCCCTATCTCTCATCAATTTCCAACTAAGGCTCCAGTGGGGACCTTGTTCCCTGAGTTTGCCTCTCCACCTATGTTTCTTACTCTATTACTTGCTACCCTTTGCCCTCAACCTATTCTAAGGGAGTGCTTGTTCTTCCGTCTGTCTGTCTGTGTCTGTGTATTCTCTTGTTCCGATCAACCCAGCCACATTTTTTCTTGTTTTGTGTCTATATCTACGCCGGGATCCTGAGTCGAGGCTGATCTTCTTGCTGTAGTCCTGTGTCCTTTATCCTGAGTTCTGGATTAAGTCGTGGACTTTGGGTCGTGGCGAAACCTGTCTCTGCGGTCCTGCCTGGGTCTCGTCATGCTGCTTCCCTGAAGGCTCCCACAGGATTGTAGTTGACATCTTCGTAGATTCATCTTCTTATTACAGACACATGCATTTCCTAACATTTGGTCTACCTATGCTGTAAAATGTATTATCTCTTCGATTTACACACGGCATCTATTGCACGTCTGTCCGTCCTGGGAGAGGGATCCCCCTCCGTTGCTCTCCCTGAGGTTTCTCCCATTTTTTCCCTTTAAACTGTGGGTTTTCTCCGGAAGTTTGTCCTTGTACGATGTGAGGGTCTAAGGACAGAGGGTGACGTTTTTCTCATACTGATATTCTGAACAATCTGTGCTCTTGTATTAGCTGTAAAGTGTCTCTACTGTAGGCTATTTTTATTACAGCACTTTGGCTCGACCAAAAATAGTTTAGAACTGTGCTATATAAATAAAACTTGATTTGATTTGATTTGATTTGATGGAGAATTATAACACAGCATGCTCAATGTCCATCACATGTTGAGCTTCAACCCAAGGCTAGGACATTTATTTTATTAAATCGGTGTGCGTGTCATTTCCTGCATGTTCTGTTGTCAGTGGTCTCTCCTGCAGAGTGTCCTACAACAAAGCAAAAGGCCAGTAAATGCCAAATGCTGGGCTCTGACTCTCGCTCCAGTTTCTTCACTTAGATCCTTCTCCCCTGCAGTGACCTCTGAAGGTTTCATGCTGACTGAAGTCATTCAAGGAACATGCCTCATCCAACCATTGATGCACGGTGGGAGTGCATAACACAATCCAGGTAAACATACATCATTACAAACACCAAGACTCAGGGATAGTTTTATCCCACAAGCAATGAGACTGCTAAACACCTGAGCTCTGTTAAGTGCCTCCATAAACATTCATCAGTTTGTCATATTGCAATTTATTTATTTATCTAAATAGTTATCACCGTAATAAACCATATTTAATTTCATCTTACTGTACAATATTTAATTTTACATTCTGTTCTTGTATATATCATATTCTATGTATATAGAGTTATATTATATATAAGTTGCATCGTTGGAGGAGCTCAGGTCATAGGATTTTAATTTGCCATTTCTATACTGTAGCTTATGTGCATATGACATGAAAATCTTTGAATCTTGAATCTTTGAATCACGGGAGGGGGGGCATGGACAGAAAGACAGACTGAAAGAATCATATGAACAACTGGTACTCAAAGCGCCTCTGTTTTACATTTGACGTTTCCACATTTGCCATAATTACACACACAGACTCCCAATGTAAAAGAACAATACCAGCTAAGTTGCAACTGACTCAATATTAGTAATTTATAATATTGTCCAACTACTTGTTCAAGTTGCATGAGCCCCACTTTCTTAATTCTATTTGTAGAATATCTAACAAAATGAGGGCATATGAGCCTACTTTTGTAACTTCGAGAGCCATGAGGGATATGTGGAGCGGACTGGAATCCAGCCTGAAAGCTGCAGAGGGTTTGTTCCCTGTAGGTCAGCCTCTTAGGGACTGTGCAGACCTCCTCAAACGGCCTCCTGCTGGGCAGCAGAGTGTCTGGAAACCAGGCCACAGTGGTTGGCACCGAGCTGGGGAGCAGGCAGCCCCAGATTGCAGCGGGTTTGTACGGGTAGATGCAATAAATAGTGGTGCAGATGGGTTGTTGAACAGTGTGGCTGTCCGAAGAGCTCCAGTTTCATCCTACATGTCTCATCAGCAACAGAAGACGATGGATGACATGAGACAATAGTGTTTCTTTGTGACTAACTATCCATGAAACGAGAAATGTCCGGCTTAAAAGAAAAGATCTCTTTTAAATTGAACAGGGTAGATGTCAGGTAACAGCATATGCAGCTACAGTAAAGAACAAGCAAAGGTAGGTTTAATGTACTTTCTCTACTTTTCCTCAATCTTATTTTATATTTTGGACTGGGCTATATCCTTAACATGATTTAAATTGGAAAAATATGTGCTTATTTCTTATAATTAAAATTATCTGAGGGAAACCAATACCAGCCTGTCGTAATGGAAAGCAGACTCTTTTCCTTAGGCTTTCTTTGCAAGAGATCCAAAATTCAAGTCTGGCGTAGGGACGCAAGTGCATTGCAACCCCCATCTATCCAGGGTTAATTGACTCTTAGAATCCATTTCCAGTACTTGTTTTTCTCTGTTGCCTGAGCTGTATCAATATCACTTCATTATTCCCGCAAACAAAACAGCCCTTCCCACCTAACAAGCCACATAATAATTTCTAAACCCTCGCTGCTGGTAAGAACTGTCTAGACTACAGGGTACACTGAGGTGCCAACGCTTTTTAGAGGCTGTTCTCCATCTGCTCACCTAGATAAAAAATTGAATATCATTTGTTTTGCAAGTCGTGTCTCACTCCCATTCTGCCTGTGTGAGAGCCACAAGTAGCAAAGATGGGATGGGAGTTTTACCAGTCTGCCTTGGCTAACCCACTCACAATATAATTAACTACCTGCATCAAATACACCGAATAGTCGTGAAGTACAGGCGAAGTGGTAAATGTTCTGGAGAGAGTGTGCAAATCTTTTGGCAAACAGAAACCGTTAGAGGATAACAAAAAGGCAAATAAATAATTCAGCCATCTAAGCAGTTCTTCCATGGGAAC
This sequence comes from Notothenia rossii, assembly GCF_949606895.1. Classification (NCBI taxonomy): domain Eukaryota; kingdom Metazoa; phylum Chordata; class Actinopteri; order Perciformes; family Nototheniidae; genus Notothenia; species Notothenia rossii. The sequence goes on from NC_136904.1 coordinate 30,934,690, forward strand.
ATCTATGCTACCATAACATTTTTCCTGGAAGGCGTCCATATGTGGCAGTTCCCACAGAGCTCCCCCGGCTCTCTTATGAAAATGTGCCTTTTAATTAAACCAGTTGGAAGGACGCATCGGGCTCTGGGGTCGACAGCAGTGATGATCAGTGTTGGCCGAGGAACAGAGCTGCAGAACAACGAGGACAGATTCTCTTTTTCAGTCCTCTTTTCCACTTCAGGCCTCCCTGTTATCTTTCAGCCCCACTTTCAGCTACCTCCATCCATCTGTGTTTGTGTGTGTGAGTGTGTGTGGGGTGGAGGTATAGAGTTTGGTGCACAGGCGGTGTGGTTCTATTTCTACGGCCCATTGTCCTCCATCAGGCACACCGGGATGTTATCAGCCTCAGCCAGGCTCAACCTCCTACAATGCTTCATTACCTGTGAGTGTGTGTGTGTGTGTGTGTGTGTGTGTGTGTGTGTGTGTATTCTCATCCCTCAAACAATGCTTCATTACATGTCCCTCCCAGGAATCCTTTAGCATTTCTTACTGTCTCATTACCCAGTGAGAGTCCTGTTAACTGTCCCAGTCATATTTACTGAGCAGACCTTTGCCTTCTTAGTAGCGCACGCACACACACACACACACACACACACACACACACACACACACACACACACACACACACACACACACACACACACACACACACACACACACACACACACACACACACACACACACACACACACACACACACACACACACACACTGGGGAGTCTCTGTCCATCTGTCTATCCTTTGATTTTCTTGACAACCATTCATCCAATCAACAACACACTTGTAATGCCGAGGGCCTGAAGAAGTGAATTTTCCACAGCTGCACCCGATGGAAAAGTGTGCTCACTTACAAGCCAATGTGGAGTACCTTTTCCTAATTATTGTTGTTTATTGGCTGTGTGCATTCTGGAACCAAATTTACAAAGGGCATACATCCTCCTCTTGTATTGGAGTGTGTGGTCTATTGTCTGAGAGAGAGAGTGTGTGTGTGTGTGTGTTTGTGTGTGTGAATGTAAAAAGCAAGCATAAAGTGATAAAATATTAAATTAATTGATTTTATGTAAAACATTTGGCTTGTACTGTAAGAAACTTTTTGCCATTTTTGATTGGAACAATCAAGTTTGGTTTGTGTCGGTTGAATGTGACGCCAAATGAGTGCAAGGAAGAAATATTTCTTTGGCAAGCCATTTGAGTATTTATTCCATACCCTTGATATCAGACGGCAGCTACCTAAACTAGTTGGCTCTTTGATTTAACTTCTTCTTCTTCTTTCGTGTAACGTTAGAGGTCCAACTCGGTGTCGTGTAGCCATGCCCGCATCTCTGGTCCTAGGTCGAAGAGGCTGGCTTCCGAGGGTGGTCTATATAAGGGGCAGATGGTGATTATATGGTCAGCGGTCTGCTCAGGGTCACCGCACTCGCATGCCGCACTGTCCGCCAAGCCCCACGTCTTCATCGATGTTTTAAAGCGACCGACCCCAGTTCGTAGACGGTTCAGAGTGGTCCACTGCCGGCGCAGTAGGTCGTCTCCTCCAATGGCGCCATCCCCTGGGTCCCAGATGTAACGGTGGACTCGGGAGGGCCCGGCTGACTCCCACTCCTGCTTCCAAGCTGCTGCCAACCATGCATTTCTGGAGATGTCCTCAGAGGTGGAGTTGAGCATCTCTTGTGCTGCTTTGTTGTAGGGGTGGCGGGACTTGAGTCTGCTTGGAGGTGCTGGTGTTCTTGTGGTGTTGTGCAGGATGTGCCAGTCATACTTTTGTGCCTTCCTGGCCAGGGCGAGGGTGGCAGCCTCCCGTCGGAGGCCGGCCGGTGCTATTCCCGCGAGGACTGGCAAGAGGGACACAGGGGTAGGCTTTAAGCATCCAGTTATTATTCGGAGGGAGGTATTGATAGCCACGTCGAAGCTAAGTAAAGCTTATGTGGTAACTACTCGGACAAAAGTGCCACTAATTGCTGAAAAAGAGTGACTAGTATAATTTTTTATTGAACTAGTTAAGCAGAGTGTGTGATCTAACAAGTCAAATCAACTAGTGTAGGCAGCTGCCGTCTGATATCAAGGATATGGAATAAATACTCAAATGGCTTGCCATGCATTTCCACATTTAGACATAATGACATATAGCGTCTGAAAGTGTGTATGGATTTAAAAGACAACTATAAAAAATAAAAATAAACAAGTTTTCTTTTTTTTAAGTTACAATAAAATGAAACATTTAGAATCCACTTTGGCTTCCAAGCACTTCTACAATAATAACTGTTAGATTGCTATCTACAAAATTGACTGCCGAAACTGAACTGCTGGTACAGCTTGCAGTAGTGATATCAAATGTATGAATATAAAGTGATCTGTCTGTTTACTTGTATCTACTCCCAAACATTTGTCTCTTTTTTTATCCCATAGGTTGCAAAGCTCTTTGCACTTAGTATCTCCTCCTCCTAATTTCGACACACGTAATAAACATGAGTCACTTCAGGAAACGAAGACTTTTAAGTGCAGGCTTCAGGATTCTGTCAAGATCTGCTTTATTCACATTCAAATATTCAAAGCCAGTCAGTGAGAGTGCAGAGGAATTCGATGGAGGGGCTGGAGGCTGCAGCGCGTCACGTCAAATAGGAATCTGTCATGTTATCATAAAAAGTCTATTGATCATCCTCAACTGGCCCAGTTTCTCTCCTCGGCCCAGATTAAGGATTTCACAGCACTGTTGATGAATCACAAATGCACAGGGAAATAGTGTGAAACAGGGAGTTGTGGGAATGAATAATAAGATTTAGTTATTCAGCGTTATGCAATTGGTATTTTACGTGATTTCAAGGGGCTGTGTGTCATTTTGGTGTAACATAGGCTTAATGTTTTAAAAGAAAAAGAGCATCCACTTAGGTCTGCATTTGCATAACACTGAATATTTTACCTTCAGCTCTTGGCTCAAACATCAACATTAATTCAGCAACTGGACATTTTAAGATCTCTGTTTTTCTGTCTGTATTAATCGTAGGAGATATTAGATTTGCTTTATTTCAATTTAAACTCTGTTTTCCATGTGTTGAATTGGGAAATAAAAACTGATTCAGAAGGATTTTTCTGTTAGAACCTAGCTTTTCTCATAACCAGCCTCTGAGGGGATAACATTGCCTTGAGCTTTTAAACAGTTGATGGCGAATGCATGTTTTTTTAAATAAAGGCCAGCTGCCTGCTCAACTGATTATCCTCTGTCTCCATACATATTGATAAACAAGCACATTAGAGACCAGTGCATCTGCTGATATGCGTGGTCTTTTCAAGAATGAATTTATGTCTACTGTGTTTTTTCTAAATGGGCCTGGCACTTGTAGATGGTTGTGCCTCTGGGCTGTTCAATTTAAATCTGTTTGCCTAATTGATAAATGTTATTGCTTATTAGGTTGTGACAGAGAATTAATAGCGCTGGACAGGGCGGTTGTGTGAAGGTCATTGTGGAGACTGACGGCTGATGGTTTAATTGTTTTTTCCTCGACTCTTCAAGTTGCTTCTAACCAGACACAGCCCGTTCCTGACGTCTTTTTCTTGCATTTAAATCAGACATTTTTGCAAAGATTTTCTTTTCCCAAGGTCCTCACAGCAAAGGAACCCTCTGAAGGCTCATGGTGAAGACATGGTGAAGCTCTCAGTGCTATCATTGGATGGAAATGTTGCCCGAACTGCAGTAAGTCACCAAAGTAATCATTGGAAAGGTTGACAGGCTGACAGCGGAAAATGTTTTGATTGAAACGTTGCCCAAAAGTCCAGGAGCCATCATTGCCAACATTGTTGTCAGATATATCCTGGTGCAGCCATGTTTCTGTACTCTCGTGGCCACTAATTAAATAATGCAGCTTTAGTCATGCAATTAACCACATGGTTAATTAAACAAATCATTTATAAGATAATTGACTTTGAATCTTTCCAATAACTACTATTTCCTTCTTCTACTATATATACAGAGGGGGGAGAAGTAAGATATGGTTACTTCAAGTAACCATATCAAGACACCAGAGTGTCGAAATAGGGAATACTATGTTGCAAGTACATGTCCTAGATTCAAAATGTTACGCAAGTAAAAGTACACAAGTATTAGCATCAAAATATACTTAAAGTATCAAAAGTAAAAGTAATCTTTTGCAGATTGGTCCATTCCAGAATAAAATATTATATGTTTTGATTATAATTATTGATCATTAAAGTGTTATCAAAGCTGGTAAAGGTGCAGATAGTTTTAATGACTGTGTATACTGCAGGGTAGTTTGTTAATTTACTCCAGGTGTAAATAAAGTCTGATTTAAGTGTATTTCACATCCTTAATCCAAATCTGCAAAGTAAGTAAATGTACTAAATAAATGTAGTGGAGTAAAAGTACACTATTTTATTTACCTCTGAATTGTAGTGGAGTAAAAGTACAAAGTTGCATACAATGGAAATACTCTAGTAAAGTATAAGTATTTCTAAATTGTACATAAATGCAGTACTTAGTTACTTCCCACCTCAATCAATCAATCAATGTTTATTTATAGCCCAATATCACAAATGTTACATTTTTCTCAGTGGTCTTCACAGTTTGTACAAAATATCAGTATGACAATACGACACCTTCTGTCCTTTGACCCTCAAATCGTACAAGGAAAAACTTCCAAAGAAACCCCACAGTTAATGGAGAAAGAGGAATAAACTCAGGGAGAGCAACAGAGGAGGGATCGCAGGACGGACAGACGTGCAATAGATGCTGTGTGTAAATTGAAGAGATAATACATTTTAAAGCGTAGGTAGACCAAATGTTTGGAAATGCATGTGTCTATAATAGGAAGATGAATCCAGGAGGATGTCAACAATCCTGTGGGAGCCATCAGAGAAGCAGTATGATGAGAGTCAGGCAGGACCACAGTGACAGGTTCAGCCACGTTTAAATAAACGAAGATGAATGGCATGTCTCTGAGCGCTGAATCCATCAGCCGCTGAAAGGACTGAGCTGCGTTCTTAAGTCCAAACGGCATACGCAGGAACTCGAAAAGCCCAAACGGCGTAATTACCGCAGTTTTGGGTACGTCCGAGGGGTGCACCGGAACCTGGTGGTAGCCCCGCACAAGATCCACCTTGGAGAAAACCAGCTTGCCCGCCAGGTGTGCAGAGAAGTCCTGGATGTGAGGGACCGGGTAGCGGTCTGGCGTAGTGGCGTCGTTAAGGCGGCGGTAGTCACCACACGGTCGCCAGCCACTGGCTGGCTTAGGGACCATGTGAAGCGGCAAAGCCCAAGGGCTGTCTGAGCGGTGGATGATGCCCAGACGCTCCATGTTGACGAACGGCGACTTGGCAACTGCCAGCATGTCAGGGTTGAGCCGCCGGGCCCTAGCGTAGACAGGGGGGCCTTCAGTTTCAATGTGGTGTTTTACCCCGTGTTTGGTAGTGGCAGTGGAAAAGGTGGGCTGCGTCAAGTCGGGAAACTCACTGAGAGCCCGCTGAATGACGCCTCGCCGCGGATACACGTGAACGAGGCAAACGTCAGTGTGTCCACCAGGCGGCTGTTCTTGACGTCCACCAGCAGTCCGTGAGCGCACGTCTGCGCCGAGGAGGGCGAAGGAGATGTCAGCCGTGACGAAATCCCACTTAAACCGCTGACCCTCGAAGCACAGGTCCACTGTCTTTGTGCCATAGGCGCGAATAGGGGCGTCGTTAGCGGACGTTAAAGGTGTGCCGTGGCCTCCACCGGCGGCGTCCTCGACGGTAGCCGGCAGGACGCTACGCTGGGCTCCTGTGTCACAAAGGAGTCTGCGACCAGAGAGGGTGTCCCTGATGAACAGGAGCCGGTTGGATGTGCCCACGCTCGCGGCCACTACCGAGCGCAGGCCTTGGCGTTTCCCGTTACCTTGTAGGCGCAGGGGGGACGGCACATCTTCGCTTTCGCCCTGTAGCGTGCATGGTAATAACACAGGCTGGAGTTGCTGATGTCGGCCCCGGAGCTTCTGCTAGGTGGCATGCCTGTACCAGGGAAGGTGCCGCTGCGTGTCCGGGCCAGCACCTCCGGGCCATCACCTCCGGGGAAAAACGCTGAGTTGCCATGAAGAACCGGTCGGCTTCTTCGGCCAAAGCGCGGGGCTCAGTAATAGCCGTGTTAGCGAGCGCTGTCTGTACATGCGGCAGCATGTGCCGAAGAAACAGTTCTATGAACAAAAAATGAGGTTCTTCCGTACCAAGCAGGCAGAGCATCATTTTCCATGTGGTCAGAAGGCTTGAATAGCGAGCAGGCGTCAGGCCCGTTCCGACCGTGACAGCTCGAAAGTCTTTAGTAGGAAAGCCTTGAACGCTGCATATTTATCCTGGGCAGGAGGAGATGTAATAAAGCCCACAGCCCGGGTCCGAAACGACGTAAAAATATCGTGCTGCGTCGTCAGTCACTCCGCGGAGGGCAAACTGAGCCTCCGTCTGAGCGAACCATGCAGCCGCCGATGTCTCCCAAAACTCCGGCAGTTTGAAAAAAACGGCGTGACTTGCCATGCTCGGTTCACTCTCGGATCCTTCAACGAGACTTGTGTCGGGGTCACCAATGTAGTGCCGAGAGACGGGAGTCGGAGGCGGGGTATCAAAGGTACAAGCTAGACTTTTATTTAGCATCTGCAAAACACATGTAAACACTTCATGCCTGGGAAGCCAAGACCGGCGGAAACAGGAAGTCCGGTTCACTCAAATGTCCGTGCAGACAGGGGCGGACTGGCCATCTGTAGAATCTGGAAAACCACAGAACGGCCGGTCGCCAAGGGCCGTGGACGGCCGGCCGGCACTTTACAAAAAAAAAATAGTTTAACGTCATCATTTAAATTGCACTGACGGCCAACAGAGGGCGATAGCGGCCACTAATGCAGTTGTGTGGTTCTTATCTGTCAAATAATCACACACGAAGAAGAAAAAAGACCGGACACACGAAGGCCCATTCCCAAACCGCCCCCTACACCCTACCCCTACCCCTCCGTTTGCGCGTTCACGCGGAGGGTCCGCCATATTGAGGGCTGTTCCAAAGCAACGAGTGTGGAGCGGTGTGAAGGGCGAGTGGGCTATCAAGCCCTCAAACAGCGAGTCTGCAGCGGTGCTGACTTTAGACCGGTCTCTACCTGACCGGAGTCACACTGTGTGTGTCCGTCAGGAAACACGCTGTTTACAAGTAGTTCCAGCAAACATCCACTGATAAATTGCGATGTTAACAACCTGTGTTTTTAACTTAGGACAGGCGCGCCAGATTCATTTTAGAAGTGGGGGGGCCAAAAAAAGTGTGTGTGTACTGTATGGCCCAATCCCAAACCACGCCTTACACCCTACCCCTACACACTCCCCCTCCGTGACGGAGTGACAGGCTCCCTCCTGTCAGATGGAGGGAGTAAATACAGCGGCAAGCTTTGGGACAAACTCCCCTCTCTCCGGCAGAAACAGGAAATACCGTAATATGTAGGCTTAACAATGGTTTCAAATCAGCATCTCTTTGGCAAAAAATGTAAATGAATAGCTCAAATAAAACTCCAAACATCTTTAATTGTGTTTTTTATAAAGCTCTTTTAGTTTTAAACCTGATGTTTATAAGCTTCTTAGTTTTTGCAACAGTCTCTAAATATACACAACTTTATAATAAAATGCACACATTTACCTTTTTCTAGACTACAGGTATGATCCTAAGTAAAAAAAAATGAGGTTATCATGAGGTTGTTAACATCGCAATTTATCACTTTAGTGGTTTTGCAAATAATTAACCACTCTCTGATTTTGTACCATTCTGCGTTGTACCTTCTCTTTGCCCAAATAATCTACTAGCGGTCTCCTTTTTTCCGATAGTTAGCTGTACAGCTTTACCCGCCTCAATGTCCCGACAACAAACCTCCATGCAGTCGGAACCAGCCTATTTCGGTTCAACAACGGCGGCGGTGGGGGCGGCGGCGGTTTTGACAGTTTCTGCGGCCGCAGAGCTACTGCTTTTGGGTTCATCAGGCTTCGCTGTTTGAAGAAGGTCAAGGCTCCGGAGATGTGGATGTCAGGGATGTGACCTTCCAGTTGTTAAATGTAAGTTTAGATTGACTGTATTTAGTTTTCTTCTGCGCTGGTTCTTCTGACATGTTTGCAAGTGTAGGCTATATATTCTTTCTATCTAGGTTAACGGCTGACACACAGAACAACGTAACAAATAAAGTAAACAACGTAACAAATAAAAAAATCTAAGCTTTTTTATTGGTTGTAATTTACATGGATACATTTGAATGGTGTGACAATGTCCTATTTGATTGGGTTAAAATGTACATATTCTTCCTGTTATGTGTTATGTCTGCCTGCTTTATTTGACCTAATGCAAAATGACCTGCTCCATCGAAATCAGTCGCATTGACCCGAAGACACATTTTGATTCCGAGCTTTTTAATGATATCAGGATTGTTTTTGTAGGCTACTCCAAATATTAAGCAAAATATGTCACATTATAGGCTATAATGACTGTTACAGAGTCATCATTTTGAGAAAAAGGCCTTTGATGGATTCCAGAGAAGAGAAAACTTTAATCTGATTGATTATTAGCGGAGCAAATGATCAAAATACTACGGAGGGAAGATATTTTCGTTTAGATTACTGCACTCACGGGAAACACCGGCTGTTGTTATGCCTGTTGTGACGTTAAGTTACTCCGTTCTCCGCTTCTTATGCCGTTACAAGCTTCAAACCTGTATTTATCATCTGAATTTGCCGAAACAATTTTAATATTCTGAAAGCCAAGACTTTGTTTATTTGAAATCAGATGAAAACAAACTGTAACGGACCCTGCCGTGTTATCTATGATTACTGTGCCTTACATTCATAATTTCAGCGGGAGGGAGGGGGAGTAGCGCTGTGGAAGAGCAGAGCAGTGAGAGGCGAGCTGTGGTCTTCCCTTTACAAGCTTAAAAAATGCGTGTAGCTACTGAGATTGAATATATATAACAATAACAAATAACAAAATATACACAGCTAGATCAGATCGCGTTTTAGATGTGACTTTAGAGTAGAGGGGAATTATTGAAACAGGATTTTTACAGTGTTCCGCGCCGCGATACGTGTGTGTTTCTGTATTTTTGCGTTTGTGTGTATTGTGTTTGTTTCCTGGGGAAAACACTCACGAGAAACACCGGCTGTTGTTATGCCTGCAGTGACGTTAAATTAGTCCGTTCTCAGCTTGTAATTATGCCGTTACAAGCTTCAAATTTGTCAGCCTATTTATCATCTGAATTTGCCAAAACAAGTTTAATATTCTGAAAGCCAAGAATTTGCTTAGGCCTATTTGAAATCAGATAAAAACAAACTGTAACGGACCCTGCCGTGTTATCTATGATTACTGTACCTTACATTCATAATTTCAGCGGGAGGGAGGGGGAGCGGCGCTGAGGAACAGCAGAGTGGTGAGTGAGAGCTGTCATCTTCCCTTTACAAGCTTCAAACATGCCTGTAGCTAGTGAGATTGAATATAACAATCAAAAATAACAAAATATACACAGCTAGATCAGATCGCGTTTTAGATGCGACTTTAGAATAGAGGGGAATTATTGAAAAGGGATTTGTACGTGGCATCTGCTGCTGCGAAAATGTGGGGCAGGGCTGAAAAGTGGGGGGGCCAATGGCCCCCTGGCCCCCCCGCTTCCGGCGCCCTTGACTTAGGATCATACCTGTGTTTAGTCTAGAAAAAGGTAAATGTGTGCATTTTATTATAAAGTTATGTATATTTACAGACCGTTGCAAAAACTAAGAAGCTTATAAACATCAGGGAGCCTCGTTGAGCTGCGAGTGTGGCTACAGACGGAGTTCACTCCGTCACGGAGGGGTAGGGTCCAGGGAGTGGTTTGGGATTGGGCCAAAGAGAAGGGATTAGACCCCGCGGCAGACAGGGAGAATGAAAAACATGGATAAAAATCAAAGAAAACGAAAAGAAAAAGGTGGGGCCGAGAAGGTTAAGAGAAAAAAAGGTGAAGTCACTCGCAGGTGAAGCATATAAATGTCGCAAATTGACAGACCTTTTTGGCAGCAGCGCTGCTACAAGCACTATCAGCAGCAGCTTAGAACAAGTGCAAGATGATGAAGAGAATGATGAGGGCGCGAGTTCAAATAGCCAGCCTTCTGTGTTCATGATGAGGGACAGAGTTGAGCTGCTGGAAGAACCAAGAGGTGGGTGAGAATTTTCTCTTGAACTCAGTGGCGTTTTCTCCTGGAGGCCAAGGGAAGCCGTTTTTTTTGGATTGTAGTTATAATTTTAATAAATAAATAAAAACACTTAGTTTGGTTTCGGTAATTATTCTGCCGGCCTGTCTCTCCCCCATTCTCATTAAGTATTTTACAAAGAGTGAAACAGCGCCCCTCTAGATGTTATAAACCTGCAGGTCCGCTGCAACTCTTATTACTTTTAAATCCAGGCTGAAGACTTTTCTTTTTGTCGCTGCTTTTAATTGAACTATTCATATCTTAGACTGCACTGTAACTTTTATCCATGTATTTTTTCTTTTAATGTTTATTTTATTAACTTTTCTTTTTAATGACTGATTTGAAATGCCATTTTCTTAATGTCATTTTTTGTAAAGCACTTTGAATTGCCTTGTGTTGAAAAGTACTATATACTGTAAATAAACTTGCCTTGCCTATGGTGAAACAGTCGATTGCACTCTCTGTTGCGAGAGGAGGCTAGCCGAAATTGGCTTCCCTTGGTGAAAAGAAATTGAGGGATTGACCAATCAGATGAGGCTCACGTCATGCCTCACAATACAATCAAATCGCATCAACTTCAGTTCGTACTGTAACTGTCATCACCGCCCTTAGAAAGTAGCAAGCAACTGAAGCAAGTGCAATTATGGAGGGTGGAGATTTGGAGTATTTCACCAAAAATAATTTTACTGAACTTCCGCGACAGCAGCAACTAAAAATGAAATCTGATGACAGGCCAATGCCCAAACTGGAGCTGTGTACAGAGAGGAAAAAAGGAGTGAATCGGACGTAAAACCTTAAATAATAAAGAGCAGATTTCTAACATTTGACATTTCATGTGGCCAGACTGGGTCAGTTTCGAGGGCTGAATTTTAATCCCAGTCCGCCCCTGCGTGCAGAGCAATACCCCAACCCATAGATCCGTGGGTGAATAACGTCAATCACCACAATATGATAATTATATTTGAATTTCTTATTTCATAGTTTCTCATTATTATTTTATTTTTTATTTTATTAATCTGTGTGAATCTGTGCTATCCTGTTTTTCACTCTTACCCTGTTGGTGTTTGAACTACTGAATTTCCCCACAGGGATTAATAAAGGTCCATCTTATCTTATCTTAATGTATAAGTTGATTTACTTCAATCAACTGTACTGTGTAAAAACACCCCAACAATATTACAAAAAATATACTGCATAAAGCAAACTATATACTTTATTTGATCTAAAATATTGATGTTTTTTCATTATAGTAGCCTGTGCAAACCATAACAAATAAGTGATTAAATGCTACAGTATTCAGCAAACACAACTGCAGAGCTGCAAACATTGCAAACAGAATAAGTTCTACAACACCCAGTTGTCTTTGTGTATTTGGGAATGAAGCGCCATCTCATGGTTAAATCCTGTAATTGAACAAATGGGGAAATTTGGCAACGCCCTCTAGCAATTTGGCAACATCCCCAGCCACTGGGATCTGCTGGGTTTTTGGTTGGGACACACCCATGTGAGTCCTATCTGGAGTGCTACATCTTCCGACTTCATCTTAAGATCTCAAACTGCAATTTATAAAAGAGGAGGGAAAAAGTCTAACATTGAAGATATAAAAAGTTCCAAGGAGGCAATTTTTTGTATATGCTCGCAGAGGCTTCTCCTGCATTACACTGTGAACATCAATACTTTAAACGTCTTTAGCTATGCGAACAACCCTTTGGCCAGGAGCTAAAAACAAGATTCCAGTTTCTATTATCTTCTCCGTCTGGCTCAACACACTCTCACTCCCTGAACGTCCAGGAGAGACGCTTGGTCAGGGTCCTATGGCGTGCAGTTGTGACGCGCCGAGTCTCCTTCAGTTTCATAAACGGACGCAAAGAGCTTTCAACTGATTGCAATGTATTCCCATCGGCGGCGGTATTTGACGCTCAGGGAAGCACCGCATCGGTCCATGTCGACACCATTTAAAGGCAATGTGAGCGTCCATTCCCATTGGATAACGGAGGATTTTACACCCGGAAGTAAGTATTCTCTTTACTGTCGATTGATTTTACAGTGATATCTGCACTACTCATCAACTCAAAAACACCAGATTATTCTTGTTAATTTCACAACATTGATTGGTTTAAATTGTGTACAATGCTTTTGTATTTTTCCCCTTCGATTCGGAGAAACTAATATTTTTTCGGAGTTTAGGATGGCAGAAGACACTACACTTCCCAGAATCCTCAGCTATCGTTTGGGACTACACCATGCGCTTTGCTCGACAAACCCCGTGATTAGTCCTCAAGCTCTGTGATTGGTTGACCTCCGACTGTATTCCATATAAAAAAAAAACGTTTCGTAAAAGATAAAATCATACTTTATTCAGCAGTACTTGCTTTACTCTTTGAAAGTCATCACATGAATGCATTGTAATAAATGGTTTGGCTGCATTCAATATTACACATCTGTTGTAGTTCTTTATTTATCTACAGAGATTGGGCCTCAGAATAGACCAGAAACTATTCTTTTACCGTTCTGTTTTAATTTCACAATAAAGTTAGTAGTAATAATTCGTTTTGATATTATTGTTTTTTTATTAACTACTAGAACTGAGGTTACCTACTGTAACCCCAGCTTCTATGAGTAAATGGCGTAGCCCTCTAAGGCTATCGCTATTAGGTAATCCCCCTGCGCCCCGCGCAGCACTGAAGCACTTGTAGTCCACGCCCACCCGCAAGGTGGGCCCCCCCTCGGGCCTCCTTCCGGTATAATAGGAAGGAGGCCCGGCAATCTGCTCTACAAAATAACTATTCTTCAGCTATTCGTAGAGCCAGTGGGGCCCAGCGCTTAGAGGGCTGCACCATTTACTCATAGAAGCTGGGGTTACAGTAGGTAACCTCAGTTCTATTTCGTATGGCTTCGCCCTCTAAAGCTATCGCTATTGGGTTAAGGGCGAAGCATGAGGTAGTCTGCGCCCCACTGGGTCCGCCCGGCACTAGAAGCACAGACACACCCACTCAATAACAACCCCATGCCTGTTGTGCCATGCGTAATGGCTCATCACCGTACCTGGAACATAGCAAAACATGCCTATCTTCCCGACGGGGTGAAGGCTGGGAACAATACATACCGGCCGCTGTGAGAAAGTAGAGACGAAGGTCCCACCTTGTCCAGCGATCATAGAGGGGGAACAGCAGCTCTCCGCGTATCAGACAGGTAGGAGAGTGCCCAGCTGGATCCCTGACGTCACTCACTCTGACCAGGCCCTCCGTACAAAGTGTGTCAGAGGAAAAAGGAAGGGGGCCGCCCTCCGCGTGCCGAGAGGCCGGAGAGAGGCGCACGGCTGGATCCCTGACGTCACTCACTCCGACAGGATACCCAGTACAGGGTGCGTCCGAGAGGAATGGGAGACATCCCTCAAATAAAAATGAATAAATGAACAGGGGGAAGACAAAGATGCAGCAGTGCAAATATCTTCCACTGACATTCCTCCGTGCAACGCAGTGGAGGAGGAAATTCCTCTGGTGGAGTGCGCCTTGATATTCTCCGGGGGCTCCACCCCAGAGGAGACATATGCCTTGACACAGCCTCACACAGCCAGTGTGACAGCCGTTGTGCAGACAGAGGTTGCTCGATCGAGCGCTCTCTATAATGCAAAAACAGGCGCTGAGAACGGCGCCAGGCCGCCGTACGCGCCACATAGCAGGACGACAGCGCGCGCACCGGACAGAGGAGATGAGATGTGGCTTCTTCCTCCAATCTATGAGGCGGCGGGCAAAAACCCATCCAGGGTGATCACTCTTGACCTAAAGGAGCTTGTGATGATATTTGGCATAAAGGCTGGGTTAGGACGTAGCACAGCCGAACTGCCATCTCCTTGGATCCGGAGGCATGACGGGGCCACAGAGAGAGCAGACAAATCACTCACCCTTTTTGCTGATAGAGCCAAAAGTAATACTACTTTGGCTGATAACAGTTTAAAGGGAACCTGGTTTAAAGGTTCAAATGGGGCTTTGCTTAGTGTGCGTAACACCAAAGCCAAATCCCACTGATGCGCCAGTGCGCGTGATACCGGTCAGAGTCTTCGCACTCCTTGCAGAAAACGTTTCATCAGGGGGCGACTGAACAACGTCCCGGCTCTGAAACCCACGTGAAAAGATGATATGGCAGCCGCATATAGCTTGATTGTGCTGAACGCCAAATTCCTGTCCAACAACAGCTGGAGGAATGACAGCACGTGAGGCAGGGGGCACGTAATGGGGTCCAGGCTTCTTTCTACACACCAACGCTGGAACGCTGCCCACTTGGCTGTGTAGGACGCTCGGGTAGACGCGGCCCTGGCTCCTTGAATGGTGCGTACAACATCTTGAGAGAGACCCAACCTCTCTAAGTGTTCCCGTTCAGGGGCCATGCCCATAAGTGCTGGCCTATCAATGGGTGACTGTAGATCGCTCCCTCCACCTGCGAGAGAGCTTCTTCTTCTTTCGTGTATCGTCGTCATATGTCCAGCTCAGTGTCACAAAGCCACGCTCTCGTCTCTGGTCCCACTTGGAAGAGGCCAGCCTCTGAAGGAGTTTCACGGAATTTCCCAGGGCCTGCCTGACAGCGTACGCTGTAGGCATGGAAACCAGGAAGCGCCCGTGCGCTCCGGGGCAATTAGGATCACTGACAGCCGCTCCTCCTGCACTCGGTCCAGGAACCGGGCAATCAGCGGGACTGGTGGGAAAGCGTACAGCAGCCCCCTGGGCCATGGACGATGTGCGGACGCGTCCGACCCAGAGGGGGGTGGTCCCGCGCTGACAGGGAGAACCAGAGGGCGCCTTGCGCGTTCCTGCGTTCCCGCGTGCGGTGAACAGATCCACCTCCGCCCTCCCGCACCGGCTCCAAACCTGGGCGATCAGCTCGGGATGTAGGCTCCAATCCTCCTGGCGAGGACCTCCTCTGGACATGAGGTCTGCCCCTTTGTTCAAAGTCTCCTCATGTGAAGGAGACCCGGGGAATCACCACGTGATCTGCTGCCATCATCCCAAGCAGCCACATCACGGAGAGGGCTGTCACCACGCTGCGGGGTGTGACGCGTCGAAGGAGAGCTGTCAGCGTCTCCACTCTCTGCCGTGAGAGTCGCGCTCTCATGCGGGATGAGTTCAATTCCACACCCAGGTAAACAATACTCTGGGAGGGAAGAGGGCAGCTCTTTTTCCAGTTTATCACGAAACCCAGCTTTGACAGATGCGATATGAGCTGTACCGTCTGTAAAGCCACTTCCTCCCTGGAGCGAGCCATCAGAAGCAGGTCGTCAAGGTAAAACAGTACTCTCATCCCTCCTCTGTGTAGCGGCTGCAATGCCGTCTCTACACACTTTGAAAAGGTGTGCGAAGCCAGGGAATAACCGAACAGCAGACGGTTGTACTGGTACGATATTCCCTGGAATGAAAACCGCAGGAATTTCCTGTGTTGTGGGATGATGGGTACGTGGAAGTATGCATCCTTTAGGTCTATAGAGGTGAACCAGTCTCCCTGGTGAACACACTCTAGCACCTTTTTGACCGTCATCATGTGAAAAGGCCTTTTCATTATTGCCTCGTTGAAAGCTGACAGATCGAGGATGGGTCTCATTCCCCCCGTCTTATTCGGGATAAGAAATTAGCGGGACTATCCTGTATCCCGTTGAACTGTGTGGGGGGGAGGCGAACTGCAGGGTGTATCCTCTGCTGATCAGCCTGCTCATCCATCTGTCCATCAGACACACGCGCTGCCATTCCGAGAAACACTCTGAGAGCAGGCGCACATGCTCGAGATGTGTTGTGGTCGTCATAACGATGAGCCACGCCAGAGCCCTCGCCGCCGCTGCCCGTGAGGCAACCCAAGGTGGGCCTAGAGCGAAAGGGCTGCGCGGGGGCCTCCACACGCTGCGTTTCACTCCGACTCTCATCATGAGGCACGTACACGCTCAGAGGATGAGTGGAGGTGTGTGCAGTGACATCATCATGAGGCGTTACCACGGCGCTCATGGGCTTATTGTGACCGTGTGTAGGTGGCGTATCTCGGACAGAGGAATGCCGCGAGGTCTGTGGTTTAATAACCGAAAAGTTATAACCACCAGGCCTCTGCAGCGAACCCTGCTGCCTACTAATCAACAGATTGGAGGCAGCTGGCGTAGTTACCGTGCTCTGCAGTTTATTAACCGATAGATTAAAACTCGCAGGCTTTTGTAACGAACCCTGCTGGCTATTAACCGATAGGTGTGAAACACATTTGAAACTGATGACTGAGACAAAAGGTTGGGAAATAAGCTTTCTTTTTTATTTCCCTCACACTCCCCCCCAAACCGACAAGGCCGGCTCTGTTTCTTCGGCGGCTCTCGTGGAGCAGACGACGAACGGGAGTACCCCACTCCCTTTTGACCCCCCACTGTTGGGGGGGCGGAGGCGCGGGACGGTGCCCCTACCGCCGCTGACGGACGAGTCTGACGCCTCGGCTGCGGTTGCTGTGAGCGTCTCTCTGCCTGTCGCTGTGGCCGGGTTGGCCGCTGCTGCTGCCGCTGCCGCTGGTGCCGCTGCCGCTGGTGCCGCTGAGGCTTCGCCACCGGCTGGAGCCAGCCAACGTGCTGGCGGATATCATCTGCCTGCTCCGCTGCCGCCTTCATGGACTCCACCATGGCTAAAAACTGGGGTCCAAACAGCCCGTCCGGGCTGATCGGAGCGTCCAGCAAGACCTTCCTGGCCGGCTCTGTAACAGCCGCCTATTGCAGCCAGAGGTGGCGCTGGATCTGCGTCATCCACGCAGCGATCCTCGCCTGGGAGACAGCCACGGATGCGCACAGCGTGAGTGCCGTGCTGGCCGCCATGCCGATCTCCTCCGCCTCCTCCGGTGCCACGGTGGTGGAACGCTCCACCAGCGTAACCACCGAGTTGGCCAGCAGCGCGATGTTGTTAGCCGCCGCAGACGCCTGAAATGCACACTGGTGCGCCCGGTCAGCCTGGCGGGCGACATACTGGTCCCTGGGGGAGGCCAATGTAGGGCGCCGTCCGGTGATCAAGTTGGCCTGCCTAACCCCAAAGAACGCCGTCAAGCACAGCTCCAGAGCGGGGGTAGTTGGAAAACCCTCCTCCGTGAATCCCTCCACAGTGAAGGGAACAAAGGTGGCCACCGGAGCCCTCAGGGTCCTCGGGTTCGCCGCTGCCCCCTCTTGGTACCTCCTAATGGCGGGGAAGCGCGGCCAGATCGGGTCACTCCTGCCCGTCTGAACCCAGGAAAAAACTCCGGCCATGTCGTCCAGAGCCACCCTCTCCCGTCCTGGGGGAACGGGGAGACCTCTGCAGGCTGCCGCCTTGCCGATGATCTCCGGCAGCTCCAGCATGATGCCACCCAACGCCGGCAGCGCCGTGGCCACGGAGAAGGGGACCGTGTGCTCGGCCGCCAAATCCGTACCTCGCTCCGACCCCGTCTCCCCCGTTCGGCGAGCCATGGAGGGAGTCGCTGGGCAGGAGTCGTCCGACTCCTGCCCAGCACTCGGCTCCAAAGACATCTGGACGGGCCAATCGTCTTCCTCAGCCGCAGCAGCTAGAGCATCCGCCCTTCGCTTCCTGTCGGCTGATGGGAGACGGGCACAATGCGAACAAGCGACCTGCTGGCTGAGAGCCGCGTCCGCGTGCTCCGGCCCCAGGCAGGATTCGCATATCGAGTGTAGGTCATAGCTCATGATATAACCCTATTTAGGCGCAATGGATGTCCACTTGCGGGAGACGACAGACAGTGGTGCGGTTAGCCAAAGTGACAATGGATGTCCACTTGCGGGAGACGACAGACAGTGGTGCGGTTAGCCAAAGTGACAGACCTAATGTTAGACCAATTTACAGGCAATGGACGTCCACTCTCGGGAGAGAGACCTCCAGCATGTGTCCCTGACATGGAGACTCTGTTTATTTCACTCATCCAGGACAGAGACCGGGGAAATCTCCTCTCTGTGGCCCCTCCAAGACCCCCAAAGGACGGACCACAGACCTCCAGCATGTGTCCCTGACATGGGCACCTCCATAACCTTGCACACCGTGAGTCCCCGGACTCCCGGACTTAAGCACTCCCCCACGGACTAAACCCAGATGTTCACACCCTACAGAACTCCATGCCCCTGGTTAACCTAAAGGGGGTGGATTTTGCGGTGCTTTACCGTCGGCACATCGGTATCCATATTCGGCCTTATTCACGGCACCACCACCCCTTCTGTGGAGGATATTCTCATGCTCCTGGTAACCCTTTAAATAGTCTGATACTGTCAGGGCTCATCACCGCACTTTACAAGCCATAAATAATGTTTAAATGGTCGGGGAAAGTGTTTTTAAACGTCTGGAAGAGAGTTGTAGCCTGTCATTTTGCAGGATATCATTTAACATGTAACCTCTCCTGGAAATGCACAGAATATGTCCATTTCCAGGAGAGGTTCCATGTTAAATTATATCCTGCAAAATGACAGGCTATAAGCCAGGAAAAAGTGTTTGAAAGGCGGGGAAAAGTTGTTTAAAATAGTCGGAAAAGTGTTTTTAAACGTCTGGAAGAGAGTTGTTGCCTGTCATTTTGCAGGATATAATTTAACATGGAACCTCTCCTGGAAATGCGCAGAGTATGTCCATTTCCAGGAGAGGTTCCATGTTAAATTATATCCTGCAAAATGACAGGCTATAAGCCAGGAAAAAGTGTTTGAAAGGCGGGGAAAAGTTGTTTAAAATACTCTGATACCTCCAGGGCGCATCACCGCATTTTACAAGCCAGGGAAGGTGTCGGAATCCTGGGTAAACATTGTTTAAATAGTCTGACACCTGGCACTGTATTTGCCCCTGGGAGAGGTTCCATGTTAAATTATATCCTGCAAAATGACAGGCTATAAGCCAGGAAAAAGTGTTTGAAAGGCGGGGAAAAGTTGTTTAAAATACTCTGATACCTCCAGGGCGCATCACCGCATTTTACAAGCCAGGGAAGGTGTCGGAATCCTGGGTAAACATTGTTTAAATAGTCTGACACCTGGCACTGTATTTGCCCCTGGGAGAGGTTCCATGTTAAATTATATCCTGCAAAATGACAGGCTATAAGCCAGGAAAAAGTGTTTGAAAGGCGGGGAAAAGTTGTTTAAAATACTCTGATACCTCCAGGGCGCATCACCGCATTTTACAAGCCAGGGAAGGTGTCGGAATCCTGGGTAAACATTGTTTAAATAGTCTGACACCTGGCACTGTATTTGCCCCTGGGAGAGGTTCCATGTTAAATTATATCCTGCAAAATGACAGGCTATAAGCCAGGAAAAAGTGTTTGAAAGGCGGGGAAAAGTTGTTTAAAATACTCTGATACCTCCAGGGCGCATCACCGCATTTTACAAGCCAGGGAAGGTGTCGGAATCCTGGGTAAACATTGTTTAAATAGTCTGACACCTGGCACTGTATTTGCCCCTGGGAAACTTCAAGGTTATATTCATGTTTTATTATTTATTTAATAATCACATGATTTTTACAAAAACAGTATACACAGTATACATATATACAATAATAATAATAATAATAATATAACAATATACATAATAAAAACATGAAAAGTGGTGAAAATGAGAAAATGTATCCGAAAATAGTGCCTCCTAATGCGGGCATGTGGACAGTAGCCACAGACTCACAGGCACACACACACATGCAGAGATCCAGGGGGCGGAGCACATGGCTTTTTTTACCCAGAAATAAGTCTATGAGAGGCGGGGAGACTCAGAGGACAGGCTGCGTCACCTCACTTTGTAACCCAGGAAAAGAGCAGGAATTCTGGCTGCGTGAGTGTTAAAAGTGCATTCATCTGTGTTAATCCGACAGCCGCAGAGGTGCTGACGCAAAGCAGGCGGAACAAATTGATTATTTGAACCAGGAATAAATGTTTGCAAGGCGGGGAAAGTGTTCCTGCAGCCCCTCCATAACGGTAATAATGATTAGAAATGATTTCCAGGGCAGAAAGCGTTTTTTAAATGTGGAAAAAAATATGTTAAACTGTTTAAAAAGCACAAAGTGATTTGAGTGCAGTTCTCATGTGTCCCCACAGGAGGGCGCGTCGTCCCAGGGAGCACAGTACATGGTGACAAGGTACGATTTATACCCTAAAATAGCATGCTAAGTGTGGGTGGATTAGTTTCAAAGCATGCACACTCTGCTCGTGTCAGACTTCCATCAAATAGACCGGGGAAAACACCTCTCATTAGCCCCTCAAAGACCACCAAAGGACGGACTAAGCAGCTCCAGCACGGCTCCCTCACATGGAGCTCAGGTTATTTCATACCTCCAGGAGAGGGACCGGGAAAACCACCTCTCTGTAGCCCCTGACAGAGCCCCAAAGGACGGACTAAGGACCTCCGGCAACAGTGGCACTTCCATAACCTCGTGCACCGTGAGACCCCGGGCCCCCGGACTTAAGCACTCCCCCACGGACTAAACCCAGATGTTCACACCCTGCAGAATCTCATGCCCCTGGTCACCTTTAAGGGGGGGTGGATTTTGCGGTGCTTTACCGTCCGAACACAAGCATCAATATTCGTCCTCCTTCACAGCAGCAGCAGCAGCAGCAGCAGCAGCAGCAGCAGCAGCAGCAGCAGCAGCAGCACCTGCCCTGCTGCACTTCCATAACCTCGTGCACCGTGAGACCCCGGGCCCCCGGACTTAAGCACTCCCCCACGGACTAAACCCAGATGTTCACACCCTGCAGAATCTCATGCCCCTGGTCACCTTTAAGGGGGGGTGGATTTTGCGGTGCTTTACCGTCCGAACACAAGCATCAATATTCGTCCTCCTTCACAGCAGCAGCAGCAGCAGCAGCAGCAGCAGCAGCAGCAGCAGCAGCACCTGCCCTGCTGGAGGTTCACACTTTAACTTATTTGTATTCGTTTTTTTTTGTTCCCCTCCTCTGCCTTACACATCCTCCCACGCTCGAGCACTCCTCACTCGGACTAAACCCCTCCATGCACACCGCCAGAACCAGAACCTCACGCCCCTGGTGACCTTAAAGGTGTTTGTCTTTGTTTGTTTTTGTACTCCACATAGACAGGCAGGTGTTCAGCACCACGGACAGAGCGGGCCCGCTGCTGCTGCTGCTGGAAGGTGGAACACTTTGAGTCTTTTTATTTTCTCTTTTCTCCCTGCTCCTGCACACACCTTTTGTTACCCTCCTCTGCCTTACACATCCTCCCACGCTCGAGCACTCCTCACTCGGACTAAACCCAGATGTTCACACCCTACAGAACTTCATGCCCCTGGTTACCCTAAAGGGGTGGATTTTGCGGTGCTTTACCGTCCGCACATCGGCATACATATTCGGCCTTATTCATGACACTACCACCCCTTCTTTGGAGGATATTGCAGGATATAATTTAACATGGAACCTCTCCTGGAAATGCACAGAGTATGTCCATTTCCAGGAGAGGTTACATGTTAAATTATATCCTGCAAAATGACAGGCACTGTATTTGCCCCTGGGAACCTTCAAGGTTATACTAATGTTTTTTTTTTATTTTTTATTTAATTATCACACCAATTTTACAAAAACAGTATACAAAATAAACATAATAACAACATGATTAACAGGGGCCTTGGGGCCATATTAGCCGTCTAACTTGTACAGTGCACCGGGGAAAAAAGGTTGAGTCCACGGCCCCTTTCCCCTCATCAGGAGTACCAATCGGTCCTGAAGGAGAGGTATCGCTGCTCTCCGCCCCTGAATCCTCTTCGGAGGTAGCTGACGGTGGTAGACCTCCTTCTGATGATGATGCTGCTGCAGCTGCTGCCGCCGCCCTGAACATGGAGCGGATCTTCAATGCCTCCTTTATTCCAGGCGTATTCGCGTAGAACCGGTCTGCAGTGCTTACGTCGTGGCACATAAACCTAGCCAGAATCGACCTGCTTTCTGGATCTTGGTGATGCTTGATATTGTCAGCCAGGGCAGTGCGCAAGATGGTGAAGGTGACGGCTGTTTCTAGCCCAGCATCAGCCCAAGCCCTCTTCAAGTGAGCGTTCAGGTTCTTGGAAGCCTGCTTCCCCGATGTGAAAAGGAAGAATTCATTCTGAGGACCCGACAAGCCCTCTTTTATCCCCATCCACCGCATGACCCAGCTAAACTCCTTTATTGTAAGCACCAGCTGTGCTTCACCAAATGTCTTGGCAGTCTTGTGATCCTGCACGTGGATGATGTAGCCCTCAGCAGTGCCCCTTCTGTCCGCCTCAAAGACCTCCGTGTTGGTCATGTTTGCATACACACCCGGACGGTGGCCATACAGGAGGCTCCAATGGAGGGTTAGATAGCCATATAGCAGGTACTGGGTGATTGTGGTCGGATTGCTAGCCATCAGGTCAAGGAGATCAGGGATGCGCTTCTCAGCGGCCGCCATGGCGGCGAGAAGCTCCGCCTGGCTCGGCAGACGATCCAGCTTGTCCCTCTTCACCTTAAACTGGTGGAGAGTGACAGACTTTTTCAAATCGTTAATGTTGGCTTTCACCTCTCTGATGATGTGGGTCATATCAGACTGGGTGAGCCTGCACCCCCGGAGCTTTGATGCAGACAAGTACCTCAGGAAATGGTTCACAGTCTTCAGGAACAACAGCGATGTTGTGACTGTCCGGCCCGACTCTGAAATATACTTGCTCCAGCCACGGACCCTCTTTGTGTCTTTTAGAAACAGCCAGTCTGACAGCCGGTCAAAACCATGGGCCATGAATACTATGAAGTTCTTTATCCGGCTGACATTGGACATACAATTCTCTTTCCGTTTTACTGTCGGTGCAAGACCCTCACAATGACCTCTGTATGTCTGAATGTACGTCTCCATGCTTTTAGGCAACGTGATTTCACGCATGGTATTCCGCAGTCCCTTCCCAGTGCACCATTGATTTTGGGAAGAGGGCCAGTCCTTAGCCAGATTAGCTTTCAGCTTATTGGAGACAGACGCACGGGTCTTCTGGCATACAGGGGTCTCACTACAGGAGGCTTCTACGGACCGCATGACAGTCTGCATCGGGGTCTTGCTTCCGGAGGCTTCTGGGGACCGCATCACAGACTTGAGAGGGATCTCACTCGCAGAGGCTTCTATGGACCGCATGACAGTCTTCACTGGGGTCTCACTACCGGAGGCTTCTGGGGACCACATGACAGTCTTCACTGGGGTCTTGCTTCCGGAGGCTTCTGGGGACCGCATCACAGACTTGAGAGGGGTCTCTCTACCGGAGGCTTTGTTGGACCGCATGACAGTCTTCACCGGGGTCTTGCTTCCGGAGGCTTCTGGGGACCGCATGACAGTGTTCACCGGGGTCTCACTACCGGAGGCTTTGTCGGACCGCATGACAGTCTTCACCGGGGTCTTGCTTCCGGAGGCTTCTGGGGACCGCATCACAGACTTGAGGGGGGTCTCACTCGCAGAGGCTTCTATGGACCGCATGACAGTCTTCACCGGGGTCTTGAGAGGGGTATTGCTGCCGGAGGCTACTGAGTTCATGTCGGGGGTACTTGGGATTGCTACGCCCTTAAATCGTATACATTCTTCGTCTTCCTCAAGCAGAGCAGCAGTGGCATTCTGCTTCCTGGGTTTTAGACCCTGTTTTAGCCTGGAGCGCAGGGTCTTCACCTCATCAATGAGGGCATCCTTCTGAGCCCTCAATGCCACATTGTCCAGCCTCACCTGCATGCAGTCCTCTTCGTCACACTCGGTATGTGGGGAGAAGGGTGGAGGGTGCACCGGGTATTCCTCCTCATTGTCTATATCCAATGATGTAGCCATTCCAATGATGGGATTAGTCTCTCGGAGGTCATGGAGCAACTGCAGGGCCACACTATGCTTCAGCCTTGCCATGACCTGATGTGCCTCATCTCGGGAGAACTCAGGGTGGTCACGAGTTACATGACGGTGTAGTTTCCTCCCAGCATACGAACACCCTGTGATGGGACAGGGTTTGGTCCGAACATTTATTCTACCACTGGCCATTTTAAGAATGATGCCTCTTTCATCCAGGTTCCGCACTGCATGTTTGTGCTTAAGGTGCTTATTCAAAGCCAGATAGCGGAGGCTGCACACCGGGCATTCGGTCAACATCCTTCCAAAAACACACACAATGAATTATATTTAAATGGTTTTCTGTTTCTCCGTTTATATGCGTTAGCCAACTGCTGATTGCAACCATGGGTCCGATGCTTCAATGCAGGGAACACGGACCAAGGGGAGGACTTGGGTTACCACCTGGTTAAAATGGTCCCACCTCCGCACCAACGCGACTGGCGATGGGTCCGATACATTGATTGTTTTTTGTTTCATGGTTCTGCCACGAACTCACAAGACAGTTTTGGGTACAAAACGTGGGGGTAACAGTACCTCCGGGCGCTCCGTCCCGCTCCGGCTTTCGCCGCAGCGGGGGGAGGAGGCATTGAACCCCTCGCACCTGCCCCCGGAGGAGGCAGGGGAGTCAGGTACCCGGAGGCGCACGGTGGACGGCCAGGGCGAGACCGCCACACCGCACTGGAGTCAGAGTTCCGAGTTTTTCGAGCCAGGTCCCGGTGAAACGCAGTACGGAGCACCCGGCAGGAACCTCCAGCAGACCCCCCCGCGCGGTTCCCTCGTCCCTCGGAAGAGGCGGAGAGGTGGGTGTTTTTCATCTGCTGGCGGACTGCCGGGGAGAACGTGCTGCTCGGGAGCCAGGCTCAGAGTTAGTGGAAGTGAGAGCCCGTGCACCTGCCTTTTACAGCAGGCACGCGCTGGTATCGGGGTGGGGAGAGAAGGTAGATGCAGAGGCTGCAGAAACAGCCAGAGCCTTTCCCCTCTAACACACCCCTCATTTGGTTCATGAGCACTGGGCAGAGTCCCCTGTCAACTCTCCTTATATTCCTCCGGAGACCAGTTGGGAAATGGCAGCATCCCACTTCACCTGGTAGACCAATATCGTTAAATGAGCTCAGTAATGTACTGCACAACATCACATGGGTAAAATGAGCTATATCATGCACTGCAAAATCACATTTGGTTTATTTCCAAAAAGCCTGGAAAAAACACATATCCATCATGTCCTGTAAAATATCATTCTTTGTTTATGTCCGCTCCAGGATTACCCGTAGTTTGGATGAACCGACCGCCAAGCACCGGAAGCTGGACCCGGGGAGGAGGCCCTCCGATGGCGGGTCAAAGTTGATGATACCGCAGCTGGCTGGACACTAGCCGTAGAAGAACACCTGGGCGGGACCAGGCATGTCCCTCTTTGCAGACAAGCATATGTGCTCCCAGGAGCAGAGTCAATCACACAGTTTGGAGGAACCGACCGCCTAGCACCGGAAGCTGGACCCGGGGAGGAGGCCCTCCGATGGCGGGTCAAAGTTGATGATACCGCAGCTGGCTGGACACTAGCCGTAGAAAAACACCTGGGCGGGACCAGGCATGTCCCTCTTTGCAGACAAGCATATGTGCTCCCAGGAGCAGAGTCAATCACACAGTTTGGAGGAACCGACCGCCTAGCACCGGAAGCTGGACCCGGGGAGGAGGCCCTCCGATGGCGGGTCAAAGTTGATGATACCGCAGCTGGCTGGACACTAGCCGTAGAAGAACACCTGGGCGGGACCAGGCATGTCCCTCTTTGCAGACAAGCATATGTGCTCCCAGGAGCAGAGTCAATCACACAGTTTGGAGGAACCGACCGCCTAGCACCGGAAGCTGGACCCGGGGAGGAGGCCCTCCGATGGCGGGTCAAAGTTGATGATACCGCAGCTGGCTGGACACTAGCCGTAGAAGAACACCTGGGCGGGACCAGGCATGTCCCTCTTTGCAGACAAGCATATGTGCTCCCAGGAGCAGAGTCAATCACACAGTTTGGAGGAACCGACCGCCTAGCACCGGAAGCTGGACCCGGGGAGGAGGCCCTCCGATGGCGGGTCAAAGTTGATGATACCGCAGCTGGCTGGACACTAGCCGTAGAAGAACACCTGGGCGGGACCAGGCATGTCCCTCTTTGCAGACAAGCATATGTGCTCCCAGGAGCAGAGTCAAACCCGCAGTTTGGAAGAACCGACCGCCAGAGCACCGGCACGAAGCCGGGCCGGCGGAGGCCTTCCGATGGCGGGTCACGTTTGCCATTCGATCAATGTCTTTGCAGACAAGCATATATGTGGTTGTTACGCAGGATCAAATAGGTAGTTTGATGAAGTAGGGTCCTGTGCCCGGAGCAAGGCCAATTGCTGAATGCCGCAGCCGACTAAGGCCGCTATGCCACAGTGGAGGATGAGAGAAACAGGTGTTTGTTTTGCATTCCGCGGCAAAGAGGGGAGGTGGAACTTCCACCCCGCTACGGAACCTGTGGTGGGACCCCTGAGTCAGACGGTTCGTCTTGGAAACGCTTCATATCGGTCGGCCTGGGAGGTAAGAGACACGCAGGGTAACGGACACGCAGGGTTACCCCCACGCAGCCCACGCAACACGGAGGAGGCAGGGGAGTCTGGTACCCGGAGGCGCATGGCCGCAACACCGCACTGGAGTCAGGGTTTCGAGTTTTTCGAGCCAGGTCCCAGTGAACGCAAGACTCCAGCAGGAGCCTCCAGCAGACCCCCCCGACGTTTCCCCCGTCCCTCCCGGCCATCAGAGTCGAACCCGCAGTTCGGAGGAACCGACCGCCAGAGCACCGGCACGAGGCCGGGCCGGCGGAGGCCCTCCGATGGCGGGTCACGTTTGCCATTCGATCAATGTCTTTGCAGACAAGCATATATGTGGTTGTTACGCAGGATCAAATAGGTAGTTTGATGAAGTAGGGTCCTGTGCCCGGAGCCTCCAGCAGACCCCCCCGACGTTTCCCTCGTCCCTCCCGGCCATCAGAGTCGAACCCGCAGTTCGGAGGAACCGACCGCCAGAGCACCGGCACGAGGCCGGGCCGGCGGAGGCCCTCCGATGGCGGGTCACGTTTGCCATTCGATCAATGTCTTTGCAGACAAGCATATATGTGGTTGTTACGCAGGATCAAATAGGTAGTTTGATGAAGTAGGGTCCTGTGCCCGGAGCAAGGCCAATTGCTGAATGCCGCAGCCGACTAAGGCCGCTATGCCACAGTGGAGGATGAGAGAAACAGGTGTTTGTTTTGCATTCCGCGGCAAAGAGGGGAGGTGGAACTTCCACCCCGCTACGGAACCTGTGGTGGGACCCCTGAGTCAGACGGTTCGTCTTGGAAACGCTTCATATCGGTCGGCCTGGGAGGTAAGAGACACGCAGGGTAACGGACACGCAGGGTTACCCCCACGCAGCCCACGCAACACGGAGGAGGCAGGGGAGTCTGGTACCCGGAGGCGCATGGCCGCAACACCGCACTGGAGTCAGGGTTTCGAGTTTTTCGAGCCAGGTCCCAGTGAACGCAAGACTCCAGCAGGAGCCTCCAGCAGACCCCCCCGACGTTTCCCCCGTCCCTCCCGGCCATCAGAGTCGAACCCGCAGTTCGGAGGAACCGACCGCCAGAGCACCGGCACGAGGCCGGGCCGGCGGAGGCCCTCCGATGGCGGGTCACGTTTGCCATTCGATCAATGTCTTTGCAGACAAGCATATATGTGGTTGTTACGCAGGATCAAATAGGTAGTTTGATGAAGTAGGGTCCTGTGCCCGGAGCCTCCAGCAGACCCCCCCGACGTTTCCCTCGTCCCTCCCGGCCATCAGAGTCGAACCCGCAGTTCGGAGGAACCGACCGCCAGAGCACCGGCACGAGGCCGGGCCGGCGGAGGCCCTCCGATGGCGGGTCACGTTTGCCATTCGATCAATGTCTTTGCAGACAAGCATATATGTGGTTGTTACGCAGGATCAAATAGGTAGTTTGATGAAGTAGGGTCCTGTGCCCGGAGCAAGGCCAATTGCTGAATGCCACAGCCGACTAAGGCCGCTATGCCACAGTGGAGGATGAGAGAAACAGGTGTTTGTTTTGCATTCCGCGGCAAAGAGGGGAGGTGGAACTTCCACCCCGCTACGGAACCTGTGGTGGGACCCCTGAGTCAGACGGTTCGTCTTGGAAACGCTTCATATCGGTCGGCCTGGGAGGTAAGAGACACGCAGGGTAACGGACACGCAGGGTTACCCCCACGCAGCCCACGCAACACGGAGGAGGCAGGGGAGTCTGGTACCCGGAGGCGCATGGCCGCAACACCGCACTGGAGTCAGGGTTTCGAGTTTTTCGAGCCAGGTCCCAGTGAACGCAAGACTCCAGCAGGAGCCTCCAGCAGACCCCCCCGACGTTTCCCTCGTCCCTCCCGGCCATCAGAGTCGAACCCGCAGTTCGGAGGAACCGACCGCCAGAGCACCGGCACGAGGCCGGGCCGGCGGAGGCCCTCCGATGGCGGGTCGCGTTTGCCATTCGATCAGTGAGAAATCAGAAGAGGAAGGGGGAAGAAAAAAGACTAACTTGTCTTTTTGGAGAACCATCAAAAATGGGTGAAAATGAAAAAATGTATCCGAGAATAGTGCCCCATAAGGCGGGTAAAGTCCCCTGTCAACTCCCCTCACCTTCCTCCACACTCTGAAAAAGTCAGAGTTATTTTTTGGAGAACCATCAAAAAGGGCTAAAAGTGTTGAAATGTATCCGGGAATAGTGCCCCATAAGGCGGGTAAAGTCCCCTGTCAACTCCCCTCACCTTCCTCCACACTCTGAAAAAGTCAGAGTTATTTTTTGGAGAACCATCAAAAAGGGCTAAAAGTGTTGAAATGTATCCGAGAATAGTGCCCCATAAGGCGGATAAAGTCCCCTGTCAACTCCCCTCACCTTCCTCCACACTCTGAAAAAGTCAGAGTTATTTTTTGGAGAACCATCAAAAAGGGCTAAAAGTGTTGAAATGTATCCGAGAATAGTGCCCCATAAGGCGGATAAAGTCCCCTGTCAACTCCCCTCACCTTCCTCCACACTCTGAAAAAGTCAGAGTTATTTTTTGGAGAACCATCAAAAAGGGCTAAAAGTGTTGAAATGTATCCGAAAATAGTGCCTCATGAGGCGGATTGAGTCCCCTGTCAACTCCCCTTACCTTATTTAGGCGCAATGGATGTCCACTTGCGGGAGACGACAGACAGTGGTGCGGTTAGCCAAAGTGACAATGGATGTCCACTTGCGGGAGACGACAGACAGTGGTGCGGTTAGCCAAAGTGACAGACCTAATGTTCGACCAATTTACAGGCAATGGACGTCCACTCTCGGGAGAGAGACCTCCAGCATGTGTCCCTGACATGGAGACTCTGTTTATTTCACTCATCCAGGACAGAGACCGGGGAAATCTCCTCTCTGTGGCCCCTCCAAGACCCCCAAAGGACGGACCACAGACCTCCAGCATGTGTCCCTGACATGGGCACCTCCATAACCTTGCACACCGTGAGTCCCCGGACTCCCGGACTTAAGCACTCCCCCACGGACTAAACCCAGATGTTCACACCCTACAGAACTCCATGCCCCAGGTTAACCTAAAGGGGGTGGATTTTGCGGTGCTTTACCGTCGGCACATCGGTATCCATATTCGGCCTTATTCACGGCACCACCACCCCTTCTGTGGAGGATATTCTCATGCTCCTGGTAACCCTTTAAATAGTCTGATACTGTCAGGGCTCATCACCGCACTTTACAAGCCATAAATAATGTTTAAATGGTCGGGGAAAGTGTTTTTAAACGTCTGGAAGAGAGTTGTAGCCTGTCATTTTGCAGGATATCATTTAACATGTAACCTCTCCTGGAAATGCACAGAATATGTCCATTTCCAGGAGAGGTTCCATGTTAAATTATATCCTGCAAAATGACAGGCTATAAGCCAGGAAAAAGTGTTTGAAAGGCGGGGAAAAGTTGTTTAAAATAGTCGGAAAAGTGTTTTTAAACGTCTGGAAGAGAGTTGTTGCCTGTCATTTTGCAGGATATCATTTAACATGGAACCTCTCCTGGAAATGCGCAGAGTATGTCCATTTCCAGGAGAGGTTCCATGTTAAATTATATCCTGCAAAATGACAGGCTATAAGCCAGGAAAAAGTGTTTGAAAGGCGGGGAAAAGTTGTTTAAAATAGTCGGAAAAGTGTTTTTAAACGTCTGGAAGAGAGTTGTTGCCTGTCATTTTGCAGGATATCATTTAACATGGAACCTCTCCTGGAAATGCGCAGAGTATGTCCATTTCCAGGAGAGGTTCCATGTTAAATTATATCCTGCAAAATGACAGGCTATAAGCCAGGAAAAAGTGTTTGAAAGGCGGGGAAAAGTTGTTTAAAATAGTCGGAAAAGTGTTTTTAAACGTCTGGAAGAGAGTTGTTGCCTGTCATTTTGCAGGATATCATTTAACATGGAACCTCTCCTGGAAATGCGCAGAGTATGTCCATTTCCAGGAGAGGTTCCATGTTAAATTATATCCTGCAAAATGACAGGCTATAAGCCAGGAAAAAGTGTTTGAAAGGCGGGGAAAAGTTGTTTAAAATAGTCGGAAAAGTGTTTTTAAACGTCTGGAAGAGAGTTGTTGCCTGTCATTTTGCAGGATATCATTTAACATGGAACCTCTCCTGGAAATGCGCAGAGTATGTCCATTTCCAGGAGAGGTTCCATGTTAAATTATATCCTGCAAAATGACAGGCTATAAGCCAGGAAAAAGTGTTTGAAAGGCGGGGAAAAGTTGTTTAAAATACTCTGATACCTCCAGGGCGCATCACCGCATTTTACAAGCCAGGGAAGGTGTCGGAATCCTGGGTAAACATTGTTTAAATAGTCTGACACCTGGCACTGTATTTGCCCCTGGGAGAGGTTCCATGTTAAATTATATCCTGCAAAATGACAGGCTATAAGCCAGGAAAAAGTGTTTGAAAGGCGGGGAAAAGTTGTTTAAAATACTCTGATACCTCCAGGGCGCATCACCGCATTTTACAAGCCAGGGAAGGTGTCGGAATCCTGGGTAAACATTGTTTAAATAGTCTGACACCTGGCACTGTATTTGCCCCTGGGAGAGGTTCCATGTTAAATTATATCCTGCAAAATGACAGGCTATAAGCCAGGAAAAAGTGTTTGAAAGGCGGGGAAAAGTTGTTTAAAATACTCTGATACCTCCAGGGCGCATCACCGCATTTTACAAGCCAGGGAAGGTGTCGGAATCCTGGGTAAACATTGTTTAAATAGTCTGACACCTGGCACTGTATTTGCCCCTGGGAGAGGTTCCATGTTAAATTATATCCTGCAAAATGACAGGCTATAAGCCAGGAAAAAGTGTTTGAAAGGCGGGGAAAAGTTGTTTAAAATACTCTGATACCTCCAGGGCGCATCACCGCATTTTACAAGCCAGGGAAGGTGTCGGAATCCTGGGTAAACATTGTTTAAATAGTCTGACACCTGGCACTGTATTTGCCCCTGGGAGAGGTTCCATGTTAAATTATATCCTGCAAAATGACAGGCTATAAGCCAGGAAAAAGTGTTTGAAAGGCGGGGAAAGTGTTCCTGCAGCCCCTCCATAACGGTAATAATGATTAGAAATGATTTCCAGGGCAGAAAGCGTTTTTTAAATGTGGAAAAAAATATGTTAAACTGTTTAAAAAGCACAAAGTGATTTGAGTGCAGTTCTCATGTGTCCCCACAGGAGGGCGCGTCGTCCCAGGGAGCACAGTACATGGTGACAAGGTACGATTTATACCCTAAAATAGCATGCTAAGTGTGGGTGGATTAGTTTCAAAGCATGCACACTCTGCTCGTGTCAGACTTCCATCAAATAGACCGGGGAAAACACCTCTCATTAGCCCCTCAAAGACCACCAAAGGACGGACTAAGCAGCTCCAGCACGGCTCCCTCACATGGAGCTCAGGTTATTTCATACCTCCAGGAGAGGGACCGGGAAAACCACCTCTCTGTAGCCCCTGACAGAGCCCCAAAGGACGGACTAAGGACCTCCGGCAACAGTGGCACTTCCATAACCTCGTGCACCGTGAGACCCCGGGCCCCCGGACTTAAGCACTCCCCCACGGACTAAACCCAGATGTTCACACCCTGCAGAATCTCATGCCCCTGGTCACCTTTAAGGGGGGGTGGATTTTGCGGTGCTTTACCGTCCGAACACAAGCATCAATATTCGTCCTCCTTCACAGCAGCAGCAGCAGCAGCAGCAGCAGCAGCAGCACCTGCCCTGCTGGAGGTTCACACTTTAACTTATTTGTATTCGTTTTTTTTTTGTTCCCCTCCTCTGCCTTACACATCCTCCCACGCTCGAGCACTCCTCACTCGGACTAAACCCCTCCAAGCACACCGCCAGAACCAGAACCTCACGCCCCTGGTGACCTTAAAGGTGTTTGTCTTTGTTTGTTTTTGTATTCCACATAGACAGGCAGGTGTTCAGCACCACGGACAGAGCCTGCCCGCTGCTGCTGCTGCTGCTGCTGATGGAAGGTGGAACACTTTGAGTCTTTTTATTTTCTCTTTTCTCCCTGCTCCTGCACACACCTTTTGTTACCCTCCTCTGCCTTACACATCCTCCCACGCTCGAGCACTCCTCACTCGGACTAAACCCCTCCATGCACACCGCCAGAACCAGAACCTCACGCCCCTGGTGACCTTAAAGGTGTTTGTCTTTGTTTGTTTTTGTACTCCACATAGACAGGCAGGTGTTCAGCACCACGGACAGAGCGGGCCCGCTGCTGCTGCTGCTGGAAGGTGGAACACTTTGAGTCTTTTTATTTTCTCTTTTCTCCCTGCTCCTGCACACACCTTTTGTTACCCTCCTCTGCCTTACACATCCTCCCACGCTCGAGCACTCCTCACTCGGACTAAACCCAGATGTTCACACCCTACAGAACTTCATGCCCCTGGTTACCCTAAAGGGGTGGATTTTGCGGTGCTTTACCGTCCGCACATCGGCATACATATTCGGCCTTATTCATGACACTACCACCCCTTCTTTGGAGGATATTGCAGGATATAATTTAACATGGAACCTCTCCTGGAAATGCACAGAGTATGTCCATTTCCAGGAGAGGTTACATGTTAAATTGTATCCTGCAAAATGACAGGCACTGTATTTGCCCCTGGGAACCTTCAAGGTTATACTAATGTTTTTTTTTTATTTTTTATTTAATTATCACACCAATTTTACAAAAACAGTATACAAAATAAACATAATAACAACATGATTAACAGGGGCCTTGGGGCCATATTAGCCGTCTAACTTGTACAGTGCACCGGGGAAAAAAGGTTGAGTCCACGGCCCCTTTCCCCTCATCAGGAGTACCAATCGGTCCTGAAGAAGAGGTATCGCTGCTCTCCGCCCCTGAATCCTCTTCGGAGGTAGCTGACGGTGGTAGACCTCCTTCTGATGATGATGCTGCTGCAGCTGCTGCCGCCGCCCTGAACATGGAGCGGATCTTCAATGCCTCCTTTATTCCAGGCGTATTCGCGTAGAACCGGTCTGCAGTGCTTACGTCGTGGCACATAAACCTAGCCAGAATCGACCTGCTTTCTGGATCTTGGTGATGCTTGATATTGTCAGCCAGGGCAGTGCGCAAGATGGTGAAGGTGACGGCTGTTTCTAGCCCAGCATCAGCCCAAGCCCTCTTCAAGTGAGCGTTCAGGTTCTTGGAAGCCTGCTTCCCCGATGTGAAAAGGAAGAATTCATTCTGAGGACCCGACAAGCCCTCTTTTATCCCCATCCACCGCATGACCCAGCTAAACTCCTTTATTGTAAGCACCAGCTGTGCTTCACCAAATGTCTTGGCAGTCTTGTGATCCTGCACGTGGATGATGTAGCCCTCAGCAGTGCCCCTTCTGTCCGCCTCAAAGACCTCCGTGTTGGTCATGTTTGCATACACACCCGGACGGTGGCCATACAGGAGGCTCCAATGGAGGGTTAGATAGCCATATAGCAGGTACTGGGTGATTGTGGTCGGATTGCTAGCCATCAGGTCAAGGAGATCAGGGATGCGCTTCTCAGCGGCCGCCATGGCGGCGAGAAGCTCCGCCTGGCTCGGCAGACGATCCAGCTTGTCCCTCTTCACCTTAAACTGGTGGAGAGTGACAGACTTTTTCAAATCGTTAATGTTGGCTTTCACCTCTCTGATGATGTGGGTCATATCAGACTGGGTGAGCCTGCACCCCCGGAGCTTTGATGCAGACAAGTACCTCAGGAAATGGTTCACAGTCTTCAGGAACAACAGCGATGTTGTGACTGTCCGGCCCGACTCTGAAATATACTTGCTCCAGCCACGGACCCTCTTTGTGTCTTTTAGAAACAGCCAGTCTGACAGCCGGTCAAAACCATGGGCCATGAATACTATGA
The DNA here is from genome assembly GCF_949606895.1 of Notothenia rossii. NCBI lineage: Eukaryota > Metazoa > Chordata > Actinopteri > Perciformes > Nototheniidae > Notothenia > Notothenia rossii. The sequence goes on from NC_136904.1 coordinate 30,969,175, forward strand.
AGTTCTTTATCCGGCTGACATTGGACATACAATTCTCTTTCCGTTTTACTGTCGGTGCAAGACCCTCACAATGACCTCTGTATGTCTGAATGTACGTCTCCATGCTTTTAGGCAACGTGATTTCACGCATGGTATTCCGCAGTCCCTTCCCAGTGCACCATTGATTTTGGGAAGAGGGCCAGTCCTTAGCCAGATTAGCTTTCAGCTTATTGGAGACAGACGCACGGGTCTTCTGGCATACAGGGGTCTCACTACAGGAGGCTTCTACGGACCGCATGACAGTCTGCATCGGGGTCTTGCTTCCGGAGGCTTCTGGGGACCGCATCACAGACTTGAGAGGGATCTCACTCGCAGAGGCTTCTATGGACCGCATGACAGTCTTCACTGGGGTCTCACTACCGGAGGCTTCTGGGGACCACATGACAGTCTTCACTGGGGTCTTGCTTCCGGAGGCTTCTGGGGACCGCATCACAGACTTGAGAGGGGTCTCTCTACCGGAGGCTTTGTTGGACCGCATGACAGTCTTCACCGGGGTCTTGCTTCCGGAGGCTTCTGGGGACCGCATGACAGTGTTCACCGGGGTCTCACTACCGGAGGCTTTGTCGGACCGCATGACAGTCTTCACCGGGGTCTTGCTTCCGGAGGCTTCTGGGGACCGCATCACAGACTTGAGGGGGGTCTCACTCGCAGAGGCTTCTATGGACCGCATGACAGTCTTCACCGGGGTCTTGAGAGGGGTATTGCTGCCGGAGGCTACTGAGTTCATGTCGGGGGTACTTGGGATTGCTACGCCCTTAAATCGTATACATTCTTCGTCTTCCTCAAGCAGAGCAGCAGTGGCATTCTGCTTCCTGGGTTTTAGACCCTGTTTTAGCCTGGAGCGCAGGGTCTTCACCTCATCAATGAGGGCATCCTTCTGAGCCCTCAATGCCACATTGTCCAGCCTCACCTGCATGCAGTCCTCTTCGTCACACTCGGTATGTGGGGAGAAGGGTGGAGGGTGCACCGGGTATTCCTCCTCATTGTCTATATCCAATGATGTAGCCATTCCAATGATGGGATTAGTCTCTCGGAGGCCATGGAGCAACTGCAGGGCCACACTATGCTTCAGCCTTGCCATGACCTGATGTGCCTCATCTCGGGAGAACTCAGGGTGGTCACGAGTTACATGACGGTGTAGTTTCCTCCCAGCATACGAACACCCTGTGATGGGACAGGGTTTGGTCCGAACATTTATTCTACCACTGGCCATTTTAAGAATGATGCCTCTTTCATCCAGGTTCCGCACTGCATGTTTGTGCTTAAGGTGCTTATTCAAAGCCAGATAGCGGAGGCTGCACACCGGGCATTCGGTCAACATCCTTCCAAAAACACACACAATGAATTATATTTAAATGGTTTTCTGTTTCTCCGTTTATATGCGTTAGCCAACTGCTGATTGCAACCATGGGTCCGATGCTTCAATGCAGGGAACACGGACCAAGGGGAGGACTTGGGTTACCACCTGGTTAAAATGGTCCCACCTCCGCACCAACGCGACTGGCGATGGGTCCGATACATTGATTGTTTTTTGTTTCATGGTTCTGCCACGAACTCACAAGACAGTTTTGGGTACAAAACGTGGGGGTAACAGTACCTCCGGGCGCTCCGTCCCGCTCCGGCTTTCGCCGCAGCGGGGGGAGGAGGCATTGAACCCCTCGCACCTGCCCCCGGAGGAGGCAGGGGAGTCAGGTACCCGGAGGCGCACGGTGGACGGCCAGGGCGAGACCGCCACACCGCACTGGAGTCAGAGTTCCGAGTTTTTCGAGCCAGGTCCCGGTGAAACGCAGTACAGAGCACCCGGCAGGAACCTCCAGCAGACCCCCCCGCGCGGTTCCCTCGTCCCTCGGAAGAGGCGGAGAGGTGGGTGTTTTTCATCTGCTGGCGGACTGCCGGGGAGAACGTGCTGCTCGGGAGCCAGGCTCAGAGTTAGTGGAAGTGAGAGCCCGTGCACCTGCCTTTTACAGCAGGCACGCGCTGGTATCGGGGTGGGGAGAGAAGGTAGATGCAGAGGCTGCAGAAACAGCCAGAGCATTTCCCCTCTAACACACCCCTCATTTGGTTCATGAGCACTGGGCAGAGTCCCCTGTCAACTCTCCTTATATTCCTCCGGAGACCAGTTGGGAAATGGCAGCATCCCACTTCACCTGGTAGACCAATATCGTTAAATGAGCTCAGTAATGTACTGCACAACATCACATGGGTAAAATGAGCTATATCATGCACTGCAAAATCACATTTGGTTTATTTCCAAAAAGCCTGGAAAAAACACATATCCATCATGTCCTGTAAAATATCATTCTTTGTTTATGTCCGCTCCAGGATTACCCGTAGTTTGGATGAACCGACCGCCTAGCACCGGAAGCTGGACCCGGGGAGGAGGCCCTCCGATGGCGGGTCAAAGTTGATGATACCGCAGCTGGCTGGACACTAGCCGTAGAAGAACACCTGGGCGGGACCAGGCATGTCCCTCTTTGCAGACAAGCATATGTGCTCCCAGGAGCAGAGTCAATCACACAGTTTGGAGGAACCGACCGCCTAGCACCGGAAGCTGGACCCGGGGAGGAGGCCCTCTGATGGCGGGTCAAAGTTGATGATACCGCAGCTGGCTGGACACTAGCCGTAGAAGAACACCTGGGCGGGACCAGGCATGTCCCTCTTTGCAGACAAGCATATGTGCTCCCAGGAGCAGAGTCAATCACACAGTTTGGAGGAACCGACCGCCTAGCACCGGAAGCTGGACCCGGGGAGGAGGCCCTCCGATGGCGGGTCAAAGTTGATGATACCGCAGCTGGCTGGACACTAGCCGTAGAAGAACACCTGGGCGGGACCAGGCATGTCCCTCTTTGCAGACAAGCATATGTGCTCCCAGGAGCAGAGTCAATCACACAGTTTGGAGGAACCGACCGCCTAGCACCGGAAGCTGGACCCGGGGAGGAGGCCCTCCGATGGCGGGTCAAAGTTGATGATACCGCAGCTGGCTGGACACTAGCCGTAGAAGAACACCTGGGCGGGACCAGGCATGTCCCTCTTTGCAGACAAGCATATGTGCTCCCAGGAGCAGAGTCAATCACACAGTTTGGAGGAACCGACCGCCTAGCACCGGAAGCTGGACCCGGGGAGGAGGCCCTCCGATGGCGGGTCAAAGTTGATGATACCGCAGCTGGCTGGACACTAGCCATAGAAGAACACCTGGGCGGGACCAGGCATGTCCCTCTTTGCAGACAAGCATATGTGCTCCCAGGAGCAGAGTCAAACCCGCAGTTTGGAAGAACCGACCGCCAGAGCACCGGCACGAAGCCGGGCCGGCGGAGGCCTTCCGATGGCGGGTCACGTTTGCCATTCGATCAATGTCTTTGCAGACAAGCATATATGTGGTTGTTACGCAGGATCAAATAGGTAGTTTGATGAAGTAGGGTCCTGTGCCCGGAGCAAGGCCAATTGCTGAATGCCGCAGCCGACTAAGGCCGCTATGCCACAGTGGAGGATGAGAGAAACAGGTGTTTGTTTTGCATTCCGCGGCAAAGAGGGGAGGTGGAACTTCCACCCCGCTACGGAACCTGTGGTGGGACCCCTGAGTCAGACGGTTCGTCTTGGAAACGCTTCATATCGGTCGGCCTGGGAGGTAAGAGACACGCAGGGTAACGGACACGCAGGGTTACCCCCACGCAGCCCACGCAACACGGAGGAGGCAGGGGAGTCTGGTACCCGGAGGCGCATGGCCGCAACACCGCACTGGAGTCAGGGTTTCGAGTTTTTCGAGCCAGGTCCCAGTGAACGCAAGACTCCAGCAGGAGCCTCCAGCAGACCCCCCCCGACGTTTCCCCCGTCCCTCCCGGCCATCAGAGTCGAACCCGCAGTTCGGAGGAACCGACCGCCAGAGCACCGGCACGAGGCCGGGCCGGCGGAGGCCCTCCGATGGCGGGTCACGTTTGCCATTCGATCAATGTCTTTGCAGACAAGCATATATGTGGTTGTTACGCAGGATCAAATAGGTAGTTTGATGAAGTAGGGTCCTGTGCCCGGAGCCTCCAGCAGACCCCCCCGACGTTTCCCTCGTCCCTCCCGGCCATCAGAGTCGAACCCGCAGTTCGGAGGAACCGACCGCCAGAGCACCGGCACGAGGCCGGGCCGGCGGAGGCCCTCCGATGGCGGGTCACGTTTGCCATTCGATCAATGTCTTTGCAGACAAGCATATATAGCAAGGCCAATTGCTGAATGCCGCAGCCGACTAAGGCCGCTATGCCACAGTGGAGGATGAGAGAAACAGGTGTTTGTTTTGCATTCCGCGGCAAAGAGGGGAGGTGGAACTTCCACCCCGCTACGGAACCTGTGGTGGGACCCCTGAGTCAGACGGTTCGTCTTGGAAACGCTTCATATCGGTCGGCCTGGGAGGTAAGAGACACGCAGGGTAACGGACACGCAGGGTTACCCCCACGCAGCCCACGCAACACGGAGGAGGCAGGGGAGTCTGGTACCCGGAGGCGCATGGCCGCAACACCGCACTGGAGTCAGGGTTTCGAGTTTTTCGAGCCAGGTCCCAGTGAACGCAAGACTCCAGCAGGAGCCTCCAGCAGACCCCCCCCGACGTTTCCCCCGTCCCTCCCGGCCATCAGAGTCGAACCCGCAGTTCGGAGGAACCGACCGCCAGAGCACCGGCACGAGGCCGGGCCGGCGGAGGCCCTCCGATGGCGGGTCACGTTTGCCATTCGATCAATGTCTTTGCAGACAAGCATATATGTGGTTGTTACGCAGGATCAAATAGGTAGTTTGATGAAGTAGGGTCCTGTGCCCGGAGCAAGGCCAATTGCTGAATGCCACAGCCGACTAAGGCCGCTATGCCACAGTGGAGGATGAGAGAAACAGGTGTTTGTTTTGCATTCCGCGGCAAAGAGGGGAGGTGGAACTTCCACCCCGCTACGGAACCTGTGGTGGGACCCCTGAGTCAGACGGTTCGTCTTGGAAACGCTTCATATCGGTCGGCCTGGGAGGTAAGAGACACGCAGGGTAACGGACACGCAGGGTTACCCCCACGCAGCCCACGCAACACGGAGGAGGCAGGGGAGTCTGGTACCCGGAGGCGCATGGCCGCAACACCGCACTGGAGTCAGGGTTTCGAGTTTTTCGAGCCAGGTCCCAGTGAACGCAAGACTCCAGCAGGAGCCTCCAGCAGACCCCCCCGACGTTTCCCTCGTCCCTCCCGGCCATCAGAGTCGAACCCGCAGTTCGGAGGAACCGACCGCCAGAGCACCGGCACGAGGCCGGGCCGGCGGAGGCCCTCCGATGGCGGGTCGCGTTTGCCATTCGATCAGTGAGAAATCAGAAGAGGAAGGGGGAAGAAAAAAGACTAACTTGTCTTTTTGGAGAACCATCAAAAATGGGTGAAAATGAAAAAATGTATCCGAGAATAGTGCCCCATAAGGCGGGTAAAGTCCCCTGTCAACTCCCCTCACCTTCCTCCACACTCTGAAAAAGTCAGAGTTATTTTTTGGAGAACCATCAAAAAGGGCTAAAAGTGTTGAAATGTATCCGAGAATAGTGCCCCATAAGGCGGGTAAAGTCCCCTGTCAACTCCCCTCACCTTCCTCCACACTCTGAAAAAGTCAGAGTTATTTTTTGGAGAACCATCAAAAAGGGCTAAAAGTGTTGAAATGTATCCGAGAATAGTGCCCCATAAGGCGGGTAAAGTCCCCTGTCAACTCCCCTCACCTTCCTCCACACTCTGAAAAAGTCAGAGTTATTTTTTGGAGAACCATCAAAAAGGGCTAAAAGTGTTGAAATGTATCCGGGAATAGTGCCCCATAAGGCGGGTAAAGTCCCCTGTCAACTCCCCTCACCTTCCTCCACACTCTGAAAAAGTCAGAGTTATTTTTTGGAGAACCATCAAAAAGGGCTAAAAGTGTTGAAATGTATCCGGGAATAGTGCCCCATAAGGCGGGTAAAGTCCCCTGTCAACTCCCCTCACCTTCCTCCACACTCTGAAAAAGTCAGAGTTATTTTTTGGAGAACCATCAAAAAGGGCTAAAAGTGTTGAAATGTATCCGAGAATAGTGCCCCATAAGGCGGGTAAAGTCCCCTGTCAACTCCCCTCACCTTCCTCCACACTCTGAAAAAGTCAGAGTTATTTTTTGGAGAACCATCAAAAAGGGCTAAAAGTGTTGAAATGTATCCGGGAATAGTGCCCCATAAGGCGGATAAAGTCCCCTGTCAACTCCCCTCACCTTCCTCCACACTCTGAAAAAGTCAGAGTTATTTTTTGGAGAACCATCAAAAAGGGCTAAAAGTGTTGAAATGTATCCGGGAATAGTGCCCCATAAGGCGGATAAAGTCCCCTGTCAACTCCCCTCACCTTCCTCCACACTCTGAAAAAGTCAGAGTTATTTTTTGGAGAACCATCAAAAAGGGCTAAAAGTGTTGAAATGTATCCGGGAATAGTGCCCCATAAGGCGGATAAAGTCCCCTGTCAACTCCCCTCACCTTCCTCCACACTCTGAAAAAGTCAGAGTTATTTTTTGGAGAACCATCAAAAAGGGCTAAAAGTGTTGAAATGTATCCGGGAATAGTGCCCCATAAGGCGGATAAAGTCCCCTGTCAACTCCCCTCACCTTCCTCCACACTCTGAAAAAGTCAGAGTTATTTTTTGGAGAACCATCAAAAAGGGCTAAAAGTGTTGAAATGTATCCGGGAATAGTGCCCCATAAGGCGGATAAAGTCCCCTGTCAACTCCCCTCACCTTCCTCCACACTCTGAAAAAGTCAGAGTTATTTTTTGGAGAACCATCAAAAAGGGCTAAAAGTGTTGAAATGTATCCGGGAATAGTGCCCCATAAGGCGGATAAAGTCCCCTGTCAACTCCCCTCACCTTCCTCCACACTCTGAAAAAGTCAGAGTTATTTTTGGAGAACCATCAAAAAGGGCTAAAAGTGTTGAAATGTATCCGGGAATAGTGCCCCATAAGGCGGATAAAGTCCCCTGTCAACTCCCCTCACCTTCCTCCACACTCTGAAAAAGTCAGAGTTATTTTTTGGAGAACCATCAAAAAGGGCTAAAAGTGTTGAAATGTATCCGAGAATAGTGCCCCATAAGGCGGATAAAGTCCCCTGTCAACTCCCCTCACCTTCCTCCACACTCTGAAAAAGTCAGAGTTATTTTTTGGAGAACCATCAAAAAGGGCTAAAAGTGTTGAAATGTATCCGAAAATAGTGCCTCATGAGGCGGATTGAGTCCCCTGTCAACTCCCCTTACCTTCCTCCAGAGCCCAGTTCAAAAACTTTAAGTTTGGTAAGAACCATGCTGGGGGGTCTCCAGGCAACAAAATGTATCCGAGCCAAAGTGCACATACAGCGGATGAATTCCTCCATGAAGTTACACAGCCGTTTTTTTTCTGAGTCCTCTCAAAAACCGGGTTTCCGATTTCGTGCAGAAGGTAGCTTGTAAAACATGAACGGTTTTTTACAACGGAGGAGGGGAAGTCTGGATTCCCCTCTCCGTTGTACCTTGCAACGGGGTAGGGGAAAAGTGTTCGGCGCTTCGTCCCGAAGCGCCGAACACTTTTCCCCTTCTCCAATTTTTCAGATCCCCTCTCCCATGTAATTTTAAAAGTTCAGTTTTTGATTATTTTAACATATAATTGACCGTTTTCTTTCATTTTTTTTTCATTCCACGGGTGGGGGCCTATGGCAGGCTGCCTATGAGCTCCCAAATTTGGCCCGGATCATCCGGGATTTGTGGGATAAGCTCCATAAACTGACAAAGTCATCCAAATATGTCGCTTTTATCGCCCAAAGATATATCATGCAAATACATTAAAATAGTAAAAGGTACAATTGTGCTCGGCATTAACCGGAATTTGATTTATATAGCCCCCAAAAAATAATTAAAAATCATTTTCGTGGGGAAAAGTGTTAAAACGCCTGATTAAAGCATTTTGCGGGACCCCAGCGAGCTCCAGACTATGTGCATTGCGTCGGGGACCCTGGAGAAAGATAAAACACATCATTTAAATGCCAAAAACACCATTAAAAGTCACTTTTAGGGGCAAAAAACAGCCTCTGTCCACTTCGTTAACAAAGTGATGGGGAAAAGGACAAAATCGTGATTAAAGCATTTTGCGGGACCCCAGCGAGCTCCAGACTATGTGCATTGCGTCGGGGACCCTGGAGAAAGATAAAACACATCATTTAAATACAAAAAACACCATTAAAAGTCACTTTTAGGGGCAAAAAACAGCCTCTGTCCACTTCGTTAACAAAGTGATGGGGAAAAGGACAAAATCGTGATTAAAGCATTTTGCGGGACCCCAGCGAGCTCCAGACTATGTGCATTGCGTCGGGGACCCTGGAGAAAGATAAAACACATCATTTAAATACAAAAAACACCATTAAAAGTCACTTTTAGGGGCAAAAAACAGCCTCTGTCCACTTCGTTAACAAAGTGATGGGGAAAAGGACAAAATCGTGATTAAAGCATTTTGCGGGACCCCAGCGAGCTCCAGACTAGTTTCATTGTGTCGGGGACCATGGAGAAATATAAAACACATCATTTAAATACAAAAAACACCATTAAAAGTCACTTTTAGGGGCAAAAAACAGCCTCTGTCCACTTCGTTAACAAAGTGATGGGGAAAAGGACAAAATCGTGATTAAAGCATTTTGCGGGACCCCAGCGAGCTCCAGACTAGTTGCATTGTCTTGGGGACCCTCCACAATGATAAGACCCATCATTTAAATACAAAAAACACCATTAAAAGTCACTTTTAGGGGCAAAAAACAGCCTCTGTCCACTTCGTTAACAAAGTGATGGGGAAAAGGACAAAATCGTGATTAAAGCATTTTGCGGGACCCCAGCGAGCTCCAGACTAGTTGCATTGTCTTGGGGACCCTCCACAATGATAAGACCCATCATTTAAATACAAAAAACACCATTAAAAGTCACTTTTAGGGGCAAAAAACAGCCTCTGTCCACTTCGTTAACAAAGTGATGGGGAAAAGGACAAAATCGTGATTAAAGCATTTTGCGGGACCCCAGCGAGCTCCAGACTAGTTGCATTGTCTTGGGGACCCTCCACAATGATAAGACCCATCATTTAAATACAAAAAACACCATTAAAAGTCACTTTTAGGGGCAAAAAACAGCCTCTGTCCACTTCGTTAACAAAGTGATGGGGAAAAGGACAAAATCGTGATTAAAGCATTTTGCGGGACCCCAGCGAGCTCCAGACTATGTGCATTGCGTCGGGGACCCTGGAGAAAGATAAAACACATCATTTAAATACAAAAAACACCATTAAAAGTCACTTTTAGGGGCAAAAAACAGCCTCTGTCCACTTCGTTAACAAAGTGATGGGGAAAAGGACAAAATCGTGATTAAAGCATTTTGCGGGACCCCAGCGAGCTCCAGACTAGTTTCATTGTGTCGGGGACCCTGGATAATGATAAGACCCATCATTTAAATGCCAAAAACACCATTAAAAGTCACTTTTAGGGGCAAAAAACAGCCTCTGTCCACTTCGTTAACAAAGTGATGGGGAAAAGGACAAAATCGTGATTAAAGCATTTTGCGGGACCCCAGCGAGCTCCAGACTAGTTTCATTGTGTCGGGGACCCTGGATAATGATAAAACACATCATTTAAATGCCAAAAACACCATTAAAAGTCACTTTTAGGGGCAAAAAACAGCCTCTGTCCACTTCGTTAACAAAGTGATGGGGAAAAGGACAAAATCGTGATTAAAGCATTTTGCGGGACCCCAGCGAGCTCCAGACTATGTGCATTGCGTCGGGGACCCTGGAGAAAGATAAAACACATCATTTAAATACAAAAAACACCATTAAAAGTCACTTTTAGGGGCAAAAAACAGCCTCTGTCCACTTCGTTAACAAAGTGATGGGGAAAAGGACAAAATCGTGATTAAAGCATTTTGCGGGACCCCAGCGAGCTCCAGACTAGTTTCATTGTGTCGGGGACCCTGGATAACGATAAAACACATCATTTAAATGCCAAAAACACCATTAAAAGTCACTTTTAGGGGCAAAAAACAGCCTCTGTCCACTTCGTTAACAAAGTGATGGGGAAAAGGACAAAATCGTGATTAAAGCATTTTGCGGGACCCCAGCGAGCTCCAGACTAGTTTCATTGTGTCGGGGACCCTGGATAACGATAAAACACATCATTTAAATGCCAAAAACACCATTAAAAGTCACTTTTAGGGGCAAAAAACAGCCTCTGTCCACTTCGTTAACAAACTGATAGGCAAATGGACAGAAGGGGGAACACGGCCCAGCCGCTGCTCCGCTGCTCCAGACTATGTGCATTGTGTCGGGGAGCCAGGTCAAACCCCTCCATGCACACCGCCAGAACCAGAACCTCACGACCCTGGTGACCTTAAAGGTGTTTGTCTTTGTTTGTTTTTGTACTCCACATAGACAGGCAGGTGTTCAGCACCGCGGGCCCGCTGCTGCTGCTGCTGCTGCTGGAAGGTGGAACACTTTGAGTCTTTTTATTTTCTCTTTTCTCCCTGCTCCTGCACACACCTTTTGTTCCCCTCCTCTGCCTTACACATCCTCCCACGCTCGAGCACTCCTCACTCGGACTAAACCCCTCCATGCACACCGCCAGAACCAGAACCTCACGACCCTGGTGACCTTAAAGGTGTTTGTCTTTGTTTGTTTTTGTATTCCACATAGACAGGCTGGGGTTCAGCACCACGCACAGAGCCTACCCGCTACCTCCAGGGCGCATCACCACATTTTACAAGCCAGGAAAGGTGCATGGATCCTGGGTAAACATTGATTAAGTGTTTTTAAATGTGTGGAACAGTGTTTTGTCACTTTCAAAACTCTCCTGTCATTGACCGGAGAATTTGGGTCGATTTTGTATTCAATCTGGCCATTAATATTCCAGTGAGACGAAGTACGTACATTGACCGGAGTGATCCCATGTTAATGTTGTCCAAATACCGGAACATTCCCTAACCTTCCTCCAGAGCCCAGTTCAAAAACTTTAAGTTTGGTAAGAACCATGCTGGGGGGTCTCCAGGCAACAAAATGTATCCGAGCCAAAGTGCACATACAGCGGATGAATTCCTCCATGAAGTTACACAGCCGTTTTTTTTCTGAGTCCTCTCAAAAACCGGGTTTCCGATTTCGTGCAGAAGGTAGCTTGTAAAACATGAACGGTTTTTTACAACGGAGGAGGGGAAGTCTGGATTCCCCTCTCCGTTGTACCTTGCAACGGGGTAGGGGAAAAGTGTTCGGCGCTTCGTCCCGAAGCGCCGAACACTTTTCCCCTTCTCCAATTTTTCAGATCCCCTCTCCCATGTAATTTTAAAAGTTCAGTTTTTGATTATTTTAACATATAATTGACCGTTTTCTTTCATTTTTTTTTCATTCCACGGGTGGGGGCCTATGGCAGGCTGCCTATGAGCTCCCAAATTTGGCCCGGATCATCCGGGATTTGTGGGATAAGCTCCATAAACTGACAAAGTCATCCAAATATGTCGCTTTTATCGCCCAAAGATATATCATGCAAATACATTAAAATAGTAAAAGGTACAATTGTGCTCGGCATTAACCGGAATTTGATTTATATAGCCCCCAAAAAATAATTAAAAATCATTTTCGTGGGGAAAAGTGTTAAAACGCCTGATTAAAGCATTTGCGGGACCCCAGCGAGCTCCAGACTATGTGCATTGTGTCGGGGACCCTGGATAATGATAAAACACATCATTTAAATGCCAAAAACACCATTAAAAGTCACTTTTAGGGGCAAAAAACAGCCTCTGTCCACTTCGTTAACAAACTGATGGGGAAAAGGACAAAATCGTGATTAAAGCATTTTGCGGGACCCCAGCGAGTTCCAGACTATGTGCATTGCGTCGGGGACCCTGGAGAAATATAAAACCCATCATTTAAATGCCAAAAACACCATTAAAAGTCACTTTTAGGGGCAAAAAACAGCCTCTGTCCACTTCGTTAACAAAGTGATGGGGAAATGGACCAAATCGTGATTAAAGCATTTCCGGGACCCCAGCGAGCTCCAGACTATGTGCATTGTGTCGGGGACCCTGGATAATGATAAAACACATCATTTAAATGCCAAAAACACCATTAAAAGTCACTTTTAGGGGCAAAAAACAGCCTCTGTCCACTTCGTTAACAAAGTGATGGGGAAAAGGACCAAATCGTGATTAAAGCATTTTGCGGGACCCCAGCGAGCTCCAGACTAGTTTCATTGTGTCGGGGACCCTGGATAATGATAAAACACATCATTTAAATGCCAAAAACACCATTAAAAGTCACTTTTAGGGGCAAAAAACAGCCTCTGTCCACTTCGTTAACAAAGTGATGGGGAAAAGGACAAAATCGTGATTAAAGCATTTTGCGGGACCCCAGCGAGTTCCAGACTATGTGCATTGCGTCGGGGACCCTGGAGAAATATAAAACCCATCATTTAAATGCCAAAAACACCATTAAAAGTCACTTTTAGGGGCAAAAAACAGCCTCTGTCCACTTCGTTAACAAAGTGATGGGGAAATGGACCAAATCGTGATTAAAGCATTTCCGGGACCCCAGCGAGCTCCAGACTATGTGCATTGTGTCGGGGACCCTGGATAATGATAAAACACATCATGTAAATGCCAAAAACACCATTAAAAGTCACTTTTAGGGGCAAAAAACAGCCTCTGTCCACTTCGTTAACAAAGTGATGGGGAAAAGGACAAAATCGTGATTAAAGCATTTTGCGGGACCCCAGCGAGCTCCAGACTAGTTTCATTGTGTCGGGGACCCTGGATAATGATAAAACACATCATTTAAATGCCAAAAACACCATTAAAAGTCACTTTTAGGGGCAAAAAACAGCCTCTGTCCACTTCGTTAACAAAGTGATGGGGAAAAGGACAAAATCGTGATTAAAGCATTTTGCGGGACCCCAGCGAGCTCCAGACTAGTTTCATTGTGTCGGGGACCCTGGATAATGATAAAACCCATCATTTAAATGCCAAAAACACCATTAAAAGTCACTTTTAGGGGCACAAAACAGCCTCTGTCCACTTCGTTAACAAAGTGATGGGGAAAAGGACCAAATCGTGATTAAAGCATTTTGCGGGACCCCAGCGAGCTCCAGACTATGTGCATTGCGTCGGGGACCCTGGAGAAAGATAAAACACATCATTTAAATACAAAAAACACCATTAAAAGTCACTTTTAGGGGCAAAAAACAGCCTCTGTCCACTTCGTTAACAAAGTGATGGGGAAAAGGACAAAATCGTGATTAAAGCATTTTGCGGGACCCCAGCGAGCTCCAGACTAGTTTCATTGTGTCGGGGACCCTGGAGAAATATAAAACCCATCATTTAAATGCCAAAAACACCATTAAAAGTCACTTTTAGGGGCAAAAAACAGCCTCTGTCCACTTCGTTAACAAAGTGATTGGGAAAAGGACCAAATCGTGATTAAAGCATTTGCGGGACCCCAGCGAGCTCCAGACTAGTTGCATTGTCTTGGGGACCCTGGATAATGATAAGACCCATCATTTAAATGCCAAAAACACCATTAAAAGTCACTTTTAGGGGCAAAAAACAGCCTCTGTCCACTTCGTTAACAAACTGATGGGGAAAAGGACCAAATCGTGATTAAAGCATTTTGCGGGACCCCAGCGAGCTCCAGACTATGTGCATTGCGTCGGGGACCCTGGAGAAAGATAAAACACATCATTTAAATACAAAAAACACCATTAAAAGTCACTTTTAGGGGCAAAAAACAGCCTCTGTCCACTTCGTTAACAAAGTGATGGGGAAAAGGACCAAATCGTGATTAAAGCATTTTGCGGGACCCCAGCGAGCTCCAGACTAGTTTCATTGTGTCGGGGACCCTGGATAATGATAAAACCCATCATTTAAATGCCAAAAACACCATTAAAAGTCACTTTTAGGGGCAAAAAACAGCCTCTGTCCACTTCGTTAACAAAGTGATGGGGAAAAGGACAAAATCGTGATTAAAGCATTTTGCGGGACCCCAGCGAGCTCCAGACTAGTTTCATTGTGTCGGGGACCCTGGAGAAATGTAAAACCCATCATTTAAATGCCAAAAACACCATTAAAAGTCACTTTTAGGGGCAAAAAACAGCCTCTGTCCACTTCGTTAACAAAGTGATGGGGAAAAGGACAAAATCGTGATTAAAGCATTTTGCGGGACCCCAGCGAGCTCCAGACTAGTTTCATTGTGTCGGGGACCCTGGATAATGATAAGACCCATCATTTAAATGCCAAAAACACCATTAAAAGTCACTTTTAGGGGCAAAAAACAGCCTCTGTCCACTTCGTTAACAAAGTGATGGGGAAAAGGACAAAATCGTGATTAAAGCATTTTGCGGGACCCCAGCGAGTTCCAGACTATGTGCATTGCGTCGGGGACCCTGGAGAAAGATAAAACACATCATTTAAATGCCAAAAACACCATTAAAAGTCACTTTTAGGGGCAAAAAACAGCCTCTGTCCACTTCGTTAACAAAGTGATGGGGAAAAGGACCAAATCGTGATTAAAGCATTTTGTGGGACCCCAGCGAGCTCCAGACTAGTTTCATTGTGTCGGGGACCCTGGAGAAATATAAAACCCATCATTTAAATGCCAAAAACACCATTAAAAGTCACTTTTAGGGGCAAAAAACAGCCTCTGTCCACTTCGTTAACAAAGTGATGGGGAAAAGGACCAAATCGTGATTAAAGCATTTTGCGGGACCCCAGCGAGCTCCAGACTAGTTTCATTGTGTCGGGGACCCTGGATAATGATAAAACCCATCATTTAAATGCCAAAAACACCATTAAAAGTCACTTTTAGGGGCAAAAAACAGCCTCTGTCCACTTCGTTAACAAAGTGATGGGGAAAAGGACCAAATCGTGATTAAAGCATTTTGCGGGACCCCAGCGAGCTCCAGACTATGTGCATTGCGTCGGGGACCCTGGAGAAAGATAAAACACATCATTTAAATACAAAAAACACCATTAAAAGTCACTTTTAGGGGCAAAAAACAGCCTCTGTCCACTTCGTTAACAAAGTGATGGGGAAAAGGACCAAATCGTGATTAAAGCATTTTGCGGGACCCCAGCGAGCTCCAGACTAGTTTCATTGTGTCGGGGACCCTGGATAATGATAAAACCCATCATTTAAATGCCAAAAACACCATTAAAAGTCACTTTTAGGGGCAAAAAACAGCCTCTGTCCACTTCGTTAACAAAGTGATGGGGAAAAGGACAAAATCGTGATTAAAGCATTTTGCGGGACCCCAGCGAGCTCCAGACTAGTTTCATTGTGTCGGGGACCCTGGAGAAATATAAAACACATCATTTAAATGCCAAAAACACCATTAAAAGTCACTTTTAGGGGCAAAAAACAGCCTCTGTCCACTTCGTTAACAAACTGATAGGCAAATGGACAGAAGGGGGAACACGGCCCAGCCGCTGCTCCGCTGCTCCAGACTATGTGCATTGTGTCGGGGAGCCAGGTCAAACCCCTCCATGCACACCGCCAGAACCAGAACCTCACGACCCTGGTGACCTTAAAAGGTGTTTGTCTTTGTTTGTTTTTGTATTCCACATAGACAGGCTGGGGTTCAGCACCACGCACAGAGCCTACCCGCTACCTCCAGGGCGCATCACCACATTTTACAAGCCAGGAAAGGTGCATGGATCCTGGGTAAACATTGATTAAGTGTTTTTAAATGTGTGGAACAGTGTTTTGTCACTTTCAAAACTCTCCTGTCATTGACCGGAGAATTTGGGTCGATTTTGTATTCAATCTGGCCATTAATATTCCAGTGAGACGAAGTACGTACATTGACCGGAGTGATCCCATGTTAATGTTGTCCAAATACCGGAACATTCCCTAACCCGTCTTACATGAGGGACAATCACGGGCGCAGTTGTTGCTCATGACTCCAAAAAAATTCTGTGCTTCAGTACTGTGCTGGATTGCTGAAGAAAAGAGGGAGCAGATTGCCGGGCCTCCTTCCTATTATACCGGAAGGAGGCCCGAGGGGGGGGCCCACCTTGCGGGTGGGCGTGGACTACAAGTGTTTCAGTGCTGCGCGGGGGCGCAGGGGGATTACCCAGTAGCAATAGCCTTAGAGGGCGAAGCCATATACGAAATAGAACGCTGTCACGATTCTCATGTCATGTCACGTTTCTATGTCTAGGTTTGGGTGTTTTGCTGTTCTCCCTGTCATGTTTTCCTCCTGGGTTATTGTCTGGTCCTTTTCCCTGTGTTTTTCCTCCTGTCGTTAGTTTCCCTGTTGTGTCTAGTTGTCTGATTGTGTTCACCTGTGGCCCTTGTGTTTCTCCTCCCCTGCCCGGCTGTTTCTCATCTTGTGATTACCCCTCCCTGTATTTAATCTTGTCTCTTCCTGTGTTCAGTGTTGGTTCGTCTTTTGTTTGTGACCTAGTTCACCGTGGAGTGTTTTGTTTGTCCATGTTTGATATTAGCCCTTGAAATAAAGGAATTATCAGAGTGATCTGCGTTTGGGTCCTGCCTGCTCTTCGTATCAAACGCTGGGTCATTTTAACCATCTTTTCTGTGTTGCTATGGGTTTTTTCCATCGCTTTTGTGTTACAAATATCAAAACAATAACAAAATATATCCGTTGTAAACTAAACTTTTTTACAGAAAGGGCAAAAGGCTAGACGTACTTTGGTTGAACTATGTGGCTACGTCCCTGCTTTTGATAAATAGGTGTGCGATTTGACATGCCAGATTGACTGAAAATTCTAAATATTGGTCATGTTGGTAGGATTGGGTAGGCGTGGTGCTACTTGTTGGAACGTGGGTTGGGGGGGGGGGGCATTATTGATCAGTGCCCAGGGGCCCCTCGTTGAAAGATTAAGATTAACGCCATTGATCTGTGGAGGATCTGCCGCGGTTTGAGGGCCTGCCGTCCACCCATTTCTGCTTCTGCTGGTGGTGGTTCCCACGGCTGAAGGCTGCTATCCACCTGCTGTTAGAGGCCTACTCCCACCTGTTGGGTGCTACTGTGCGGGGGAGGCCTGGTCTGGAGATACCGCGGAGAAACCGGAGTGTTGCCACACTGCTGCTTGCCTATTTCCTTGCTGCTGTCCTGACGTGGTTTTGCTTCGGGAACATCGTGGATGCTGTTGAGCTGGACTGGGAAAATGGCAAATGTCGTGTTTCTGCTGTGCCTTTTTTTGACTGTGCTGGACAAGGAGAAGTTCGCTAGTCATCCTGAAAATTCTGCTGGATGCGGGTCCGTTCTGCCGCCCGCAGTGGACATCCCCTGTACAGGTTCGGATGGGTTGCACAAACAATTGCTAGTTGTACTGTCGCGGACATTCATTTCGTCAAATGTCTGTCTTTCTCACATGCCTGCCACAATGGTCCTTCAGAATTGTTTTTTGAACTCTAATCTCACTTTTGCGAAGTTTGCTGGTGACTCTAGAACAGCTGAAAATGTATGTGTGTTGATTAAGAGGAAAAGGTGCTTGGTATTTTTATTGTTGTTACTATCAGGAAATGTACAGCCAAATCCGGGTCCACCTGGTAGTTTTAGTCAAATAGCTACTCCTGCTGATTTTATTTCTAGATCGGGGTTAGGTTTAATTCATTTAAATGTGCGCAGTCTGTTACCTAAATTAGATTTTGGGCGAGTTCAACTGATGCTGATGTCATTGTCTTATCAGAAACGTGGCTAGACAAATCGATCTTGGCCTCTGACATTTACATAAATGGTTACAATGTATATCGCACTGACCGTCCTAAAAAAGGTGGTGGCGTTGCCATTTATGTGAAAAATAAGTTTTGTGTAACAAAAATGGTTTCCAAATCTGTTAGTAAACAACTAGAATTTTTAGCTGTGAATGTCGAAGTAACAAAGGGTCAACAGGTCATGGTGGTGGGTTGCTACAGGGCCCCCTCGGCTGTCAAGGACTCCTTATCTTCATTGGCAAAACTGTTATCTCAACTTTCCTACAAGGAAATAGTGCTGCTTGGTGATTTTAATTGGGACTGGTTAACTTCTGTGTCAGAGGATTTTAAAAACCTGTGTACCTCTTTGAACATTACTCAGATTATAGACAGTCCTACTCGCCCAAATATTAAGTCCCCAAATAAATCCTCCTTAATTGATCTAATTTTAACAAATGTTCCATATAAATACTCATCTGTGGGAGTATTTGCTAATGATGTGAGTGACCACTGTGTTGTAGCCACAATTAGGGACACTAAGGTCCAAAAAGTTAAACCACGCATCATCACAAAGAGAGATAAAAAACACTTAGTGGAGCAGGTTTTTTTACATGATCTGTTTGATTTTGATTGGGGAAAAATCGATCTGTGTGCTGATGTAGAAACTGCATGGTCTTATTTTTATCTTGGTTTTTATAAAAATTATAGATAAACATGCACCTCTGCGTAAATTTAGAGTGAAGGGACGAAACAATCCCTGGTTTTCTGCTGAACTGTCCAGTCTCCTTCATGAGAGAAACAATGCCTGGGCAAAGGCTAGGAAATCAGGCTCAGAGGTAGAATGGCTACGCTTTAGGCAGCTAAGGAATAGCTTTACTTCAAATGTCAAAAGTGCTAAGTCAAAGTACTATTTGTCAGTTACCACAGAAAACCTGAATAATCCTAGGAAATGTTGGAAAGCCATAAAATCGATTTCCACTGGTGATATCCCAAATGAGCTACCTCCGTGCCTCACCACAGCATCTGGCATTATATCAGACAGGGCCACCATGCTAAATTGCTTTAATAAGCATTTTGTCTCTTGTGGCTCTCTGTTTGATTCTGTCACTGACTGTGCTTCTGCTTCTGTGAACGCTCCAGTCCTTGACTCTGAACAATGTGGTCTGGAAAACCCATTCAGTTTTACTCCTTTAACTGTTGGTATTGTCCATGAAGCTTTATCCAAGTTAGATCCTAAGAAACCGGCTGGCCCGGACAACGTAGAACCTTTCTTTTTAAAGATAGCTGCAGATTTTATTGCTCCACCTCTTACTTCTCTTTTTAACCTCTCCCTCAGCACAAATACAATTCCTAAAGTATGGAAGTCTGCTTATGTCCTGCCTCTACTGAAAGGAGGGGAGGCAACTATTTTAAATAACTATAGGCCAATCTCTAAATTGTCAGTTTTGGCTAAGGTGCTCGAACGACTTGTGAGTGAACAAGTAAAGGAGTTTTTATGTATAAATGATATCCTGTCTAAACATCAGTCAGGCTTCAGGAAGAAACATAGCACCATCACTGCAACAATGAAAGTGGTAAATGATATTACTAGTATGCTAGATAATAAACAGAGTTGTGCAGCTCTGTTTATTGACCTTTCCAAAGCGTTTGACACCGTTGATCATCGCGTCTTAAAACAGAGGCTACTCAGTACTGGCATATCCAGCCATGCAGTGGGGTGGTTTGTGAACTACCTCTCTGAAAGGTCCCAATGTGTTCACTTTGATGGGCTGTCTTCTGAGTGGTTAAACGTTGCTAATGGTGTTCCTCAAGGTTCTGTTTTAGGTCCACTTTTATTCTCCATATATATCAACAGTTTAGGTGAAAATGTGGATGAAGCTACTTTACATTTTTATGCGGACGATACCGTGATGTATTGTGCAGGTCCCTCCATTCAGGAGGCGGTTGTTAAATTACAGGCTGTTTTTAACATTATTCAGACTCAGCTCTCTGAACTAAAGCTTCTTTTAAATGTGGATAAAACCAAGATAATGCTCTTTTCAAAAGCTAAAAAGACACCAGAGCCTGTTTTAGATATTGTATCAATGCAAGGAACAAAACTTGAAGTTGTTGCCTGTTACAAATACCTTGGTATCTTGCTTGATGACTGTCTCTCTTTTAAACTTCATGTCAATAACCTGCTTAAAAAACTGAGGGTTAGGCTAGGTTTCTTTTTCAGGAATAAGTCCTGTTTCTCACTTGAGGCCAGGAAAAGGCTAGTCACTGTGACCTTTTTACCTGTGCTGGACTATGGTGATCTGCTGTATATGAATGCACCTGCCAACTACCTGAGCAAACTAGATGCTGCGTACCATAGTGCTCTGAGATTTGTCACAAACTGTAAAGCACTTACTCATCACTGTACATTGTATACCAAGGCAGGTTTACCATCACTCACTGTACGGAGGCTCAGTCACTGGTACACTTTTATCTATAAAGCTATGTTGGGCAAACTCCCGTATTATATCTGTTCATTGATAAAGCAGAAAGTTGTAAGCAGCTATTGTCTGCGATCACAGGATATAGTCTTGTTAGATGTGCCAAGAATAAGGACTGTCTTAGGTAAGACAGCTTTTATGTGCGCAGCTCCACTTGCTTGGAACAGTCTACAGGCAAAATTGAAATTGAGCATTTTTATTTCTCTGAATGTATTTAAGGCATGTCTAAATGAAATGCTTTCTGACACTCTGGGTATTTGTAAATGTTGAATATGTAAATATGATATCCTCTGTTGTTTGTATGTTGTTTTTATGTTTCATGTGGAACTAAATGATGCAGGTCTCCCTTGTAAATGAGATCGATGATCTCAAGGGACCAATCTGTCTAAATAAAGGTTTGAAATGAAATGAAATGAAATGAAACCGGAAACAGCAGTATATTTGATTTTGTTAACACTGTAAACTTGACAGCTTTTTAACCCAAACCACCGACTGGTTAAAGCACGTTATTACACGTTTAGAGTAATTGCAATGCAGGTAGATTGTGTTGCTTTTTAATAACTGTTTAAAATGCCTTTTTTCTTAATGTCTTTCATTTTTGTAAAGCACTTTTGAATGTGTTATTTTTTATGAAAACATTTATAATAATAATGCATTTATTTTATAAGGCGCCTTTCAAGGCACTCAAGGTCGCCGTACAACAAGGTTAAAAACAATTTTTACAAACATAGTTAAAAGCAAAACACAGTTTAAAAACATAACTACTAAAAACATACAGCTTGCATCACAGGTCAGCCATACGCTTGCCTGAACAGGCATTTACATATTAACAGTACATACAAAATAGGAGGAAAGTAGAAGGTAAATGATAGAAATATAGAATAGAACATATCAAGAAGATACTGTAAATGATATCTAGAATAAAAATGTACCCCCAAAAGAAGTGAAAGTATGAAGTACTGAACGTGATGAATTCTTACCTTGTGGGATGCAGTGGAAATCTATGGATGAAATGAGAGGTTAATACATGTGAGGATTTAGACATATTGATGCTTCCTAGGCATCCTTCCTGGACGTACAGGGCTTCCTGGACATACAGGGCATCCCGGACGTACGGGGCATCCCGGACGTACGGGGCATCCCGGACGTACTGGGCATCTCGGACGTACCGGGCATCTCGGACGTACCGGGCATCTCGGACGTATGGGGCATCCCGGACGTACGGGGCGTCCTGGACATACAGGGCTTCCCGGACGTACGGGGCAACCTGACTTAGCAGGGACACATTTTATACAGACCTAAAGGTTACGACCTGGACGTATAGGGTTAGACATGGCAAGGATAAACATGAGCCGCGGGGCGAATATACGTGCTGACATGCTAAGAACCACCACCAGTTATATGCATACGTACCAATTTTAAGGTTGGAGAGACCTTTGGATAGCCAACATGGCACTGAGGTCCGGACGAATGTAGGATGAGAAAGCGGAGGAGGACCACCGTCCGAGTTGTTGCAGGGATGAGGATGAGACGCCTTGATTCGCAGCGGAAGTAGCTGCACCTATTCTAAATGAATGCCCCATGTATAGGAGGGGTGATAACCCGGATTTAATGAGAACTTGCTTTAAATAGTGATTGAACTGCCGTTGAGTTAAGGGAAAATTCCCTGAGATAAGAAATAATGGTGAGAGAGGATTAGAGGTAGGTCTAAGCTGTAGGAATTTGATCATGGATTTATAAGGGCAGAACGGGGAGTCGTTGCAGGCGGAGATGACGGAGGAGGCGCCGCCGCATTTGGAGTGCTTAAGATGTAAGCTAAAATGGCTGGCGTGAAAGGATATGTCAGAAAAGCTGACTTCTCGATTGGAATCGAACTTTACTTCATAGGTGATATTCACAGCTCCTGAGGATCCAAACTCTCTTGTGGGCTGACTGTGGTGATCTATGGATGAAAAGAGAGAATTATACGGGGACAGAGAAGACAGTTATTGACTAGCGTAGGACTAGAGTGGGATAGGCATGGATAGGCATGGATAGGCATGGATGGACGCGTCCTGGCTCACGCGAGCATCAGGCCCTTCCGGTCAAACATGGAAATAAAATGCGTGGATGTCACATCCTGGCTTGCAAGCCTGAGACCCTTCCGGTCAAACATGGTTGACATGGAATGTGACCTGAAATGAAACATGTGACACGACATGGCCTGCGAGAGTAAACGTGCCTGTGATCTTTAGATTTAATGATACAATTAGAATTCGGATAGAAACATGACAATGATATGTGAGCTGATATGCTAATGACACCACCACCAGTTATATGCATATTTCCCCCAAAACAAAGAATGTGCAGTGCACGTCCTTAAGGTTTTTTTTTTTTTTTTCGATGAACACTTACCACTAGGATGCAAAAATATCGGGTTTAGGGTTCGAGAGATCTTTGGATGGCCAGCACGGCGCTGATGTCCGGGCGAAGAGGGAGATGTAGACAATGTAATGCAGCTGTGAGCATGAGTACAGGGATGCATGAATATCATAACCTGGCTTATCGCAAGCCATGTGAGCATGAAACCAAAATATAAATGAAGTGCAATATGCGCAGCATAAAATGATGTACGCTTAAGTAAATACTGAAACATGACCCGTGATATAGGACTAGCTTAATTAGCAGATTAATTACGCCACGGTGAGACATAGATGCTGATATGCTTGATTGGGTGATTAAGACTGTCTTCTATCATCTTACATGAACTTCTCTTTCTCCCTGAAAGAAACCCCCCAAAACCAACGGATGGCAGCATCCGTGACTGTGAAGCTTGAAACTGCGGTACTTACTGAGCATTGTGATGGGTAGTAGTCACCCGAACTGCATAACTCCATGCTGTAACACGTTACACCCAACACTGCCTGGAACTCACCTTAACCCTGAATTAAAGGCAGCAATGCATATAACGAACATCTCGTGAATTTGTTGCAAACTGCCTCTTGCCAGCGCTACCTTGACGCCTGTTTTAGCGGTGAGGCGCAGGGAAAGGAGGCGAGCCTGCTGTGCACTGAACCTGCTAGCCGCCTATGACGCACTTAGTGTCAAGTACTGGCTACTGAGCCGGGAGGAGAAGTAGCTTCAATGGGATGTAACTCGAGCCCTGCCTGCCTGCAAGAGGGGTTGTGGTTGAAGCCAGAAGTGGGTGAAGCTTCGCAAGCGATGAGGGCCCGTTCCGCATGAAGGCCGGAAGTACCGCATTAGAGCGGCCCTGATGCCAGTGAGGCCCTCTCGAGAGACTGAAGTAGTGCGTCAATTGTTTGCCTGAAGTAGCCCATTTCCATTAAGCCGGAGGAACTTCCGTGGAGCCCGATGTCCTTGTCTTTTCCTCCCGCGTCCGGGTTTGCGGAGTGGCCGGCTGGAACCGCTAGTCGACTGGGGAACGCCGCCTGTAGCTTAATCCACAAGACTGCGGAGCTGATGAATATACCTGAAGCTGGGACGAAGTCCTGCTGCTGCTTGCGCGTTGACACCTGGAAGACAGCTGATGGAAAAGGGGAGAGCATAGAGGGATTAACAGGTGCAATAATTAGGCTTGTGAATGGAGGGAAGTGATAGGTTAGCTGAGGAGTGGCGCTCCCTATCATTTAGTGAAGGGAGCGAGTATTGCCATGACGCGCAATACGAAGTGATAGGTCTTCCTGCCTGAACTTGCGCTGAACTTAATTTTAATGGTGGAGGTACACACATATTTATAGATGTCTTGTTGAGGAACCTATGACCCAAGTTTGTCATCATTGCATAACTACACCGTAGTTGTGTATATGATATGTCAATAAACCTTTGAAAATCTTGAAAGGGATGTGCAAAATAGCCATACAGTTTTTGATGAACGATTAGAGAATAACGAGTAATGAATATGCTTTATAGGGATCTGCAGGTAAATTTTTTGTCTTCTGAAGCACCAACTATCAAATATCTCGCCTGCTTGTTTGCACTTGACAATCACCTTCACTGAATTCTACTCAGGTGTAACTAAAGTCTGATTCTGATTCTGAGTCTGGTTGTTTATATTTCACATCATTATTCCAAATCTATAAAGTAACTAAAAATAAATGTAGTGGAGTAAAAATATCAGGTTAACCTTAAGGAAAGCCCTCAGGATTACAAATGACCCCCATCACCAGCCACAAACTGTTCTGTCTGCTGCCGTCTGGCAGGCGGTACCGCAACATCAGGACTAAAACCACCAGACTCAGGGACAGTTTCATCCCACAGGCCAGAAGACTATTAAATACCTGAACTTTGAAACAGCATCCACAACATTAATCTGGCTGCTACTTAGGAATTATTTGTCAAATATATCATATTCCAATCACTTGTAGACTCTTATTGCACTTTTTCAGTTTTTCTTTTTCTTTTTGTATTTACTTGCACTATTTTTTCTGTGTATCTGTTGTATTGTGTTGCACTGTTGGAGGAGCCTTTGACCTAAGGGGGTGGGGGGGAGGACACGTTCGATTCCAGTTTTGGATAGTGTGCTGTTGATGGCATTCATTCCATTTCAAAGTGCTGTTTGACGCTCTGTGTAAACTTTGCACACTGCCACTCCAAAATCCAATCACAGGGCTTGAGAACTAATCACGGGGTTTGTCAAACAGAGCACGTGGTGTAGTCCCAAACGATAGCAGAGGATTATGGGTAGGGTGTAGTGGCTCTTCTGCCATTCTAAACTCCGAAAAAATATTTGTTTTTCCAAATCGAAGGGGAAAAATACAAAAGCATTGTACACAATTTAAACCAATCAATGTTGTATAATTAACAAGCATGATCTGGTGTTTTTGAGTTGATGAGTAGTGCAGATATCACTGTAAAATCAATCAACAGTAAAGAGAATACTTACTTCCGGGTGTAAAATCCTCTGTTATCCAATGGGAATGGACGCTCACATTGCCTTTAACTGCCGCCGACATGGACCGATGCGGTGCTTCCCTGAGCGTCAAATACCGCCGCCGATGGGAATACATTGCAATCAGTTGAAAGCTCTTTGCGTCTGTTTATGAAGCTGAAGGAGCCTCGGCGCGTCCCAACTGCACGCGATAGAACCCTGACCAAGCGTCGCTCCTGGACTTTCAGGGAGTGAGACTGTGTTGTCTGGTTTACTAATTGTACCCTTGCTTGAGCATGGAATAATGTAATTAATTTTGTGAGTCTAAATATTGATTTATTTCATTCTTTACACTTTGGATTTAATGTAACATCCAAACATAATGCATAAATATTAATCACATCAAACATCAGGAATATTGACTCGGCAGGCGGGTTCTTCAGGTCATACAAATCTATTAAATGACACACACACACACACACACACACACACACACACACACACACACACACACACACACACACACACACACACACACACACACACACACACACACACACACCCCCACACACACACACACACACACACACACACACACACACACACACACACACACACACACACACACAACACTGGGTTAAATAAACACTGATCCATCGGATCATAGGTCAATAGTGGCGGCGTGATTCGCCTTGTCACTGGCAGCTGCACTCTTTAATTATACAGCCATTGATTGGTCAGGATGTCAATAAGGCATTTAAGCAGCTTAATCCTCAATGTATTACATTAGCAATATGCACATAGCTTATGAATTCATTCTCAGCCTGAGGTGGAGCAGTTGTATCTTTTGCCTCTTGCTGTTCAATACAGCTGCTCGGGGTTTTCGTGAAATGTCAATAGAAATAGGAGAAATTGATTGATTTGATTGCTGGTGGCTAGGGGAAGCATTCGTGGAGGAGGGGGGCGGGTTGGGGGGACTGCAGAAGCTACTTTCTGTTTTGCTGAGCTGATGCCAAACTGCTAGCTCTATCTGCTGTCGCCACCCACCCTCCAAAGAAATCTATCAGGAAGAGTAAGATATCTCATCAAGTTAAACAGCTGATGGAAAAAACTATTTGCAATTTTGTGCTGTTATGTCAGGAGTCAGGACATTCATGCAATTCTAGCTCTATCTTGCTTCTCCTCCCCCCTTTCCTCCCCCTCAGCATCTACACTGTAGATGAGAGTTGTTGCTGAGAGAGTCACTCCATCACCTCTGTGGCGAATTCAAAGGTTCCAGTCCATGAATGGTAAGCACCTTTGGGTGGAGTTGGTCCCGGCCGAGGGTAGCAGGAGCCGGGAAGGACAGGGAGCGCTGGGCCAACACTCAGAGTGACCAGCCAGAGAGTGGAGAGAACAACAGAGCACTTGCTTCACAGTTGATTGACAGTAGGTTAATTGACTGAACCCTCACTAGAGAGCAGCCCCCACAACCCTGTCTCTCCAGAGGCATCTCACTTCACCATCTCAGATGAAGACGTTCATACTGATCTGTGGGAGGCAAATGTTCATGGAAATGCACTGGGACTGATGACATAAAGGGAACTATTAGTATTGAAAGTGTGTATTCTCTGATGTGTTTTAAGATCTTATTTTACATTATTGTAGTTTCAATATATCTTGCTGAACTGGGACACTACATTCCCCAATAGGGTTGTGTGTGATGTTAGTGTAGTCACAGAGATAATCATAATAGTAATACAATACAAGGTCAACATATTGAGTAGGACATGTTAATTGTTGCCTGGATTGTGTTTGATTGCAAAGTCAAAGAGAGGAGGTATTGGTTGGTTGGATGTACATTAAACCGAATATTTGAATCATCATGTATGACCTCCTGCATTGTTAGGATGAGGCTACTAAAACCTTGAGTTATAGTAAAAACGAAAGTGAAATGCTTTGATCAGCCAGTGTAAGAATCATAACCATACAGTACCCTGTTCCAAGTCTGTAAGCTCAAAATGTTAGAATGAACAAATACATTGAACCCGGTGCAACATAGCCACACTCGCGGCAAACGTGTGGAGAATGTCTTCCTGTCAGTCTATAAAAAGGTTCAAACTGAAATGTATAAAGAAATATTAAACAGATTTAACACAGAAACTGATTTATACAGACATTCCGTTTTCACAGAGGATGAACCTGTCTGACTTTGGTGTTTACCTGATCCTTCTTGTTGGACCACCAGCATGAAAACTCTGGAGTTATTGAATGTTCACAGAAAATCATGTTTTTTATGTAGCTTAGAGTAACTTGCAGCTATTTTTAAACACCTCCATGTTTGTACTTAGTATAGTTTAATTATAGGTGCTTTTTGTGTGCAATGTAATAAATGCTGCAGGAAAATATGTTTCATGCTGTGAAGCATGAACATTCTTTTCCTCCCACAATGTAGCTTCAAAAGTGTTTCTTTACCGGCCTCCTGTTAACAGCACAGCGGCGCTCTCTTAAACCATCAAAAATAATGAACTTATCTGTACTGCTACGCAGCCTTTCATACATTTCCTGAGGGAAATAAAATAACAGCAGTATTGATAAAAGTAGAAACATGAAAGTAATTTCCACGACTCCATCCCAATGGTGGGATTGACTTTCATTTATGAAGCTTGGAAACATTGCTATCGTTTAAGCTGCCCGTGGATGGCGTGATGGCGAGCCATCTAAGCGTCTTTGACAGCTGCCATATGCAGAATCTGTCCTGGCAGTCATCTTCACACTCTGAAGCAAAAGACCAAATAAAGTAAACAACTAAAATATTTATTAACAGCAAACTCTTATCACGACACAGTCTTCAAGTCAAATGACACTTAACCCTTTGGGTACAATAAAGTTGGCCACTTTGATCTGGAGAATAAACAATGAACAGACCTCGAGGATTCCTCCGCCGTGTTCCTCTATCAAAAACATGAACAAGCACATCAGGATCTAGAAGGTCCAAAACTGCTTCTTTTAAAAAGTCAGACATTAAACACAATGGCTTGCTTTTTTTGTGTAGGAACTGAGTCAAGAACAACATTGTCATTTTCAATATTAGATTTTTTTTACATGTGTACATAGTTCTATTTTCGGGCTCTTATTAAGAATGTTCAGTTCATACAGACATGTGTTGGAAAAATAAAAACGTGTGAAGTGAAGTCTGTCCGGGCTCCTCGTCCATTTGCAAAGACTCCTGGGACTGATGCTGGTCTACACTTATCTGGAATTCAAAATTCTTCAGATCTGTCTGGGACACACTGATCAGAAATCTGTATACACAGGCGAGTCAAATACACAATGTTGTCTAATGTTGCCAAACGGTGAAAAGACATTAAACTATGACCAATTATAAAAGGGTTAAGGCAAGAATAGAAAAATAAAGAAATAGTAAAAACAATAGAAATGTTGCTTCTCTGTCATAATCGACATGCAACTCTCAAATCCTAAGAAGCTGTGGTAGTGAGAATTATTCACATAGTCGTACTCTCTTTACAGAACCCTTCACTTTACACAGTATTTACAGCAAAACAGAGCCTATCCCACAAAAAGTAGTCACTGAAATTAACATGTTATTCATGAACACAATGGTAATTAAAAAACTGTATAATTGTATCATATTGTCAGTATGTAAAAACATTTACACAGAGACTTGCAAATAGTGTTGTACAGTAGTCATTATATCCCATATCAAATCAATCAACAGAGCAATCCAAAAACAGCGTTTTCAGTGATCCTTTGTACAAATGTCTGCTTTTGATTGCTGTGTTGATGGGTACAGATTTAATTTACATCACTTGTTTTTCTTTTGTGTCACCGTACTCTGTGCACAGTTGACCTTTTTAGTTTTACAAGAGGCATAGTGACTTTGGAGGACAGTACAGGGAAGAATGCTCAAGTGAGACACAAACAGATGTGGTGGCAAACAAAGACGAGGATATTGTGTTTGAGGGGTCAGAGGGGCGGCACACCTCGCTGCATGCAACTGTCCCCTTCAGAGGTTCAACAACCAGCATTAACTTTCCCAAAGTTACAGCACACAGGGAGGAAAAATATGTTCGAAACACGACCAGAAACAAAATCTAGTGTGACATTATCGTGTAAGTTTAGAACAGGGGAGACTTATTTTAAACTTCAAAGACCAAAGTCACCTAATCAATACGTCAATGTTTTTCCCTTTACAGCTAGTGTAGGCATTGAAGACACAACTGAACGCACACTAGCGGTGAAAATGACAAGATCATTAAATTTAGATTGACTCTTTACCAGAGGAAATTATTGTGATATTGAACCATAACATTCAAGAAGTGAGTCTGCAGAAGTGAGTCATGTCCTGCCTTTAGAGACCTATGGCATGCTCATATTTGTGTTTGTTTCTTGTCACTAATTTAAAAGGTGTTCTACTGTACATGCACTGTTTTTGGCTATGATAGAGTGATGTGGTAGCTAGTGGCTCACGTTAAGTTTTATAGTAACACAAACCACATGGCGAGGTGGGCACAGATGTGAGTTTCATGCCTACTGATAGGTGTTGTCTTAAAAATGTGTCCAAGTTGGTGTGCTTGGATTCAGAGTGTTCCTGACTTTGATACAGAATACTATTTTTCTTAAGAACTCCAGCCGGTTCGCTTTACATAGAAAATGATCTTTGATGAAAACAAATGAAGGTTTCATTTTCACTCTGAAGGATTATCTCAATCTGTGGAGGCAGTTTTTCATTCTGAGGCAGCAAATTGATTCTCCTGGAAGAGGAAGAAAAAGTCCTGATACCTACAACGCTGCTGTTATCAGGTAATCATTTCATGGTTGAAGCATAATTCATGGCCCCAACACGTAGTTCGCATTTTAAAGTTTGCTCTATTTTAACAAACATTTGAGACAGCGTTCAAAATGCCCCCTGGTTGTCTGTAGTGGGAGAAAAAAAACAGACAGTGATGGACACACAGGGTGGTAACAACGAACGACACTTGACGGAAACGTTTTCAGACAAGCTTTTAGATAATGGAGAGAGGTGAGGACGGGGGGACCGCTGCAGCGTCAGAGCTGTGAAAGAGTGAAGTGCACCAGACTCTCTGGCCTTATTAAGCCTTGCCGTCTGTAAACAAATTCAACACTTGGTGACCTCCTGGCATACTCAAATCCAAGCCTGCTTGACATGGCTTTAATTACACCCACCCTCCTGCTCTTTCTCTGTTGGTATCTCTCTCTCTCTCTCTCTCTCTGCTACTCTTTGTGTGCCATCTGCTTCAGAGCTAAGTAGCCCAGGGAGACGCCAGAGAAGTCTGACCCACACGAGCTCTGAAGATTTTAACAATAGCTACGACTGCTGCTTCATCTAGCCTGCAGGGATCTTTTGTTCACCATTGAACTGCTTACACATGCTTTTGATATCATAACTTGTTATGACTGGCAGTCAATCACATCAGAGAGGAGACTCTGAGGCTGAGGGACGGCAGCGTTAATGGCTCAACAGACAACAGCTATGGGTACCACTTTACAATAAGGCTACCTTTATAAAGGGTTTACGAATAGTTAGTAATTCATTTATTAATTAGGTTGTGAACACTTTATAAATCATTAATAAGCTTTTATAAGACATGAGATAAACAGGGCAACTGTGACTGGTTGCTTGCCAAATAGTGAGCCCACATTTATCTATACTGCTAAGCCTTATTATTATAAATGGTCGTGACTCATTAATAAATGGGAATGTGTTTTACACTTTACAAGTCTCCCTTTTGGCAGTTATAAATGTTAGTAAGTCATAAATAAATGGTCATAAAGAGATGCCAAGAAACATCAAGATGAAAGGGGGGGAATCAACTCTGTGAACAACAGATACCAAGGATGCTGGCTTATGAAGAAGACGAAGTAAGCAAAGTAGCCAATATAAGGCTTAGTCATCTTTCCAAATAGTGAGCCTGTGTTGATGTATGAAATCTATTTTATAACTGGTTTATACATGGTTCTTAATGATTAATAAAGTGTTTACAACCTAATTCATAACCTATTTATAAACCCGTTATGAATCCTTTATAAGGGTAGTCTCATTGTAAAGTGGTACCCAGCTATGTCCTAATTCAGAGCCTGGATCTGATGGATGTGACTCACAAAGGCAGGACAGTTAAAGTAACTGAAGGCTGGGGGTTGTTTGAAACAAACCACGGACACCCTCAGTTCTGCAATTACAGAGAGGGGCGAGACAGTGGATTCTACAAATGGGGTTAACAGTGAACACTTTCAGACAACCAAACATGAGAGAAGAAAAAATGGTTTCTTAACAAGATGTGTTCCATTTCTAACACTGAGACACTGCTTGATGGCCCGACAAGCACTTCACAATCAAATCACTGTGACACTTCAAGACAGCACCTCCTTTTCCAGGTGACATGATCTGCCTCACAGAGACCAAAACTAATGATGCGTCCTGGTGCTGCTTGTAAAAACTCAAAGTGCCAGTAACACGTGAAGAATTGAGAACTTCATTATGAAAAGGAAGCATTTCATCCTATGGCCCTGATATTCATAGAGGCCTGAGTGTGAAACGCATCAGACAGAATCTGTACTTTTAGGGCAAATTAATTCAACCCCAACAAGTCGCCTAGTTAAAATAAGTATGATGATACTGTATCCAACGTTCCATTAGACAACTGACTGGTGCACAATGGGGTCCCCAATTCCAGGAATTTCATAGTTACATTTGGAGGATCGTTCACATTTGGAACAGGCCTTGCCCTTTGATATTTGACATGTTTAGATACATAGACATTGCAGGATCCAGTCCCTGAAGTTGAAAAAGCAGACAGCTGCTGAGTGTGGATGGAGTAATGTCGTTGATAAACAGAACTAGATACAGATGAGGTATTTTTCTAGCTTTCCCAAAGTTGTGATATCCTCTTCAAACTATTTTCTGCTTCCCAGAAAACCATATCAAATGAGGGTGGATTACTTTTGTGTTACCACAATGATGAATGTTTTATGACAACTTCTATATTTTGCAACACGGAGAGCCGGAACATCTCATAGTCTATTCTGTTTTGAATCCTTTCCCTTATGACAGCACTTTGATGCTCTGTTTTCAGATTGGAGACATGCTAAACACGCTTCCTTAAGACATTTAGTGAAATGGAAACAACACAAAGACACATACACAACACAGTGACTGTGTGAGAGCAACTATGGCCTCAGTCTCCTTCTGAGACACACACACACACACACACACACACACACACACACACACACACACACACACACACACACACACACACACACACACACGCTCATTCTAACTGCAGCTGTTTGTCGAGTCACGGCATAAAAGCACAGCCTTCACACCCCAGTCTTTCCAGTGCATGCTTGTATTTTCGGTGCAAACACTGGCATGCACAGGTGTGAGCGTGAGTCTGTTATATGAATCCAAAGGGAGCGTCATCAGATGGAGGTGGGGGCGTGGCAGTGAGAGGACAGGACGGGGAGAGCTTTAGTTGTTCTGAAGGCAGTCGAGATCCACCGAGCAGCAAACATTCCCATTCTGAGCGCCGCAGCATGAAAAGACAGGAAAGATAGAGGGTGTTAAATATACTGCAGAGTTTATGATATGCCGTAATGTTGCATGTCACAACACGATTCAGAGTCTGCCTGGCCATAATCATTTGAAATACTTAGACGCAATAGAGGGATCTTGAAATGAGGTCTATCATTTAGTTTGAGGGTCAGTGCACGCATTTTACCAAAGGAAAAACGTTATCTTCTACTAGTCATATCTACCCATTCAGTTTCATGATTATCGGCTATGGCTATGAGATATTCTTGTGCCTCCAAGCAGGGTGACATTTAGAAAAATGAAGAGTAGGGGTTTCCACAGAGATATTCCCAGTTGTCAATAACAGACCTCACTGCAGTGAAACCTTTTTTATAGGAACTTTTTTACTTAGAAATAATCACCAGATATCAATATCTTAGAAGACTCTGTCGCATTAGACTCACTGTCACACTGTCCTCATCACTTGCAGTGAGATATATTTAATATTAAAACATTTTGGAGCACATCAATCAAATATATATATTTTTTAAATGGCACCATTGGGCAATACAAATATAAACCATATATCTTGCAAAAATAATGTTACATGTAGCTTAAAAGGCACATAATAAAGAAAGCTTCCTGCATAATCACATCATGGCAACATAGACATACAATATAAACATGAAGCAATATGTAGCTCAAATGCATTCATCAGGCATAAAGCAGAAATCTGCCGTTCCAAGATTCTTAGCTGAACTGACCCGTAAAGTCAAGGCGAATAGCTAACTGACCGGGCTAATGGAGCCTGCGCATTCTGACTATGGGGGGCTTCAGCTTTGGCTGAAAGCACGGCCCCCCACTGCTCAGAGGAAAATCTCTGTCTTTACTAACAGTGATGCAGCGCACTGAGAGCAGAGTGGGTGATCCCAGGCCTGAGCTCCGACTGTAGCTGTTACCACTCGCTGTGACCCCAGCGTGAGCGAGCACACTACAGCGGCTGGTTAGAACTTTTTGTTAAGCTCAAAGAATTTGACAAAAGTATAGAAAGTTTATTTATGTTACCACTATACGAAAACACCTGCCATGTGATATTAATTATGCTTTTGATTCACATATTCTATGTGCTGATTGAACTTGATGGGCAGAACTGAGGGAAAACAGATTATTTTTTAAATGTGTAGGGAGATGATCTGAGTTATAGTGGCATGTTCCTGACACATTGATTTGCAAAATAAGTCATTTTAAGACTGAATATACTTTCATCATCTGTGCAAATCAAATCAAATGTATTATCATCTTAAAAAAAGACAGACAAGCAGACGTTCTATCACAAATAAACTCACTGCAGCACAGTTTTCAGCTTGAACGCATTTGTACAGTACCAATAACCTATAATGCCTATCATTATTTGTGTCATTGTAAAGGTACAGAGCCATTTTATAAATGACCTAATCTGAATAACGTTTAATTAGCTGCTTTCGATTTTACTACATGTACAGTTGCCTAGGTGCAGAGTTGGAGACATTTTAGATCCGTTGAAAAAACTTTTCTCCTTAAGGGAAACTCAGCAAGAATTATTTCTAAAAATGACCAAGTAAATACATTTGAAGTTGTTGAGGAGGACCCCCTTGAAAATGAGTTATCGAGGGGTTTTTCTAATAAGGAATTTCCAACAATACAAATTGTTTTGATCTTTTAGTTGAACACTGAATTATCGACACTGATTAGACAAATAACGTCATTGTGGTTGTGGCTTTGACCTACCTTACACTCGCAGTTAGTACAGGGTGAGTTGGTCATATGCCATATGTCCCCGCTCAGGCGGACGGCGCCTGCGGGGTCCTGACACGTCTGCCGGATGTCGTACGGCAGGTTGTCTGCCAGGCAGGGGTCTGTGACGCAGCGCGGGCAACACTCGCCCTCCGCCACCGCCGTGTACTCGCACATCAACACGGGGCAGACCAGAGGCCAGCTGTCCACCTCCCCCTCCTGAGTGAGGTAGAGAAAGACAAAGGGGGCGCCAATGTTATTGTGTGTTGATTGTTTTGCTGTGACTCAGCTGATCAGGCTATTTCAGTTACAGCTCTCACACTGATTTGTTGCCACATCGCTAATTAGAGAGGTGATAATTATCAAAGCCTTCAGTGCATACATAATTAGAAGCAGAACGTGTGTTGAACAAAGCCCAGCTCTGAGCCTTGTGTTACAGATTTTTTGTTTTTTATGTAATCAGTTTATTCTAACAAACGACATTCAGGGATTCAATATGAACACACATGTTTGAGCGTGTGTATGTGTTCCTGTGAACTGACCATGCAGCGGCACTGCTGGCAGCCGTACTGCCAGGACGCTCCGCTGCGATAGAGTGTGCGTCCGCTCTGATCCAGACACTGGCTGCTGGGCCTGTTGTCACAGCCGGGACAGCAGAACAGGTCCTCCTCTGGGTCTCCACAGTCACAGGGTCTCCTTCTGCAGTACGTCTGCCCGTCCTGCGGGTCAGAGGGAGGTCACAGCAT
Source organism: Notothenia rossii (assembly GCF_949606895.1). Lineage (NCBI taxonomy): Eukaryota > Metazoa > Chordata > Actinopteri > Perciformes > Nototheniidae > Notothenia > Notothenia rossii. The sequence goes on from NC_136904.1 coordinate 31,004,299, forward strand.
CAGGGGACACACACACTAAAGTCCTGATGGTAGCCTGACTCACTGCAAGTAGCTGACCTCACAGAAATAGCGCAAAAATCCAAATGTTATAGTTAGATTTAAATTTGGTGTAAATACTTGTCTTTAGCATCCTTTTTAATGAAAAATTGTTTTTTAAAAATGATTATTTTTTATTATCCTTATATATTTCCTTTTTTTTCCTACCTACTTTGCAACACATCTTTTTAGATTGTTTATGTTCGCACCACCAGATACCAAAGCAAATTCCTTGTATGTGTAAACGTACCTGGCAATAAACTTGATTCTGATTCTTTGCCTGATGTCCTTGGCTGAGAAGCATTTCTTCATCTTTGAATAGGTAAGGGATATTTACCACAGGGGTCATTGTTACCGCAGTTACATGGTGTTCGGGAAAACACCTATTGCATTAATTACTTTTTAAAAATAGAAACAACACCCCATTTAGTTAATTAGCAACTTTCAGCTCACATGCTCATCAAATAAAGAACACTCATTTGTTAAATACTCAGTGTTTTATAAATACAAAGTCTAAATACAGACACTACCAATATTGGCTGAAAGTTTAGGTGTCGAAAAGGAGTGAGCAGCAATCACAACTATTTGATAATATCTGGGATATAAACCTAATGTGTATAGGCAACTTCATAGGGTCAATGAGAAGACCAAACGTCAGCTATTGTGTGTGAAGCAGTATAGAGAATCATGGATGCTGACACCAGACAAAAAGAAAACAGAAAGCAATACAATTGATAAGATCACAGTAAGCTCTGTTTATCTCTTGTAAAATGTCTAGAGTGGGGGGTGACACAGATGTTGTCACAAGTTTATTAACCCATGGGAACATTTCTCTACCGTTGCATCCCTGGCGGTTAACCCTGCCTTCAAGAGCTGTTGAGAAAGATCCAGCAGTGTGGTAAAAGTGAAGGGTTTAAGGATTCCCTGAAGCCCTGCATGTCTTATCAGAGCCTTTTCATCTTTGAAAAGAATATCATCCTGGAGAGAACACTGAATGCCCCATCAAACAAATCCAACACTTAGGAATATGATCACGGAGCATATCTAAAACCTCTCTCAGATGCTTTTAGTGAGAGCTAGTTGAAGCAATTTGACGCTCCCAAAACACAATTTTTGTATCAATTACTTCCCATTTGTTGAATTCTTTAGGAAAATGTGTTTTTATCACACTTGTTCATGGTAAATGAAGAATACAAAGGGAAATAATACGTTGATAAATTGAAAGGCAAGCGTTGGACACATGAGTATTATGAATAGTACGATGTTAGAGAAAATGCGTTTGTTTGTTAAGGACGTTGTGAGCATACGACTGAAAATAAATCTGACTTTTGTTCTCGTTGAATGCCGACCCAAATTTGTTGTATCTTTCGTTTACAGTGGAGAGATGCGAAAAATAATCCTTCATGAATTCAAGGTAACACAATACGGTGTGAGTATTAGATATACAACAGGGGATTTTGGTGGTGAAGTATTTCTTTGGACACTGGGTCATTTGGGCAGGTATTTCAAGGCCAGCACATCTACGAAATGTTTTAATGTTTTGGCAGCGACTCTCAAATCACAGCATTTCATCAAAGCAGTGACTAAAGCATACATGAGCTAGAAGTTTGGAGTCTGGGTCAAATTGTCTGCCAGAGCTTTTCGAGCCGCCCTGTCCCTGGCTCCGCGTCTCTACCCAGAGAACTTTATGATCCATTTTACTCACCACAGCCAGCACTGTCTGGCCTTGGTGCGACATCGTTATGGAGAAGTAAAAATGTTACATAAAATGGCTATTAGAAATGTATTGGAGCCATAAAATCATTCCATACTATTAAAAGGGCAATACAGAGCCAATGTTTTATCGATGCATATTGTCCTGCTACGGTAGCCGCTCAGTCCCAGGGCAGCCGTACTGATGGCCTTCGTCTTTACAGTTAAGGCCCTTGACTTGCTGGGAAATTACTGCAACTTTTACCGTGCCGGCAAGACGAATGAAGGCAAACTGTTCATTTTAATGACAGGAATAAGACCAGGCGTGAATGCTAAAGCTGCACTGTTGTGCCAACCAAAGCAACATCATTGCAGTTTTAAGTGTCGGCTTTATTGACAACAACTTTATGATCACAGATGACATTCTCTTTAAAAATGTAAAATATGAAATGTTTACAACAAAGTCATCACATGAGGTATTTATCGACTCGCAGGTAATTTGATTCAAGCTAAAACTTTCTTAAATAAAATGTAAGCAATTGCTCCTTGTTAAGGCACATTTTTTAATTCATAACTCAACTTGCCTTTTTATTTTCCCCTGAATAAATTGTTAGTTAAAGTTTGGGAATTTGTTTTGCCATTAAGTTTCAATCTTTAAAGGTCACCTATTACGCAAAATCCACCTTTTCATGTATTTTATACATCAACATGTGTCCCCTCTGTGTAAAGAGATTCTGGAAGCTTCAGGAAAAAAGATTCTCTCACTTTTTGTCCTGATCCATTTATATAAAAACCTGTTTGAAAATGAGCTGATCAGATTTTGGCCACTTTATGATGTCATAACGATGTTTTGGCTTGTGTAACCATTAGTCAATATCCAACCAAGGTACCCCCCCCACCTTATCACCTGAATCTCCTCCTAGAGCACCATAGTGTTCTTTTTAACCAAATATCTCTCAGAGGGTCGTGAGGAGTGGCTCCTTATTTTCCTCTAAAGTAACAGACACTGTTCAGAACTTTTGAAACAGGGCTGAAACAGAGGGGATTATGGGATGCTGCAATGATCTGTTTGGTGTTTCAAGCCAAACACTTCAGAGACATGTTTTGTATACATCTGAGACCTATACTATATTGATGAAAAACTGTGAAATAGGGGACATCCCTACTGTCATTCCTCAGATGCACATGCTTGCAAATCCACAAATGTCAATTATTCCTAACAAATCAAACCTGCTTTCATGGGCAAACACCAATCCGATCGACAGTTTCTTGTGAATCACCAAATAGACTGTACTTTGTGACCCTGATTACCCCTTTCTATCTCTTTCACAAACCACAGTAGCTCAACCTCAGTTTATCTTTACACGCTGGGTCTATTTTGTCTGGAACAGCTCTTGGGTATTTACATATAATTCCCTTGTGAAAAGCAGGTAAATAAACATAACTGCATGGCAAATTATGTATATCAATAGATGAGGACTGAAATGTCATAACTCATGATACACAAGTATGATAATCTATGTTCATATGAAATGGCATGCTGGTAAATTTCCCATTTAGTCATTGAAGCATCATTCATCATTTTATATAAAATAACCCTCTGTCTCTGTTTCCTATTAATCTCAATCACCAAGCTTCACCTTCCCAAAGAAAAACCTGATCAATATCTAACTTTCGTGCTGCCACACCATGCCATATTTAGTCGAATGTAATGACAAACAGATGGAAGCAATGTGGTGCTTTTTCACCTGGGGCTTCATTTGGTCGAGGTTGTTCAAAATATCTAATGTTATGTGTTTGTTTCAAAACCATGCCTCCAATTATTAAACCCCAATCAAGTACATTCGGTAAAGTTGGACCCGAGAAATTATTCTGATTTTTTAGCAACTTGGGTCATTTGTTAGTAGTTTTGGCAGCCCCTTCTAACACTTGTGATATCTTTGTTTTCTCTATGTTAATTGCTGAGCTCTGGGAAGAATGCAACATGACAAGGAAGTCTAACGTCTAGGAAATATGGGCATTCACACGATCATACCGTTTTTGGTCAAACCTATTTGCAAGAAAAAACTAAGGAGTAGAATGAAGTGATTTTCAAATATGTCTGTTGCAAAAATCTATTACCGTAGTTCCCGGTGAACATTTGACTTCATTTGCTTACCGTAGCTCACTACAAATCGCTTTCCTGCATTATTGCATCTGAAATTACTTGCAGCCTTTCTTCTGAGTAGAGTGTCTAAGTTTATCTGGTTAACAGTTGGACTGTTTATCACCAATAACTAACCTATAAAACATTGTTGAAGTGATGTAACCTGTTTCTGATACATTACTTTGGTTGGTCTAGTGATATCATAACACCAAACCATCCATACAACAACACCAAAACAAGCGGTCCTTACCTAAAGTAACCTTCCAGTGAAGAAAACTGTTTTAGATGCAGAAAAAAGGAAAGAGAACTAGCCATGATAAAGAAAAAGAAAAGAAGAAGATTGATGGGTGCTCCATATTTCTTACCAGCCCTGTTCCCTCTTAGCTTTATTTCCCTTTATATAATCATTCATCTCTTCATTGTTTATTCATCTAACTCTTCCATTTCTAAGTCTTTGTCTTTTCATGTGTCTGCTCATACAGCAGTGTTACCGCTTAAAGTCTGCAGGCTTAACATACTCATGGGTTTTCTGAAATTATAGATGTACTCACTATAAAATAATAAAATAAGGTGAATGAATACAGTTTCTTTTCAAAATATCACAAAGTGGCAAGTAATTAACTTCAAAAGAAGAAAGAGAGAATGAATGGATCCTTTCTGTCTTTCATCTGGTCTTTGGATCATTGGTAAGTCAATGCTCTTTTGAAGCTCACATTTCGGATAGCAATTCATCAATCAAAAGATATTGAAAGTATATTGTTGTGTATTTTAGTAATACCTATAAGTAAAAATGCAAAACCTGTTCAACAAAATATGTCACCAATGTTAGTGAGATCTGGTTATGGAAAAACGCTCTGAAAGTTTTATTCTCTGCATAAAAGTTAGTCTGGAACGTTCTCAAAATGGCAAATTCATCAGTATGTCAGTCTGTTTTTGTTGTCGTACACCTTGGTCGCTTGAGGGTTTGGAGTTGTAAATACAAACGGAGAAAGTACAACCTTTCTCCTTGATTGGAACAAGAGTCCAAGAGTCAGGAATGTGTGTGTTTGTGCAATTCTTCGGTACCTTGCAGGAGCATTTAGCACAGCGGTCAATGCTGGGTTTCCAATCCTCTCCGTTGCGTCTGATTCCCTCTTCCTCTGTGCAGTCGCCACCGCAGCCCGGACCAGACATACACACACAGTCGTAGCCTCCCGGGAGGTTCACACACACACTGTCATTCCAGCAGGTGTGTGTCTGCAAACGGCACTCATCAATATCTGGAAGAAAAAGAGTGGGCTTTGGTATATGCTTAACAGTCCCATTCTTCAGCTTTGAAGCAACATACAGAACAAGATACATTTAGCTTTTCTACAATAAAAAAGAGGCAACAGATTTAACACCTGAATCTTTTACATTCATGCTTTAAATGTTCATGCAAGTCAGGACGTTGTAGTGTATTCCATTGTTTTTAGTTATCTTTCTAGAAAAAGACCTCCATTGATTTGAAAATACAAAACAGGTTGTGAAATTAAACATAAAAAGGGACGGATATTGCAGCCCAATAGTTTTTTTGCAACTGATGATAAATGTATTGTGGTGTGAGCTATTTCCTTTTAAGTCTAAATTGTTGATTGCAACATTGGAGTACTTTGTATTTCTGTAGCTCAAATAGGGCCCGAAATTATTACCAAGCGCTGCGCTCAAAGTTAAAATGATTTTCCACTTTGACCTTGTTTACCACAGACTTTTTGCCGTTCAACCAATAAGAGGAAAGCTGTGTGTAGCGCCTCAATCTAGCAGGGGACATATAGGAGCAAGACTAACGAGATGTTTTTGTCACATGGCAATGTATTTTAATGATTCATTATTGCATGGTTTTAAGTCTGTATGTTTTATACCTTTTTATTGTGTGATTTTACTCTGAAATGTGTTTGCCTTTTTAACTGGTTTTAACTTCCTGCTGCATGCTTTCATTTTGAAATGTTTGGATTGGCCTTGCCATGCTGATTAACAATGAGTGACCACACCTGGAGCCAATTTGCACCAACAGCCCTGCCTATAAATGGAAGGAGAAGCGTAGCAGAGGACAGACTGAGGCCGTTTCTCAATGTCGAGTTAACCTGCTGCAGAGCCACTATTTCAAGTATACTACGTCATCGAGTGGCGAAGGACTGTTTAAATGCATGTTAAATGCCCAGCATTCTGCGCCACTCTATGACGTCACGTAGTATACTTGAAATAGTGACTCTGCAGCAGGTGTACTCGACATTGAGAAACGGCCTGAGACTGGGAGAAACTGAAGGAGACAGCAGAGGCACAGGCAAACAAGGGATTAAGAGATCACGGCAGTCCAAGAGAGTGTCGACGGAGCACCTTTACAGCTCTGGAAAGACTCTGGTGTTGAGAAAAGACTTTAAACATTTGAATTCTTTGTATTGTTTTAACTGCGTTTAATTGTATTTTAAAATAGCTTTAGACTATCTTTTTAATGAGATTATATTTTAGACAGCTCTGATTTTAGTTTTCTTAGTAAAGTTGTTATGTTCTCCTGAACACATTATTGAGTTAAAATCTTAAACTTAGTAGTTGGCTCCTTGATTACCCAGTTTCTCTCTCTACCTGATTTAAAAGAACCCTTTGCCCTCCTTTACATTTTCACATCTGGTGGAGAGCAAAGAGCAAAGGCCTGTGAGTCCAGCTTGAGGGTTTGAAGAAGACACACTACATTAGTATGGAAGAACCAATAGGCAAAATGCTGTAAATACACATATGATTTTCATGTATAACTTTTTCACACAATATACTAAACAAATTGCCTGTCAAATATAGATGGTTTGAATCATACTGGATTAGTTATCCCTGGCAATATATTTTTGGAGAAATGGACATTTGTCATTTAGCAGTTGCAATGCAAATGCAGCACAAGATGAAACTACAGTACCTATGCCCAGGGAAAAGGGAACTTTGTAAAGTCTGTGGTGCACATTTACCGGTACTTTTAATTACACTGTCCTCACATAATGAAGCCCTGCAGGTATCACGTTTAACATTTGTTATATTTGTATTGTGAACAAGCTAATATTTTTGCCCTCGAGCCATGCCTTCAAATTAATTACATTCAGTTGTTGGTATAAGCAGAAATTACTGGTTGCTGTGGTCAGTGATAACCGCAGCTTTGCACCTCCGTTTTAGTTTCTTCAATTTGCTTAATCAGTTCCTGTAAATTACTGTGTGTAGGATTCTTCTCCGCACATACATTGCACAAATGCTGTTGTGTATGATGCACTGCAAAATAGACATTACATAACATGACATGACATGTCATGTCACTTGTTAGATGCTTTTATCCAAAGCGACTTACATACTGTGGACAATCCCCACAGGAGCAATTTGGGGTGAAGTGTCTTGCCCAGGGACACAACGACATGCTGACTGCAGTTGGACTTGAACTTACTATCCCCTGATTCGAAGTTCAGCGCACTAAGTTCAGCACACTATCCCACTGAGCCACAGCCTCCCCAAGACTATAAGCAGTTGAGATTTGTGGATATACTGTATAGTTAAACTTTTGCTATTAATCACATTACATTGTCTGTCATGCACATGTTTAACGTCATTCAAACAAGTAATTGCATTATCATTTGACAAGAGATAAAACAGTTTTATCACTTTTCCTCTCTTCAAACTAATCAAAACAAAATGAGCAGAGGGGACAGATGGCATCTTCTTTGCTAAAGACTGTGCCGAAAGTCTCTCCCTAACTTTCATGAAGCCATGACAATTTACTCTCTTTATCCTCACTAAATGTTGGAGGAAAAGAAGAAAGTTCATTCGACATTAGCTCTGCTCTCCCCTGCCTGCACCTGCTGCCTACAGACATTGATCACCCCCCCCCCCCCCCCGACACTGACAGCAGGCCACTGGTGTAGCATGAACAAAGGCCCCGAGGAGAAAACCGAAAGCTTATTTTAAAAAGGATTGGAAATTATGTTTTTTGTGTGGTTTCACTCCAAGCACACAGTGTGAGCAACACGGTCAACAAACCCATTTATTTTGTACACTGTTAAGTGAGATGGAAAACTGTTGGGACGGAAAAAGATTGATTTCCACACCTCCCTGTTTTCCTGCCGATACAGTGCCTTTAGGTTTTATAGCACAACATTGCATGGTAGCAAGTAAAGGACATAAACAGACTGGGCTCAACTAGAATGTGTCTATAGCTTTACTTTGTCACTGTTGTATTTTGAGCTGTTTGAAAATATTATTTTTCAAAAACTGTCCGATTTCACGCTCTGTCTGAAATGCTGAATCTCTGGTTCAGTCTGCCAAATCCTTCCTCTCGAAAAAAACTCATACTTCGGTTAACTCGCGAAAAAAATATGATACTCCTTTGCAAACGTAGTTATAAAGTACTGAGATGTGGGGCTTAGTAGATTTAAAAGTTTGTGATTCTTACAGATATAGACCAAACCAATAGACAATAGCCTCAACCCCAAGAACAAATTCAAAAAGCTTGGTAGCTGAATTCGTAAACAACTTGTTTAAACAATGTAATGTTATGGAGGGAAAACCCAAGGCAGTAAAGACATGACTTGAACTAATGGATTCTTACATAAAACTGTTAAGAGCCTCTGGCAATGACTGCCCACACTGTAAACACCACACACCATAAACTTTAGTTTTTCTCCAGTTGAGAATGATGAGTGGTATCTGGCAGGCAGACACTCTGGGTGGACGTTAGAATTGGCCGATGCTGTGGCCACACTAGTAAGAACAATAGACAGAGCTGAATAAACACACTAATTGGTTGCAATATCACGTTTGCTGGATACAGACATAGAGAAAGAAAGAGGTAAACAGTTCAGCCGGGAATGTATTGTGCCCAACCATTTGCATCCCCATCAGCCAGTCAGACGTGCTGCTCCTCCGCTGGTGAAGGATTAATGCTCTTCATGCTACATTCACCACATTCAGCCACAAGCTGCTGCTCGCAGATGAAGCGTACTCTTACATGTAGTGTGTGAAAGACAGTCTAACAACCAATCACAAAGCCCTTCGGAGAAACCAGCTGAGCACAGCCAAGCAAATAAAGAAAATTACACACACACCTACATGTACGGTTACACATGGGAGAACTAATCCTTATTCACACAGGCATAGATACACACCCCACAAATAAATCCCTGTGACAGATGTCGGTAATTAGAAGGCAACCGAAAGCTCAGTATTTGAGGAATTTAAATCAGAGTTCTTTGGTATATCTCCAGGCAGCCCATATGGAAAGGTCATGTATATGACAGCGAGAGAGAAAATGATGCACGCACGCAGTTGTGCAGCGAGACAGTGGGGGGGGGGTTTATGGTGTATTATCTTCATCTTTATCCACAATCTGTTTATTAAAGCCACCTGTCTCTCCCTAAGGCATTAGACATAATAAACGTGTTTTGAGATGCAGCCCATGCAGCGCTCAGTCAAAGTAATGAAGGGAAAAGGACTGCTGCTTTCAGCTCATCTACTCCTCAACACAACAGTATGCAGAGCAACACAACGCAACATGATAAGGGGAATGCATTGCGGCATAGAACTATCCTGAATAAAAACGAAGGCTCTGGGTTATTCTCAGTTGGGAGCAATTGAGAGCGCTTTGGAGCATGATTTTCAGTCAGCTGTTTAACTTTAGCACCAAGCTAGCTTCTTCCTATTTTGGTGGTATGTTTCTCACCATAGGAAAACAACGGCACAGAGAGCACGTATTATATTTTACATATTTTACATCCACCTTCTGTATATCACTGCAATCTCTCAACCTGTCTTTCTTTTATCTGTATTTAAATCTGCTTTTCATAAACCACAACTCCAAAAGAGAAGAAGGTGCTTTATTCATTGTCACTGGATTCATCTACAAATATAACACCTTCTAAACGACAATGTTCTTTTACAACCTTATATCATTAATATCTTCCTTCTAGAATCATCTACAGAATTCAGTCTGCTCTGTAACGACCTGTCTATAGTGATCTTATTTCCGTTTGTTTAAATTTGTGTGAGATTTTTACCACTTATTTGTACCCATTGACTATGCTTCTTATGTGTAAAAATGCATTAAACATGTGGGGGATAAAAACAAAAACTGGAAGCACGGATATTCTGTTCAACATAAAGGTATAACCCAAAGTGGAAGAGCGCATTTCATCACTTACAGATAAAAGACTATTTTAGATTCATGTGTCACCCAGTGGGAATCCTAAAAAGTAGCACACCCAGTTGCTCCTTGTGCCTAACATGAATTATCACCTACACTAGCACAAAATGCTCCTTTCATTTGACAAAAATCCAGCACATCCTTTAAGTGGAAGGCCCTTTTCACAGCAAACACATTCACCAACTCTGAATAATTCCCACATTTGCTGTGACCGCAAAACACTGGATATAATAAATTGTCTTCAGCAACTCATTACCCTTAACAGGTTCTGTTGTGTTTTTCAGAAAATAGTGTGTGAAAGTGATGCTTTTCGGATGTTAATTTGAATCTGGAAGTTAAACTAAAACTAAGGAAACAAAGCCAATTATGTGCACCGCTATACATCACACGGACAAAGACACTGCTTTGACAATACATTATCCTCCTCCATCTGCCCACTAACTCTCAACCTTCCTGCTTTCTACTTCTCACAAACCTTAGGCCAACATGAAGCCGCTGATACAGTTAACTGGCTGACGCTGCTTCTCTCTACTTTCATCCGTCTCTCTCATTACCAAATGCTACTTTCTGTTTGGTTGACTCATGTGAGTGGGTTGGAGGGATATTGTGGAGTGGAAACATCCTGGTAAATTGTCATTCGTACTTATGTCCCCTGCTGGCTGCCAGCTTAATACTGCAAAGTGGGGGGAGAAAAGGTTGGGGTTTCACTGTAACAACTTTAAGCACTTTTCTGGTTAAGATGTGACACACACAATATGACACACTTGTATCAATGTATGCTGTAACGTCTTTAAAAGCAATGTGGTTAATGGTATCTCTCAATGACTTGCTCATAAATGCTTTCACTCATTACATAGTAAAATCATATTCCCTGTCATGGATAGGAATATGTATGCTTTTGGTCTCAGTGTTAATTTCCAATTAGACTTCTGACTGATAAGTGAGGTCTTCATTTGAGTCATTTGCTGCAGACATGAGTTATATGTTTATTTGTTTATGTAATTACAACATCTTTTAAATCATTCTGATTGGAAACTTCTTTGTAGAAAAACAAACAATGTGAAAAAAATGCTTTAGTCTTAGCTGTCTGCACACACTTTCAATGTGCACACAACCATTGGCCTGGTGCAATGGAATACAGTATTGGACCTGACCAAAAAGAATAATTTTGAATTGTCCATGGACTCTTCTCAGACCATTACCGCAGCATAATCCTCTCTGCCGTTGATTTGTGTGTTTAATATGTTCCAAGCATTCGATGCTTTGCCAATAATTTGCTAAATACGCAACTTCTGGAGGAGCTTAAGAGCCATAAAGTGACACAAAAGTAGTAAGGTTAGGAAATGACTGACCAAAAATGGCAGGAATTTGAATTTACTTCAGAAATAATTGTTGACACTTTATTTCACCATCGCTCTGGAGACCATTAAGGTCGAAAACACATGAGCCCTCACAGGATGGACTCAACTACAAGGGCTGCGTTTTTGACACCCTGCAGATTGATGTTTTTCCTTTGATATAACCAATAAGTGAAATCACTATTTCAACTTCTATCTGTGATACTCAAGATGTTCTGTAGTTAGCATTGTGACATTTTGATTATTTTTGCCATGTTTTTTCAACACTGACAGAAGAGAATAAGAGTTTTTTTGAATGTGCACAGTCATTCCCTCAGCAGGACTCAAGTGTTATTTTAAAAAGTTAAAACAGATCATGGGGACAAGATTGGTTTCTTAACTCATCGTTTGATGTAGACATGAACTCCATCATTTTTACATTATCGAATTATAAAATGATAAATAGACCCAAACGATTCCTGCTGACTTCTAATTTCCACTTTGTCACTAACATTTTAGCCAAGACGATGCCAGAATGAACAGCCAGGCATTATAAGACGTGGACATCATCAGACATTATTCATTCAGAGCCTGTGTCCATTTAATGTAATGTTTTAGTTGTGAAATTATATTGTATTCATGTTTAACATATTAAGGAACACTCCAATTCCAAAATGTGAATATTACCAAGCCATTTTAAAAATAATATAGGTTATTGCAATTGATTTATTGAACATATATAGTTCAACTGAATTAATTATTGCGACAGGCCTTCTAACAACTCTGAATTGAGAATGAACAGGAAATCTGAGGATGGAAACATTCGTAAGAGACAATTTGAGTTGGTGACTGAGATGCTAGTCTGACATATGCGGTCCGTCTGTCTATCACTTTCCATAAGAATTACATTTGCGTGAAACCAATTTCGGAGGGAAGCTTCTGAAATCATACCTCCCTCTCAAAGTAAATCATTCCAAGGCGAGCTGCTGATGTAGCATTTATATTTAAATGTTAAGTGAAAGCGTTTCATTCAGTCAAGCGGTCCTGTTTGCTGCATCTATTACAGTTTTATATTAAGTGCTATAGAAAAAAAATAAAAGCAGTGCCTTGGATTTTTTGAACGATATTTATTATTCTGAGGTCCTGCTCTCCTGCAGGCAGATTGTCATCTGCCATATGCTGAACCACTGAAAATCGTGATGTGCGGGTAATGTATGTGCCAGGGATGCACGATATTGGTTTTTTGAAACCGATACCGATACCGATAACTTCCTGCTTCTCAAGACCGATACCCGATAATAATATACATATATATATTAAATGTACCTGTAGTTTTTGCACACCTGGTGGTAAAAAAAAGACTAGTAGTGAGCAAATGACATGAGCATTACTACTATGAACAAAACAAAGCCAAGAACAGTTTTGACTCTTCAAAGTGACCATATTTATTTTCCCAAATAAAAAGCCCCGGTCCCTTTGCAGCTGGCTTTGGATTCGCCGCTAGTTTAGCAGCGCAGGCGTCTTCGTACGCTATTAACACACCATCGTAGCGATGGCGATGTTTCAGGTGACTAATCAGGTTGGAAGTATTATAGCTCGTTGCCTTTTTCCCTCCTCGTGGAACTTCTGCATTGAATTTGTTAATACAAATAGCAAGCAAACTATCTAACTCTGAAACTTTGAAATAGTCACATACTACCGACGACATGTTTGTTTAATGTCCCGGCTTCACGGCCGCACACCATTTACGTCACAGCCAGGCATGAGTTAGGGAGCGCTTGATTTGTGAAAAACTCCCCTCTTCCTAAACCAATACCACAGTACTGGCAAAACGGGAGGAGCCGAGTGAAAAACAAGTGCCCCTCATCCCAATCCACCCACACCGCAGTATTTTTTTCTTTTTTTTTACCCAAAAAATATATTGTATATTATCGGGGCTATTAATACTTTTATCGGGTTTATCGGGATGACGTCATAATTCCTATTATCGGGCCGATCATTATCGTGCACCACTAGGAATCAACAAGCTGCTGTACTTGTGCTGATCTATGGAAAATATTTCAGCACAGAAATACACAAAGACAGTTGCAATGGTAAACATTTGACCATACGTGCGGGAACCTGTTTTCAGTAAGGGCGTCTTACCAGATTTGGAAAACAAATACATTTCCTTTAACTAAATCTGAAACATTCCTGGAAATAAAAAAACAGTAGGATAAACTGATCAAAATGATCAATGTTATTTGATCAACATACTTAGCAGCATCTGAGCGGCTCAAATCTGCAAAACTGATAAAAAAAGTACAACAAATCTTTGTATTCAACATTTCAAATATGTTTTGTTTCAGATAATGTAGAAGTCCTCAGTATTGAGTTTCTGTTTTTCATTTCCTAACCTCCACAGGTTAATTGTGGGTGAGTTGCCGCACTGTTGGACACCGAGCTCCAACAAAATAAGAAACATAGATTTAGCAGGGGAACAGTTTCCAGGCAACGTAAAAGAAAAACAGCTTATAATCGTGCCTGGAAATGTAAAGACATGCAGGATAATACTTACTACAGGACTTTGTTCATAGAGCATAATGTGATAGTAGAATAAAAAATCTGACCGAGTAGCATTACAGATATGGGGGGGAGATAAGCAGCTGAAATATTATTGACTTCTCTCTGCTCGTGTTTCAGTTATTGCTCTATTGTTCCTCATGAACCACTGTGTTATAAACGGGGGTAAAAAGCTACCAAATTCATTTATTGAATTTATGTACTTAAGTACAAATTGAAGGTACTTACGTGCATTCAACTTGAGTATTATCATTTGTTGCCACTTCAAATTCTTCTCCACTACAATTCAGAGGCAAATACTTTATAGTCAATTTTAAAGCTTTAGTTTACAGTTCATCATATACAGAGTACCAATTTACTTTATATTTTTCTTTATGTGGGAATTTATGGTTTTGTGGGAGCGCCTGTGACTGAGGGGCGCATTTCAACATCTTCAAGCAGCACAAGGCTAACGTGGGTTTCTCATGAATATCTCATTAGGGTCGTGTGTGTGGGATACACAGCGCATGTTAGATCCCCAGCTGTGAAAGTGTGAAGACCTCTGATTATCCTGCTCGTTAGCCATGGTGATCCGATAGTCTGTGGGGGCCGTAAGCAATAATACCCCAGGGGCCCAATCGATCTGTTGAGCTGATGCCAGTGGACCTAGCGTTTTTATTTATATTTAAAGTCTATTTTTGCAGCAATATGCACATAAACGCAATGTTTATATATATATATCTATATAAATATAGATATACATATATATGATATATTTCAGGGTTCTATGATTATGTTACCACATAAATTGTTATGTTATTTTATTTATATTCTCATTATTTGACATTTATTTTATTGTCCTCAATGGCCCTTTTTCTCCTTATTATTTATTTTACTCATAGAAACCATTAATATTATATTTCATTTGTTTTAATCTCGTCTCATTCCTGCTGACCCACTCCTGCTGCCCAAGTGGAGTACCCTATGTGCTTAATCTTTAGACCCCATCTTCCACAATAATCCCATAATTTTCTTTCTAAATGGAGCAAGCCTATAGAATAATGAAGGGAGAAACTGAGAAAACTGAGTGGGCTTGACAACCAGCTGGATGGCATATTAAAGCACACATATATCCATATACTGTATCATCAAGCCAGCATCTGTTTTCATACATGCTATATTTTCAAAGAGGATAAATGAGACAAAGAATGGCAATCAAGTTATGATGTAGGAGACCAGACATAAAAGGGACCTGAAGAGGAAGCCTCGCAGTGACAGTATTCATAATTCATGAGCTTGTGAACACAGAAATAGGGGGATAAGCAAAGCAATTAAGAGGTGCGCTCAGGCACTGGTATTTCAAGCAGTGATAAGGATGTTTACAATGCAATGTATGCTTACCAATGCAGGATCTCCCATCGAGCAGGTAAGAGCCATTGTCATGGAAACCACTTCTGCACTCACAGTGGTACCAGCCGGGCAGGTTGACACAGCGAGAGTGATTGTGGCACTCGATCAGGCCCTCTGCACACTCGTCAATATCTGAGGAAACAAAAACACACAGCAGCGTCAGCATCAGTCCAAGTTATTTTCAGAAACTTAAACTTGAAACTTCAGCTTCTTCCTCTCTTTCTTGTTTGCCTGTCTTTTGATCAGTGTCTTTTGATCAGATACAACAGCAGAATTTGATCAAATCAGAGCGAAAAACTGCCGCCACAACAGATGAGCTGGGTCAGCCACTTCCCACATTACCCAACACAAAACATCTCAGCAGCTCTGTCTGCCGCAGCAGGAATCAGAGTTTATTGGAAATCAAACCATTTTACAGCAGAGTTGTTTCCTTCCTGAACTTCTCTTTTCCACATCCTGCTATTTCAACTCCGCTTGCTTTGTTTCTGGTGTGTGGCGTGCATACATATGACCAGCCCAGAGGCGTTAGGTCCTCGCTACTTCTCCGGGGAGCAAATCCCTCTCATCCATTATGTATGGAGTGAGCTTTGCTTCTCATATGCAGC
The DNA here is from genome assembly GCF_949606895.1 of Notothenia rossii. Lineage (NCBI taxonomy): Eukaryota > Metazoa > Chordata > Actinopteri > Perciformes > Nototheniidae > Notothenia > Notothenia rossii. The sequence continues at coordinate 31,020,250 of NC_136904.1, forward strand.
TCTCTAGCTTCTGGCTGCATAAGACCTGACCTGAGCACACACCCTGATGGTTTAAGCCTGACCTTCAGTCACACCTTCATTCACCTAGAAGCAATCAATAGCAAATAGGGGAAAAGTATAAGGACTGTTTGGATAGGATCATGTTTAATGTTGTCGTTGAAGAGGGGAAAGCCCACATTTTTCAAGCAAATCGACAATTAAATGTGTAATAGTTTAACCAGCAGGCACTGGTCATGGTATGTAATGGATCCTAAGAGTATTCATGTACAGTATTGTGTCAAAGCAGTACCGTATTGTGTCAAAGCAGTACCGCCAATAGTGCAAGGAAAGCTACATCTTGGTAACAAACAAGTTCAAAGCTTCTAATTTCTTAATCTCCCCACGCACCCGGTTACGGGGCCGAAATCGCGTCATTTGCAGGAAACAACGTCTAAGGAACCTTCATATTTAATAAACTAAGAATTATTTATATCCATATAACGGAAAAAAACTAATTTAACTGATCTTTTTCATTTCTTTTCTTAAAAAAAACAAAAAAATGCTAACACTGACCCTCTGAATTAGCCCCGAGCGAAAAATGCTAACCTATTACTTCACCGAAAATCACTCCTAGCACCATTATTACTAGGGGTGCACCGAATGGGAAATTCTTGGCCGAAAGTGATACCGAAAATAGGAAACAGTTGGCCGAAAACCGAATGCCGAAAGGCCGAAAGTGATTAATAGAAATATATATATATATATATATATATATATATATAATGTATACATTTTTTACCAATGTTGTTCAGCTACCTGATTATGGAAAAAGACATGATTATGGCAAAACTTAACTTAAATAATAATCACTATTATGGGTCCATAAAACATTTATTCAGCACTTTTGAACGCATACAGTACATTAATTCCAAGTCAAGTGCATTTTCTTTTCTCTGTAGGATAACTTCAACAAAGTGCATTCAGAACAAAGCCAAGTTGCTTTAAAACTGCATAAACATCTAGGCCAGTAGGCCTACACCAAAATAGTGTAAATAAAGACTGTAACAGCCAGGGCTTCAACAACAACAAATGCACCTATAAGTTTGGTAAGCTAACGTTTTGTTGTGATGACGTAATCAAAACACAACGACAGGCACGGCGCGCGACGATGCTCGCGGCTGGCTCACAGCCAACATGTCTGCCGCTTGGAGATATTTAAAAATATCAGAGAGAGAGGCGCGGATTGCGATTTGTAAAACGTGTTCAGTTGACATTTCTCGAGGGGGGGTAACTGCAAAGACTTTCACCACTTCGGGATTACTCCACCACTTGAAATCAAAACACCCGGACAAATATGCGGAGTATGATCAACGTCACTCTGTTCTCTGACATTCGGTGATATTTTTTTGGCCGAAAGCCGAAAGGGCCTTTTTAACCATTTTCGGCCGATAATTTTCGGTGGCCGAATATTCGGTGCATCCCTACTTATTACTTATCCTAGCTGCACATCCAACACATCGTTTATGGTCGTAAGGAGACACAGAATCTATTGGTACCCACCTCGACACTCAAAGATTACAAATTCGTGGAGAAAATAACAAAAACCTACATCAAAACATGTGGCGCTAGGTAGCCAAAAACGCTAACATGGTTTACCTTGGTCTTTGTCTGGTCAAAACTGGTCTTCAATGGCATTACAACGATGGTGCAGTAATCCAATGTGTCTGTGTCCCCTTTGAAATGTTCTGATAATCCATAAGCAATAAAACTGCTTTTCCGTTTCCAGATATCAGAGCTCTGCAGCAAGATTGAATGTGCAGATACGCCAGGTTTTTTTTAACATGACAGTCTATGGGACAATTTCCCTTTGATTCTATTGGCTCTAAAGGTCAGGAAGATATGTCACATGTCAAAATCGAGGAAGGGGGGCCAGAGATATGGAAAATCCACCCAAATGGCCCCAGAAGAGGTTTTCTTTGCTAAATCTGTCTAAAAAGGTAAAATATCACTTGTTTTGCATCAATCTTGATACAGGGTACTTATTATATATTGTACTTTGGATTCCTAAAGCTTTTAGTCTACTAACCCATCATCTAAGGTTAGTTTTCACTATAAGTACAAAATATCTTTTGGACGGACACTATAATTTACAGTTTTTTACCATGTTCAATCTGAATTTTCTTTAAAATAAAAAACATCTATATTGATTCTGACTCTTCTACATCCAACTTACAGGTTTATCATTACTTTGAGAAAAAAGATTATTAATTTAACCCTTTTAGAAGGGAAGATATGGTCATTTTTCTGGGCATGTCATTTTCGAGCCTGAAACCTGAAAAACGGGCTTGGGGCCTCTGCACCATCGTGAATGACAGACGTCTGAAAATGTAAAGTATATTTCTTGTCTGCATCAGTTTCTTTATTTTTTTTTATGCGCTTCAAGACTCTGTTGAGTTCGGCTTCAATAAAAATGTATAACATAAAAGCGGACACATTTTGGCTATTTCAGTAGCTGTTCTCTGCTTTCCGTCATTACTTTAATAAGGACAGATCTCTTTGCTGAATATATTTGCAGTTGTCAGCTTGCGGAGCTTGTTATGTATTTCAAAAGAAAGTAAATGCTATTCATGCAGTTCGCCGATATGGATGCATATTTTCGACATGAGGGAAGGTTGTGTGTTTTATCTCCCTTTTTCCTTTACACCTTCACACTGACTTTTACCACTGCAGACAGCTATCTGATGGGCTGAAAATGCTTAAAGACAATACATATAAATAAAACAAAGAGATTTTGATCTTCTAAGTAAAGTCTTGGTCAGATAAAAAACAGGCATATTCTCCAAAAGGCTGTGTGTTGGTCTGTGGACATATTTGTATGATTGTGATAGAATCGCAACTGTAATAAAACAAACCGACGTGAGATTAAAAAGAAAGCTGTCTTTGAAATGGACTTCAATGCCCAATTAAGGGTGCCAGCCCCTGACCTCTAATTCCATTTGAAAATGGTCTTTAGTTTGAGAATACATTTAGTTTTAGTTGAGTTAGGGTAGACAGAGATTCATATATTCTTATTCTTATTATTATATTATTCTTCTTATTATATATTCTTGAATCAAAATGTTCTGCAAAGGTTGTAATACTTGCTATTTGGTCATGAATATCTGCCAGTCATCCTTTTAATCCAATCAGTAAGTAAATATGTAACACAAAAAAACCTATATAACAAATTAATACAAATGTTATTTTTAAACGGTTTATCCATTCATGGGATACATAAATACTACAATTAATAATATATATATATATATATATATATACAGTGGGGCAAAAAAGTATTTAGTCAGCCACCAATTGTGCAAGTTCTCCCACTTAAAAAGATGAGAGAGGCCTCTAATTGTCATCCTAGGTACACTTCAACTATGAGAGACAAAACAAACAAAAAAAGAAAAAAATCCAGAAAATCACATTGTCTGATTTTTAAAGAATTAATTTGCAAATTATGGTGGAAAATAAGTATTTGGTCAATAACAAACAAACAAGATTTCTGGCTCTCACAGACCTGTAACTTCTTCTTCAAGAGCCTCCTCTGTCCTCCACTTGTTAAATGTATTAATGGCACCTGTTTGAACTCGTTATCAGTATAAAAGTCACCTGTCCACAACCTCAAACAGTCACACTCCAAACTCCACTATGGCCAAGACCAAAGAGCTGTCAAAGGACACCAGAAACAAAATTGTAGACCTGCATCAGGCTGGGAAGACTGAATCTGCAATAGGTAAGCAGCTTGGTGTGAAGAAATCAACTGTGGGAGCAATTATTAGAAAATGGAAGACATACAAGACCACTGATAAACTCCCTCGATCTGGGGCTCCACGCAAGATCTCACCCCGTGGGGTCAAAATGATCACAAGAACGGTGAGCAAAAATCCCAGAACCACACGGGGGGACCTAGTCAATGACCTGCAGAGAGCTGGGACCAAAGTAACAAAGGCTACCATCAGTAACACACTACGCCGCCAGGGACTCAAATCCTGCAGTGCCAGACAAGTCCCCCTGCATACATGTCCAGGCCCATCTGAAGTTTGCTAGAGAGCATTTAGATGATCCAGAAGAGGATTGGGAGAATGTCATATGGTCAGATGAAACCAAAATATAACTTTTTGGTAAAAACTCAACTAGAAGTGTTTGGAGGAGAAAGAATGCTGAGTGGCATCCAAAGAACACCATACCTACTGTGAAACATGGGGGTGGAAACATCATGCTTTGGGGCTGTTTTTCTGCAAAGGGACCAGGAAGACTGATCCATGTAAAGGAAAGAATGAATGGGGCCATGTATCGTGAGATTTTGAGTGACAACCTCCTTCCATCAGCAAGGGCATTGAAGATGAAACGTGGCTGGGTCTTTCAGCATGACAATGATCCCAAACACACCGCCCGGGCAACGAAGGAGTGGCTTCGTAAGAAGCATTTCAAGGTCCTGGAGTGGCCTAGCCAGTCTCCAGATCTCAACCCCATAGAAAATCTTTGGAGGGAGTTGAAAGTCTGTGTTGCCCAGCGACAGCCCCAAAACATCACTGCTCTAGAGGAGATCTGCATGGAGGAATGGGCCAAAATAACAGCAACAGTGTGTGGAAACCTTGTGAAGACTTACAGAAAACGTTTGACCTCTGTCATTCCCAACAAAGGGTATATAACAAAGTATTGAGATGAACTTTTGTTATTGACCAAATACTTATTTTCCACCATAATTTGCAAATAAAGTCTTTAAAAATCAGACAATGTGATTTTCTGGATTTTTTTTTCTCATTTTGTCTCTAATAGTTGAGGTATACCTAGGATGAAAATTACAGACCTCTCTCATCTTTTTAACTGTGAGAACTTGCACAATTGGTGGCTGACTAAATACTTTTTTCCCCCACTGTATATATGTTTACGTTGTTGTAACTCATTTACAGTATATTTTGTTAGTCAGTGTACACACACTTAAAAATGTACACATGTTTATCTCTGTACAGATAAAAAAGAGAGTCAGGTTGAGTCGCTTAGCATTTTGTGTTGAGGTTGTGTTGTTAGCCTGTTGGTAATAAGACGTGACAGCTGCTTGGGGGGGCTGCCCTCTGTCAGCCTCTCAGGTCAGAGATCTGCTCAGAGCTACACCAAAAGATTCCCTCTCTGACATCTCACTGAAACACACCAAGATTAAAGGTGACTGGTGGCGGAGAGTAGCTAACCCTTCAACAAAAGAGCAGTGCTGCGCGTGTGCCTGAGAAGGCATACGTCTGCGTGCTTGGGCCTGTTGCATGGTGGCATGGTTTCCTTGAGATCCAATCCATCAATAACTTACTCAACCCAATTTATTTCAACCAAATAACTTTTAATACTTCCGATATCTTTTTTTAAATATATGTAACTGTGATCCAGATTTAATTACAAAATCTATTAAAAGGGGCCTTCCTCTGGAGGAAACTATGGGATTTCAGCCTTTGCAGAGCCTTTACATGCACACAAACCTATTTAACACACGACAGAAAGGGGGAAAACCCCAAAAAGCATAATAGGGCCTCTTTAAAGAACAGAACTTCTCAAATTGATTCCATTGGCTTCACAATCCTCAATTCACGATGAACGATTGTTCTTGCATTTCTACTGTAGACTTATAAATTGAGATGGGATTCATTTAGATCCCATCACTTTTCTGCCAACATGAGAGGATTTTGTTCTGGTTTGCACAACATATATTGTTTATGGCACAATGATTTAATCAAAATAAGAGAAGATTAGTTATTCATTAAATGTATTCCTTTTTAATAGCTGACATTCAAACTTTCAATTTAGGCATATTTTAGACTACAAATTCAGTACACTGCCCTGCTTTGCAAAAACAAATAAGTATGTTCTTGTTCTTGAAGATAGAGCATTGGAAGGGGAACATAAATAATGTCTGGCTGGATATCTACATGGCCAAACAAAAGGTGCCTCTGCTGCACTCCTTCCTAATAACCGTAATTCTGCTCTACACTCCAACACTGTCCATAATTGACGAAAAGTGACAAAAGGTTTTTCACTGCAACCACTTTAACTGCAAGGTATTTTAAGAGCTGCAATTCTTCTTTTCATCTTAAATACATTTTTGAATGGAAAATGAAAATGTTCAACATTTATTTCATCTGCTTTCTCTTTCTCTCTTTCATCTATCTTTGGCTTCTCTGTAAGTCACAGAGGATAGTGACACACATTTCACAGTTTGGACTCTCTACAGATCTGGAATTAAAAACTATGGTTATACTTGACCTGCCTACTCTCAGCTTTAACAATGTGTGGGAAAGTGTGGGGAAATATCTTAGAACAATATAGCATAACAATGAACCTATAGAAAAGACAACCTATAAGAGGAATGCTCATTTCAGTGACCTGATCCAGACACAGCTGATCATTAGTTTCATTTGCTTGATTTAGCTTCCAGGTGTTGAAAACTGTCACTGCCAACCTGAACTACAAGCAATGTTCTTTTTGTTCCGGCATGCAATTAAGTGTTGTCGGAAATCCTTTTGTCTCCATTTATCCATTCCTACTGTCTCCATCTTTTGTAATATATATATACTTTATCATACCATTTTTGGGGGTTAGGTCTTGTGTATTTTTTGTTTAGTGCAGCCAAAGATGAACAGGAATTTCCGGAGTAAGAGAGGGGTGGACTTGTAAAAAAAGTCAGATTCTTGTCTTCGCCTTGAATAAATAATAGTTTTGACTCTTTGGAGGCGGTATTGCAATATTCACTATTTGTTAAGATTCAAATGTAATGTTCATACATTTTGAATCTAAATGTCTCTTAAATCTGTTCTCTTCCTTTTTTGAAATGTTTTGTGCACTTGTGAATTTTCCCATCGATCAACATCGTATTATCTTCACAATGGCATGAAGGAACTGGGAATGGTTCATTCTATAGGGAGCATGAATGTGCTCTCTAAATTAAATGGGAAAATGGGAAATAAAACTGTTTTACATGCAGTACGTTGCCAAAATCCTGCCTGCCATATTTGCCATCTTTAAATTAATGCTATTTATTTAAATGTGACGACAATGCTTTTTAGCACAACACATATTTCGATGACGGATCCACAATGAAAGAAGAGCTGAAAGTGAAAACCCAAAGTGAAAAGATGATCCCTCTGATCTGAGACCTGTGATAATCCACTGCACCAATTGTAAACTCAGAAATAAATACTAATTCTACCAGGGCGCTATCTCTTTTTATTGAGAGCACCTTCTATTTAAAAGCCCATTCATCACCCGCCTTGTAAAGCCTTTTCATGTACAGTAGATGCAATAAAAGTTCACTTCAATCACACACAGCTAATAATTCCTTTTGCTCAATAGTCCTATAAAGCTATTTGTTAGCTTGTTTGTGTGTGTGGACAGCCCTCCCCGTCTGTGGCAGTGATGTGGACAGGTGACCTTCCTGTGGTATAAAGTACAAGATGCTCAAGTACACACACACTCCATCAATCTTTGTTATAGCCAGAGGAAGGAAAGCAGCCTGACAGCATATCACATTTCCTTCTGTTTCCTTCCATTAGAATGCAAACGAGAGCACTAAGTGCTTTCTGCTGGGCTTCACTTCCTCCCCGCCTGTGGATTATCCCAACATGGAAACGCAGCGACTTTATGACATCTCGGTATGCTAAAGGAAATGGAAATAATCCACACATAGTTAAAATAATCCCCAAACTAGAGAATACTGTGGCCTGCTGATCTTTTCATGGTTTTTCTTATAGCAGCCCAACCTTGAAATAATATCCGGAAAATGTTGTAAGAACCATTCACAGTAATATGTTTTCAGACAAAAAATGATGTAGGTGTTTGATGTTATACCGGATAGTCTGTGAACATTACATCTAAATTACATTTACAAGCTGCTGAATTAAAAGATCAATTGTAGTGACCACAGTCAAGTATTAAATAATGGTGGGCCGTCAGGGCCAGCAAGGCATTCTCTGCTGGCCTAAACAATATCTGAATCACCGACTAACCTTTTAATGTTTTTTCATTAACATTTGATTAACGACAGTTATTAAATTATTTCTAATAATCTATTCTCTTCATTTTATATCTTGTATCTGTGCTGTATCAGTTGTACTGCGTCCAGTAATGGTTTTTAAAATTGGAGCTTTTATCCAATCGTATTTAAGTCAGAATGTGTTGCTGGGTCAAAGGAATCTGCCCTGAGGCCTTCAGAATCAACAGTGCGGGCACTCGTAGCTTACAATGAATGGCAATGAAACTGTTGCATTGACCAATCAGATTTGCGGTTAGATTTTGAATCTGTTTTTTCAACCCACAATGGCTGACAGCAGAGGAGAAATTGATTTGGTGAAGCTAGTAACCACTTCCAATTCACTAGCTACGAGCGGTACCTTGGCTCACAGCCTCCGACGAGCACTGCGAACTCTAATGTTAGGAATGCCTGATATTCGCTAATGATCGACTTGGTGTCTGGACCCATCAAGGGTTTGCCAACTTGAGTTGTCTAACCCAGGCAGCAGCGAGGCACCAAAGCACGGCTGGACTCTTACAAGCAACAGTGCTCTTGAAAAGTGAGGGGAAACTCGAATGGATCTACAGCTTAACGTACAACTGCGCAGAGAAACGGAGCTCCACAATGGTGTTGCCTGAAATTCGACTGTACAGACTTGACTTTCAGCATTAGCCTCCATGGAGTGAGAACAGGATTTATTATTGGAACTGAAAACTCAGATAATCTGTACAACATTTAGTCAGATTAATTGAACTCTTCTGGAGGAAAGAAAGGAGGATGGATTTTGTGTTCAAATAATCCAATGTATTGGTCAAAGTTACTTTTTGATTTAAATGTTTTCATATTTTCTTGCCCTTTATTATGACTGCATGTGGTTGCAGTGAAAGAAGACTTGTTGAATTGTGTCATTTGGGTTTCTTGCTTTAGTAATGGCATTCATTCTCGCTACATTAGATACCTGTCCGAGATGCACTTTCCTCTTATACTGCGTTTCTGTATCTATAACTTGTGGAGATGGATTGATTCAGGTAGGAAACTAGTGAAGGCCTAGGTGTGAAATGGACGGCCAGCTACTGCATTTAAATAGTTTTAACATTTAGTTTGTCAGTTTTACACTTTGAAGTCGCATTTACTGCATTTTAATTGAAGCAAAAATCTCCAACACACATTATTCTGTATTACAGATCGAAAAACTTGAAGCATTTTCTTCTCACTGCTGTTGATACTGTGCATATTTGGACATATCGATCATACAAACAAAGGCAAACTTGTGGCTCCTAATGTTATAAATCCACCATGTATCCAACAGTATTGTTTGCACTACATTTTTGACAAAGAATGCACTTCACTTTGTGTGAACCATGTGTTCATTGTTTGGACAGCGGTTAACTTTTTGATCCTAGACTCTAGATTCTTCACTCTAGACTCTAGAGTAAAACATTTATTTGAAAAAGTCATGAGCATCAAACAGTGGATGAGTGGCAAAGAGAGGTTAATCGTAGGAGAAGATGAAAAGATAAGTAAGAAGATTGACTCTGTAGCCATCGGCTTTATATTTAGATGCTCTTAACCTCCGACCGAGCATGGTATACACGGCGGAGTAGCAGTGGTGTGTTTTATTATAGAGGAGGGAAGAGAAGCCGAGAGGACAGATATACATGAGATAAAAACAGACGGGCAATAAGACAGTTACATTTTGAGCAGAGAACATGTCTTCATGGGAAATCAACACTGACAGCACTTAAATGACACATCAGGTTATTTTATTCCATTTTCCTTACTACTATTGGTTTTACGTTAGTGGTGTTAGTTTAAAATATATAAGAACGTTGCAAATGACGAATAAAGTCAAAAAACAAAGAGCGGCAACACCTTATGGTGGATAAACTTTTGATCTTAGTGGGTAATAGAAACACGTTGGACATGAAATTGCACTTAGAGTGTCACGATCTGTCTGTGTTGTGTTTTGTCTTTTCTTTTTCTGTCTTTGGTTTCATGTTTTATTTGGAAAAGTCTTCCCCCCCTGTCTTGCCTGTCACTTTCTGTCTGTTTTCCCTCCTACCTGATTACCCGATTGTGTTCACCTGGTGCCCCTGTGTTTTCTCCTCCCTCCTCACCTGTGTCTTGTTTGTGTGATTAGTCTTGTGTGTATTTAAGTTCTGTTTTTTCTGTCTGTCATGGTTGGTTCATTGTTTGCCGTTGACTGTGTTCACGAGGTAGTGTTCTGTTTGTTCCTTAAAAACCTTGAAATAAAGTTATTTTTTCTGTTTATTCTGCATTTGGGTCCTGCCTGCTTCACTCACCTTAACATAGAGAGCGTAAGCCTCTTCGGGAAGTTGTTCTTCTGACTTTGGTGTGTTCATAAGGTGTAAGTTGTAATGTTACACATGATGTGTTGTATTTGCGCAGAACATTAGAGCACATATTTATACCTGGTTCTGAGTTGTTGTTTCCAACCTGTTATGTGCATTTCCCAGTTATTAGGAAACCATGTAAATGGTGCACAGATCATGCAAACTCAACGAAAGTTGAACAAAATGTCTGCATCTGCCTGATGATTTATATATTTTCCAAAAGTGAATGGGTTCTCCCTTGACCCATGCTACACTCTTCCATCAAGTTTCAAGTTTTTTTTTCAAATCCTGCTGACAATCTAACAAAAGTAACTAGTTACTTTATTAATTACTAAATTATAAAAGTAACTAGTAACAAGTTACTTTACTTTAAAAATAATAACAATACAAATACAAGTTGTTGTGTTGTTCTGTGGCACAGTAAGAGAAATGACAACTCCCCATCATTGTAGCAATTATCGATATGAAATGTAGTGGAACAATAAAACACAAAAGATACTGTATGTGCTGTGCAGCGCTGCTGCTCTCGCTGATACTTGCATCTGCCATTGTGTGTGTGTATGCTGGTGGTGGGCATTGCCGTGTATGTGTGTGTGTTAGCAAGTGTTTGTGTGTCTGTGTATTTTCCCCATAAGGCAAGACCTGCCCAACTCTATCTCTGATTGGTTACCCTGAAATGTTACCCTGCGTTAACCAATCATCACTCCTCTCTGGTCACTTTCACTTTTCCATGGTGCTGTGAGAGGACATCGCTGTATTCGCCTGTAAATTACATCCGCAGGGAGAATCGGTTCAGTTGGATCACATAATGTAACGCAGTAACACACCCATTTAAATCATAGTAACTATAACGGCGTTACTGAATGGGAATAACGTTATTAGTTAACGAAAAATGTAGATGCGTTACAGTAACGCGTTAGTTTGTAAAGCGTTAGTCCCAAAACTGGTTACAATGAAGGCTCGATAATCAGCTCACAGCATATAGGTGTAAGCAGGGGTAAAGTGGATGGACCTAACATCCTCTAGGGGGGTCCTCACCTCCTCTAGGGGGGGTCCGGGGGCATGCTCCACCGGGAAGATTATTTTTTAAATATTGAAGTTAAATGCATCAATCTGGTGCACTTTGAGAGCAAAATTAAGAGATCTATGGATACATCTCTCAACACCCATTTGAAACAGAACTTTAAACAGATTTACTTTTTCTTTATGGATATTTTACAAATCACTCCCCTTTCAAACTGTATTCTTGTTTTACTGCCATATAGTATTTCATACTTGTTTTTCATTTACTCTCTTATTTTTTCTATAACTATAATGATCGTATGAAGGTGTGCCGCGGAAATAATCTTTTACATAATTCGTGACAAAACCGTTTGACACCCACTGAGATAACTTAGACTTAAGTTAAGTATCTAAACACTCAGAGAGTCCTTTAGCTCACCTGAGTCTCTCAGTCTGAGAGGAGAGGACTCTGAGAGGAGAGAACTCTCCTCCATCCTGTTATTAAACAGCTCCTTATGTTCGTTAGTGCAGCTAGCTAACCAGATGCTAACAACCTGTTGCCCCAATGCTGTCCCATGGTCCCTGCTGTCACCGGTGCGCACTCTCTCTCTCTCTCGCTCAATCACACTAAATGCGCTATTGCCACACACACAGAGCCAAGCTTGAATGAAACACAGAGACCCAGAAGTACTTGTTCTGTATTTCCAGAATGCAACTCGATGATTGGTCTGGTGTCTTGCCTCTGTGGCATTCACTGAACACGGGAAATTACAATCCTGCCGTGCTCTCTAGTGTCATGATGAGGTTCAGGTAAAGCACGGGACCCATTAGTGGCATGAGGGAGGAGAGCTCTTCATTCTGCACCTCACCTGCTCTTCACTAGAACTCTCCATTTCTGCATGGTTTTTTATACCCTTTAAAAAGGTTCAAAGAAAGGCAACGGTTTATCAGCCAATAAAATTCAATTTACAGGCACCAATGTAAAGTCTGTGCCAGGTTGCATCTTTGAAATGTTACTTTTGGGTATTAAACGTCTCTTTCAGGGAACAACACTGAGGAACTAGCTTGCGTCGTTCATTAATGAATAGACATTTGAGGCTGTTTATCGGGAGGCTAATTAGTCTTCCGTTGATTGCTTTCATAAAAAGTGTTGCACGCTGATTGCCACTGATTACCTTTCAGGAGTACAAATGTTCAGTTTGAACGTATATTTAGTTTTGGTATTGAGGTTTGTTTCTCCACAACAAAGCAAAAAGTGTTGTTAAATAATTGACCAAAGGCATGATGAATCTAAGTTTTTTTTTGTTGCATTTTCAAGAATTTTAGGTGTAGAAACACACATCGTCCAAGTAATTACTTTAATGGTCATTCAAAAAGAACAGTGACATTCGAGTGCACTTCTTCTTTGTCATTGCACACAGGCCCAACATTTCTCATATACATGAGTGAATGCAAAGGTTGCTTCCAGTTCAGTGACTCAGAGAGGCTTATTTTCAGGTTTCATATTTGTATGTCTGCCTCTACAGTGACATGTTTACATACTTTAATGTAAAAAAAAGTGATTTATTTTTCTCATACTGCCTGTAGTGATGTCACGGAAGTAAACAAAGGATTCCAATCAAGGCGTTTCAGGCAGGGGTGTGTAGGAGATAAGCCTCTGCAGACCATTTACATGCACAAAAACCTGATACAGTAAAGGGACAAACCGAAAAAAGCATAAAGGAAAAGTGAAGGGGCCGTAGGAAATGAAGGGATGAAGAACAGAAGATGAGGAGAGCATGATGTGGAGGATAAAGGAAGGAAGAACGAGAAGAAAATAGGAAAGGAAGAACATGAGGAGGAGGGAGAGGAAGAAAGATGAAGGAGGAGGGAGATAAATTAGCTGTCATTTTGCATGGCTCTCCTGGGAACAATTCAAACATGGGGCTTTAGCAATAAAGTATGAAAGTGTGTGTGAGTGTAAGATAGAGTGAGAGAGAGACCTCAGGCCGACCTAATGACCGCTCCTGATGTCATGATAAAAACAATATGATGCTCCGGCTTAGCGCTAATAAGCGGGGACAAGCCAGACAGGCGAGGGATCACAAGGAGTCGTCCTCCGGTCTTACCTGTCTCACAACGGCGTCCTGTAAATCCTGAGGGACACACACACGTGTTGGGAGACACACAGGTCCCGCCGCTCCTGCAACCCTCCTCGCAGAAAGCTAGAGGGAAAACAGAGAAAAGTATTTCTTCAGTTTGACATCATATCCTGGATATCACAGCAGCAGCATGAAAAAACACTTTGCCGTTAAAGGTGAAGGCATACAAAGTGGAAAGTGCTTTCACTGGGAGGAAACACACTTATTTTGTCATTCACATTTGTTGACAAATTGTGTTTTATGTTTCCCTGTGTGAAGTGGCATGGGGCAACTTGATAAAATATTAACCCAAGATCTGAAGTGACAATGTTGTGCCACCAAAATTGGCCAATTACCTGATACACCGCTTTTGAAGTGGTAATCATCTACAAGAAAAGCTTCTCCCTGAAGGTGTTAAAGTATCAGAGTTAAGTAATGGATATGAAGAGGCACCATGGGTAAAACATGTCTTAGAGCAAGACTGGCAAGAGTGTTGCCTTTTCAAAAATGCCCTTATTAATATGTGTATTAAATTATTTTCTGCCATGTTGCCAAACATTTGGACCAATTATTGGGCAAGCTGTGAAAGTTTGGAAACATGTAGAGAACTTGTGCAATTGGTCTGTAAATTGGCATAGTAACATGCCAATTTTTCATAACCTGTTACAACGTATTGGTAAAAAAGCAATCCAATTCCAACAATGGCTAACCCAAGGAATGCATTATCTTTCTGACATAGGTAACCAACGACAACGGCTTGATGTCCTTCCAAGACTTGAAAGACACGTGTAATGTACCTGGCTCTTCTTTTTTTTCTATTTGCAACTAATTACTGCCATGCGCACATATGGAGTTCCTTGGAATCAACCTCTGCCAACACATCATTACTTATTGTAAGTCGCTTTGGATAAAAGCGTCAGCTAAATGCAATGTAATGTAATGTAACATCAATTGGTTAAGGTCATATTAAGTCCAAACAGTGTGAGCGGCACTACTTCATATATATATATATGTATATATATATATATATAAAAAGCTGCAAGATAAATAAACCGGATATATTGGCATCTCTGCAGTATGGAACGCAAATCTAAAAAAATATACGCAGACTATTGATTGGAAGAGAATATGGAATAATATCTCCTTAACATCGCGTAACCACAATCACCAATTGATACAGTATAAAATGATAAACAGATATTACCTGTCAACCAGAAAATGCTGTCAATTAAGGATGATTCCAAGCCCCATGTGCCTTCTCTGTATCATCCTTCCATGACCTAATAATCTCAGAGCTGTCAATCGCTTCTGCTAATAAGGCTAAGGGGGAAACATTAGAGTCTATTCAAAGAGCTGCTGATCTGGTAATATCATTCATGTAAATTATGATTGTACATGCACACCTTGGTGCAATTGTAGATTATTAGGAGTTAATCTCAATTCAGTTTAAACAGATTAAATGTTGAATGTATGAATGTATTTGATGTGGATAAATTGTTTTGCAATAACATAAATAATATATATAATATAATAGATAGATGAACTCAGACGATTGCTAACAAACATCAGGTAGGATTTTCTGTGAAATGGCAAGATGGGTGGGAAGGGGGAGGGACGGGGTGGCATGGGAAAGGGATTCCCTATATGTTTTCTTTCTTTCTTTGTCTTTTCTTTTTCTTTTTGTATTGTCTATATTGTCTATATAATTTGTATCTGTGTATATAAGTCTCTTTTGTGAGGGCGAAAAAAAATAAAATAATAAAAGTTGGTCACAAAAAAATATATATGTGTATTAATTAAATACAAAAAAGATCAAGTGACTATGGTGTTGGCCACTGCACATGAAGTTAAAACTACTTGCTGAAAAGAAAAGAGAACACGTTTTCTTTTTTTTCACAGGAATAACACAAGAGCACATATTGGCCTTATATTCATCAAGGGGGCAGAACAACGACAATGACTAAATTATTGATTCCTCTTTTTCAGTTTTTTGCTTAAAGTCTTTACATAAACACATATTCAATAAGCTATAAAAATGTCAATATTTTACACATTTGTGTTGATTGTGTAGGATGATATTGAGGTGACTATTACATGCAAATGTATAATTGTAAAAAAAAACGACCCTACAGTATGCTTTAGTTATTGGTCCTTTAACAGCATCAAAAAGATCTTACTTTAACATTTTATTTCAGTCAGAGAGATTTTATGGTGATTTATATATTTTTCGATAGTCACATAGTAGGAATTCTGGATGTATAAAGGGGTCTGTAGGGGGAAGGCTTGACTTTGTGTGGTCTACCTGTGAAGCCACATCAGATAGCTAATGCTAAACTGACATAATAATTATATTTTCTTTAGGGGCTTTACTCTAAAAGCTTTAAAGTACTTATTGGAATGCACAGTGATGAAACACTTTATCTCTGCTACTCACAATTCTCTCCAAGGTATGGGACTGTTTTATATAGCATGATTTCTGAAAACCTTACAAGCACTTTGCCACGATGTTTTTTTAACCACATGCAACCATACACACAGCCACACACTGATTGTGCGGAGCACATAAGAAGTTCAAGGACTGCCTGTCTTGCTGTCAGAGATACTGTTGTGCCACATGAAATAAATATGAAAAGATCACCTGCTTGGCTAAACTATGAGAGATATTGGCCGGCAGATGGGGCAAATATCATCCCCGTCCCAATCATATGCTTTCAATGCCTGACCATCGACTTCAAATTCGTACCTCCAACCTATTAATTCAGGTCTTAACAAAAGAAGCCAAGGTGAAATGTGTTTCTTTTTTGTTAAAAATATGTGTGCCATTACATTCCAAATTATACGTTTTGTTATGTAATAAATGCTGGTGTGAAAAAGCCCTGAGAGGTAATACATGCTTGCCGTTACTACTACAGAAAAAACCACATTGTCTCATTGTTCGCCCCATCACTAGAGGTTTGGAAATTATAATGCTGCAGCCTCAAAATACGTCAATAAATGAAGGTTTGAACCTAGTTTAGTTGCAAATCATTATGTTTGAATGTAACAGACAATAATAGCTGGACAAAAAGTCATATTTAGATTAACATGTGTTAGAATATGCATATTGTTATTGATCCCCTACAAAGCTACCTGCAAAAATGTACTAACTTACTTAAATAAGCAACTTTAAGCCGCTTTTTGTGGGGACCCCCTTGAAAACGAGATGGTCTACAGTATCTAGGGGTTTATCCTAATAAATAAATGTCTATAAGCCAAGCCATGATGTTTTACTAAACATAATCAATGGGTGTTGTTGATTTTTGTTTTGTTTCAGATGATCACGCTACCCACGTCTTTGAACATGCCACAGTAATCCAGATAAATAACCCCAAAACGTTAAAAATTATTGCCGTTTAGCTGCATACTGTAGGAACATAATTTTTGTAGGAGGAATGTGTTATCAAAATATATTTTCACTTTTATATTGTGCACTTATTGAAAATCTTGTGTATTTGCGTGTGAGAGTAACTATCTTCCTGCCGTTTGTAGGAAACAGGCTGGCAGTGCAAATGACTGCTTTTTGTTCTGCGGGTATTCAGGGTGTGATACATCGACATGGCTGATACGAACACACAAAGGGGAAGGGGAAGGGGAAGGCTGAGTAGAGCAGGATGAGGAACGTACTCTACAAAACAAAAGGAAGAGTAATTTAAGGAAAGACAGTGAGAAAGAGTAGTTATTCAGTGCTTAAAGCGAGGAGGATTAAACCAAAAAGGAGGGCAGACTTAATTGAGCAAGTTCATTAAAAAGAGCATTGCTCAGCTTAATTAATGACACGATTTGAAAGATGAGTCTTAATGGGCTGAAACATCTATTTATAGTCACTTACGTAGGGTGTGTATATGCAACATCTTGTCTCCCTCTTCTTTATGATTTTGAAGAAACATAATGTATCTGTTTATATTATCACCCGGGTGTTTAGAAGAAAAGCCTAATATACAAAAAAATGCATTAATGCAATAAATAAAAACAAAGTCCCATGCCAAAAGCTATTAGAAATATTAATTTGACTGGTTCCAGTATTTAAGAACTTCTATCAGGCCCTCATTAGGAGCCTGATTGCCTCTCTACTAATAAACCTCACACTTAAAATTAATTACACTTATATTGACTCAATCTATCTCCTGGTCTCATTATCATTTCACCACCATCAGCATAATATCGCCTGCCTTCTGAACTAATGACTTCCAAAGATGTGGGGGCTTTATTAGGGCGTGGGTGTCTGTTTTTAAGATCCACATTTTTCAATCAAAGCTGCAACAATTGTATTGCCCAGGGACAACACCCAAGTGTTTATTTTTTATGAGAGAAAAAAATAATCCCGTTGGCGAAAAACAACTCTCTCACACTTGCATACTTTAACATAGGCAAATATCAATGAAATATTTTCAGTTTACAGTTTTAAAGGGACCCTATTATTTGTATTTAGTGGGAGAGAAACTCCCTCTGAATGGAATTTTGGAATTTAGCCTTTGCAGACCATTTACATGCACCAAAACCTATAGCACGCTACAGGAAAGGGAAACCCCAAAAAAGCATTATAGGGCCCCTTTAAATGCTTTGAATTTTGAATAATTACATATAATAACACAACTTTATTTCAAGCTGGATTTATAGTTTAGTGTCCTGTCAGCCCTGCCATGGGCATTCAACACAGGATATGACTTAAAAGTACAAGATATAAGCCATTGATTGATGAAGAATGGCATTTTTAGCTAAAAATGCACTGCTAGCGATGTGTTGAACCTGTCAACTGCCAACGGTTTTGAGCTCAGCTCTGTATTATGTTTTACTGCTAGTGGCTTGTTTTGCTATACGACAAACCAATCATGGCCCAGCATGTGTTATTTTTAGAGATTATGGTGAAATCCAGTGAGCTACAAACACTTTATCTTACATGCCGTAATGTGTCTGCCGGTAGGGGCCAGGCATTGGTGTCCATTCTTTACCTAAATGTGTTCGTGTTTACATTCTTGTCCTATGAATTTAAGACATAGCGGCGAATGGAGACAAGCAGACTTGCCCTTGAAATTACTTTGCTGGATATTCAGTATGTGTACAGCTATGCTCCCTTGGGGCTTTCTTTGAGAAAATAACATTGACTATACATGGAAAGTGTGATGCTTTTCCATGCCATCCATCCATCCATCTTATCCCGCTTATCCGTGGTCGGGTCGCGGAGGTAGCAGTTCCAGCAGAGAGCCCCAAACGTTCCTTTCCCTGGCCACATCAACCAGCTCTAACTGGGGGATTCCAAGGCGCTCCCAGGCCAGCGAATAGATATAATCTCATTCCCAGTTCACCAGCACTACACGTTTGGGCTTACCAGGTCTGTCCAGAGGCTTCCCCCGCCACTTGACCCAACTCACCACCAGATGGTGATCAGTTGACAGATAACGAAATCGATCATGGACCTTCTGCCTAGGCTGCTCTGGTATCACGTACACTTATGAGCATCCTTATGTTCAAACATGATGTTTGTTATGGCCAATCCATGACTAGCACAGAAGTCCAGTAACAAACCTCCACTCCGGTTCAGATCAGGGGGGCCGTTCCTCCCAATCACGCCCCTCCAAGTGTCTCCATCATTGCCCACATGTGCATTGAAGTCTCCCAACAAGATTAAAGAGTCCCCTTCAGGAGCCCCATACAGGACTCTTTCCAGGGTCTCCAAGAAGGCTGAATACTCTGAACTGCTGTTTGGTGCATAAGCACACACAACAGTCAGAGTTTTCTTGCCCATAACCCGCAGGCATAGGGAGGCGACCCTCTCGTCCACTGGGGTAAACTCAAACAAGGATTCACCCAACCGGGGGCTTGTGAGTATCCCCAAACCCGCCCGACGCCTCACACCTTGGGCAACTCCGGAGAAGAAGAGAGTCCAACCCCTATCCAGAAGTAAGGTTCCAGAGCCGACGCTGTGCGTAGAGGTGAGCCCAACCAGATCCAACTGGTAACGCTCCACCTCCCGCACAAGCTCCGACTCCTTCCCCCCCAGAGAGGTGACGTTCCACATCCCCAAAGCCAGCTTCTGTTGCCCGGGTCTGGTCCGTCGAGACCCTCTGCTTTCACTGCCACCCTTCTGGCAGCGCACTCGAACCCATCGCTCTCTCCCGTAGGTGGTGGGCCCGCGGGACGGAGAAGCGGAGATGTTGCCCACGTTGCCTTTTCGGGCTGGGCTCCATGGCAAGCCCGGCCACCAGACGCTCGCCGACAAGTCCTCCTTCTGGGCCTGGCTCCAGAAGGGGACCCCAGGCTTCCTCCGGGCCGGGTATCCTCAATTCTTAGTTCGTCTTTCATGAGGTCTTCGAACCAATCTTAGTCTGGCCCCTTGCCTGAGACCAATTTGCATTGGGAGACCCTACCAGGAACACAAGGTTCCTGACAACACAGCCCCCAGGTTCATCAGGGCACACAAACCTCTCCACCAAGGTAAGGTACTGGTTCTTCAGAGGGGTTTTCCACGCCCAATAAGAATAAAATAAAAATGCAGTGCTGATGTTCAAACTATCACAGTGGAAAACATTGTATATCACTGAAGAGGAGTAGTGATTCAAATCCCATACAGTAGAAATATGAGCTGTACAGCAACCATGTATTCTGTTACAATTTTCTATTACTGTGGTTGTAGAGATTGATCTCTGTGTATCCTCCTGTGGCACAACAACCTGATGTTTACTATTGATGCACCAGCTCGCAATCATGGTTCATTGTTGTTTGAAATATCTCAACAAAATCACATTGACTTGTACAGAGCATCTCAAAAAAACATCAGCTCCATCATCTTCTCCTGTTTGTGTGCCTTGAATCAACTTGTATGCACAAATTCCCCCACCATTGCTCCTCCCTGGGCTCCCTCCACAGATTACATTAGCAGGACCCCCCGCCACAGCGACAAATAGCCTTGGTAGGGCTGAGAGGAGGAGGCTGACTTCCCTCATTGTAGTCCCAGTGACCTCCAGCTAAACTATCTTCCTGGTTAAGTGAGACTACTGCTGACTCGTGACTTCCCGGCACATGCTTATATCCACAGATTTGGTATTTGAGTTTCCCATTAGGGGCCTAGATTGCTTTCCGGTGGGTGGTGAGAGTGGAATCATTCGACTTTGTGCCGTGGCTAACAGCCGCATTCACGGTCGTTGGGCATCCAAGGATCCATTTCAGAATTAAGAGCAGGGATATCACAGAGAAAGCCAATGGGTATTTCACAAATTCATGAAGGAGAAAAAAATAAGATTTCTAATTTGATGGTGAAATTGAACTAAGCGAATAATTTGTGTCCCGTGGAGTACACATCACAGCTCAGTTATGTGCTGCATTAAAACATTGCTCGCCTCTTGATAATGATCTCATCTCTTGTTTAAATTCTCAACAGTTTGAATACGCAAGAATAAAAGGATGATTCATTGCCTCTTTTATGTATAATCATTAGCCTCACATTTGACTGTCATAAGTTAATAACTGACAATGTTTGAAGGTCATTTATCAACAGTTTGAACACCTTATAACCATCTAGATGATGTTATATCTGAAGCATGATGTGTGAGATTTTAACTGCAATATCCTATGCTTTTAGGCATGACGTCTAATTGACTAATTTTCTTGCATGCTTTTTTCTTGCATGCTTCTCAGGGGAGACAAAAATGTCCCTTCCCTAAGACAGTGATACGTAAAAGAGGTCAGAGTCAGTTTTGTCTTGCACATCCAGACTTATCTCCACAGGGCTTACAGCATTACTACATAGATAGGGGATAGGGGATAAAACATTCAAAAAACCAACCACAATCGTCCTGTAGCCTACAGTGCAGTGCAGTGCATGTGAAGGCTGCTCCCTTGCAAGATATATGTTGGAGATGGCAGAACAAGAGGAGATTTCTGGATGTAATAGGCTGCCAATGTGAGGGTGTACATTACCACGCAAAGTCAGAGACCATCTGGTGAGGAAAGTTGAGATATTTAACATGTATTTTCAGTAGATGATGAACAAATCAGAACTAATAACTATAATTTAGAGATCCATCAGATATATGAATGTGTTACTCCATGTGCGTTTGGTATCTCCATGAGAGACTGTTTGCTAACATAAAAAACCCTAATGAAGTAAAATTTCAGCTTTTATTTGCATATTCCTCTTCAAATATAAATGAATGCGGCTTTTAAAAACTCAACATGTCTTCCTTAAGATTCAAAACAAGGAGGCGGATATGCAACACGACACATAACAGAGTGTTCCTGAACACATCAGCAGTAGTTCCGACAGAGGAACCGATGGGGTATCTACATAATGGGCTCCTCTTTATCACTCTCTCCTACAAAGCAGATATCAGAGATAGAAGGAGGAATCCCCCTCTGCAGTGTGATATCTGCCTAGCTTCCCTGCTAAGGAATGCACAGCAGCAGGCTTAAATGTAGAGGTGGGGGTTCACTGTAGACTAGCAAGAAAGAGTTGAGCAGGGCAGAAACTCGCTTAAGACAGAATTAATGCTCTCCCATTTACTCATACAAATGCCTCACTTTGATATGCATCAGACTGGAAGCAGTTCACCCTTGGCTGTACTCTTTGTTGGCCATTTACTGAACACCCAGATAATGACCGCACTTACAAGACAATAAGGACCCGGGCCAGGCGGTCGGCAGGGATTAAAGTCGCGTTAGGGAAGACTTTCAAATGCCATAATGAATCTGCAAAGGGTTGGAAGGGTGGTTGATCAATACTGCTGACACAGCAATTAATTCCACCGGGTGCTTTCAGAGATCCATCGCTCTGGTACGCACCTTCACACATTTCAAACTGCTCATGGATGATGAGCTTTGAGGTCCATGTCGGTTTCCAAGAAAAAGCAACTTCAGGAATAATTACAAACTCACAGTTCTTCTATACTATTATAATATTTCCTCTTTGATTATGTTTTACTCAAATTAGACACCACTATTAGCTTTTCAAGACACTGTTGCTGAGTTACACATAGAGTTACATTACATTTATTTTATTGAAAACTCCAAGTTGGAAGGATTCTTAGCAATTCATTAAAATGATCTTCAATTGGTCTTTGATCACTTTGAAATGATGAAGATGACGTGCCACTATAGATTAGAAGAAAAAGTGAAGGTCATACTTTCCACTGACATCGTGTTCAATTATAAATACAAAATACAGCTTCCAGTGTTAAATGGGCCACTTACATTATTTCTTTCACTTCAAAAACATTATTTAATTTTCTGATTATTTTTCGTTTCATGACAGTGTCGGGCAGCATAACACAACCCTTTATTTTTGTCTACATAGTTCAAAAGTAATTAGAGGAAAAGCTCCCTTAAAATATGTGGATTTCTGTCCCTTGAGTTAGACTGATCTCTTAAAAGCATCTTCTACTTCATAATCCTAATCCAAAAACACACTTTTATAAACATCCAAAAGTTAGAGGTTGCCTTCAAAGACTTGCAGATGCTCTATTTACACTCCTGTTTAGCTTCATCCGTATACTGTGAACACTGAGAACTTTGAAATAACATGGACCTGCAGAGAGTGATGCATTCATCACGCAGTCGGCCTTTAAATGACCCTATAGCTTATTAACGGCAGTTCACTTTTGCTGGATAACTGACATGACATGGAAGCATCATATACTTACTAAACGTTTCCTTACTCACAGTCAACAAGCACGATAGTGGACATGAACAGCCCCACGCTGCCATAGCACATCAAATGACAACATGTTAGCAGGTAAAATACATACTCAACTTCATAACTGTTGTGGTGAGGACAAAGCTAACGAGAAACACGGCTATTTGGACATACGCTAACCGTATTTCACTATGTGTTTCTAACTACGATTGTAGACAGACTTACATGTTTATTCTTGTAAACCAGATTGTATTTAACAGGACTTATTAAGTAGCTGCTTCTTGGATATATGAGACAATTATATATTGGCAGATGTATTGCTCAAGGAAGCACAATGGCTTGTGTAGAGTTGTTCACATTAGCGGTTATCAAGTTATAGCAATATCACAAGGCAAGCATTCAGCAATTTGCAAGGGCTCTTCAATAGTTACAACAATGAAATAACTACTTTTCTGTACACTACTGAAATACAATTCACTAATAAATAAAAAAGCGAAGAAAGCAAAAGTAAAACATGATTTCACGAAACCTCTTGGAGAAGAGATTGAGAAAGGATGGTTGTGTTTAATGGTTGCTTTTAACCATAACCATCCAGGATCAGAAAACATTTGTATACATCTGTAGTTTAATTTGACACATTTATTTTGTATTGATGAGTTGCCTGCCAACAGCAGACAGAGAAGGTTAGCAACTAGCTGTTGAAAATGGAGCATTTAGCAGAGCTAGATATTTCTCTAAGGACTTGGAAAGAGACTTGACTTGTTTAGTGTGTGTATGTAAGCAGTTCATAATAATACAAGAATATGAGACATATAATATGAAATATATTCTTGCCTGAATGTGGATGCTAAGTGTGTGTTTGTGTCACTTCTTTGACACATTTATGTGTTTAAAATGAAAGAAGAAATTACGTCTTTGCATGTATAAGAAAATAGAATAAATACATAAACATTCCAGGAAAAAAAATGTTGTACAAAAAATAACTCAAACAACAATAATTAAAGAGTACAACCATATTCCTCTCTCTGCCTCTTTCTCGACTGAAACAGTGTGTGTTGAACATTAACTGGCTGTTCACGCCACGTCTGGATGATTTTATCTATTTTCATCTTTGGAAGTCGTGGGGGCATGAACCTATCAGAGCAGCGAGCGGGGAGGAACAGGGACGCCCTTGGCAGCTCGATGTGAAGAGCTTTCATAACAAAGGGTGCTGCAGGACGTGAGACTCCTTCTATCTGAATGCATTTCTGAGACACACAGGTAGGCAGTGTACTGGCCGACCTCTGCTGTGTCACTGATAAGATAAAGTTTGCTGTTGAGAGGCGAGATGTATAGAGCTGGAAATACCCATGAGCCATGCTGCTGGAGGAGAGATATGCATCACATCGAGTCACAATGTGAATTTGATTTTATGAGGGAGACTGTGTTGAAAATATGTCACTTGTTGATCCAGAGTAAAAACTAAAACTTTTCTCATTTTGTTTTCCATTGCATTAAAATGTGACATTTATAGCTAGAGGGACACACTCAGTTTTACTTAATAGGTTTTCTACAACAGGAGTAGATTCTAAAAGGTCAGAATATTATTTTGAAGTTTGCTGAACTGAAACTGTATGCACTGGACGTATTCAGTTTTTTTATGCAACATTTATTTGGGGAAAAAAAAAAGTTAACTAACATGTTCTCTGTCATTTACAAATGCTTACAATAGCTTATAATAAAGAAGATTCTCTTGCATTTTTAGGGACATTTATTAATATTTAGAAATAAAGTAATGTATTTTTCAAACTGTGAAACAATGAACCCTAGGCTTGTGTAAGTGCATTGGCCATCAATCTAATGAGTTCAGTGAGCACATGCTGGGATACAGTGATAATGCTCGACTCAGATTCTTCACAAACTTTATCCCACAATTGAGACAGCAATAAAGGAAAATGTAACAATATTTCTCATTGTTCACCAATGTGACTCTGTCATAAACAGTGTCATGCGAGAGAGAGCACTGCAAGCCATAGACTGAGAATTGTTTGTAAATCTTAAATACATTTAGCGCTACACAGAGTTGCGCTACAAAAGTCATATTATTACTGTAATAATATGACTTTTGTCTGTAACGGAGTAATGTAACACGTTACTTTTATAATTCAGTAATCACACTACAGTTACTAACATTTTCCGACACGCGTTACTTAGTTACTTTGATAAAATCAGTAATCACACTACAGTTACCTACTAACATAAAGAATGAATAGATTCTCCCTTTGACAGACAAGAGGGATCTCCGCCGCAGGTTTATATTTACGTAACATTTGCGCGACTTGCGCGTCCACATGCAGTGCATAAACATGGCTGAGTGAGTCAACAGCGATAACTTTCTAGGGGTGGAGCTATGCCCATTGTTCAAAATGGGGGGGAGACAGGGGGAGCTTGGCTCCCCTAAAGAGGTAGGGAGCTCCCCTGAAAACCGACTTTGAGATAAATAGGGGGAGCCCAAAAAAATCGTGCATAGGCCTATTTACCCACAGATTAGAAATGTTGAGTTTCTGTAAATACAAGTTCTTGAAATAAATAATAGTCATTGTTCCTTACAGTTTCTGAATATTTGTTTTATATTTGTGAATATTTCTGGGTGTTGCCATCTGTACGTGGCGGCACTGCATTCTTTACGCTACTTATGTTGCTATGGTTACGGCGGCGATGCCGGCACGGTATTTGACATTTTCATATTGATATGTTTTTAACTCTGGCTTAGTAATAAAAAATATGGCGAAACGAAAACAGCCAAGCCTCACAGCTTTTGGATTCACAAGCAAAGAAGTGAAGGTGTCCAAAAATGACAACGTGAACAGAACAACTTTTAGTTCGCCGGCTGTAAGCAGCGTTAGGGTCGAGTACAGCTCCACACCGAGGGAGAGGCCTGCCGATGCGGAGCCTGAAGAGGCTTGAACAACGGCCACAGCCGCCGGCACGACCTATACTAGCGAATCTGACGATGCCCATGAACTGCCTTTTTACTGAAGACAGAAAAGATGGAGTGAGTGGAATCAAAGGTATCCATGGCTTTTCATAAACAAAAACAAAAATGTGGAAGTGAGATTTGCAAAGAGGCAAAACGTATATTGATCTCCTTGCCGCTCGCAGAAAAATCCACCGGAGTGCACCTTTCACAATAATGGATTCAGGGAAAAGTCAGCAGTGATCAACAGAATAACCTGCGGAAAAAGATTTATGAGCACCATAAGAGCCAGGCACACGAAAAAGCGATCGAGTTTTCAGAGATGATACAAAAAGATGTCCTACCAAACAAGCTAGGCCTATTGGCAATCAATGTTGTTCTAATGCAGGAAACCTATACATATTTCAGTCAACATGCGTGCGTGGGACATATTTAGTAGCAGGATATGCACTGGAAAATAGGGCTCCCCCAAAAGCAAATGGGTAATTTGAACACTGGGTATGCCCATTATTTTGAGTTCGTCCGAAGAAAGGACAGGAATGTGACGGTGAGGTGCAAACTGTGTCCAGGCCAGAAGCTTTTATCCTCTGCTGCAAACACAACGTCAAACCTCAACAAGCACCTGCAACGAACACATGCTAATGTGAAGCTAATAGCTAAGGAGGACCTCCAAATCCAGAGTGAGGATGTCAACTAAAGTAACGAGTAAACAGCAAACACGCAAAGTTATATGATGAGGCCCTCTGTGTCTCAAGCGTCGAAGGGGGGGGTGGGTGTGCTCGTGCTTCATTTGCGCTTCAGATAAGGCTCCCTCCGCAAAATGAAGCACCCTCCGCAGTCTGCGTGATCTGCCTGTAAGGAGGGGCGGCCCTGCATGTAAAGTAACGAGTGAAGTAACGAGTGAAGTAACACGTTACTTTATGTAGAGAGTAACGAGGTAAAGTAATATATTACTTTTTTTAAAAGTAAAATGTAATGTATTACTTTTTTTGATTAACGACCCCATCTCTGGCTACACTGTTATTTTCAATTAATAGAGTTTGATATGAAACAATAACCCTTAGGATGTTGTTATTTAGCATTTTCAAGGCTATTTTAAGGTTAAATCAATGAATTTTATTTTATCGAAAACCTAACCCCTTGCAATCTTTAAAAGCTGCTTCATTCACTTCATTGTGGACCTGTGGCTGGTAGGGATGTGCTACAGTATATCTCACTAAGTCCTTCCATTACTGAGAATAAGGCAAGCCTTAAAGATATGTCTTTGAATACAAGAGCTGTCACAGACAGACAGCACATGGAAGAGGACAGATAAGAAGTGGGATATAGAAGGAAGATAAGAGGAAGAGAAAAGAAAGATGATGGGAGTGACAGCTGGGAAATCTGCATTAAAAGAGGCTGCAGGTTTTAAAGTGGAGTTGGATTATGCATGTGAGCGTTTATGTGTCTTTCATGCAGGTGGAAGCCCCATCAGGTGGAGCAGCAGCCGGGATTAAAGGCTGTGGAAGAGAACAGAAACCTTCACATCATCCTCTCAGGAGATGGCTGCTGCTTTCAGTTTGTCAAACACACATACTTATCACACACTTACCTGTGTTTCTACCTCTGTGACTTCTAGTTTTACATTTTAGCCACGCTGGCTACACCACGCTGATAAATATGGGCTAACAAGGCAATAGAAAATTAAGTATTTATATTTTTAACGTGAATAAAAGTAGAACAAATCCCACAAGTAGGTTCTTATATTATTGTTGGAGTAATGAACAAACTCACTATGCATCCAATATTGGCCCTGTCAGTGTTCATCAAATTACACTATTTTAATTATGATTAATATCATTGGCGCAGTAGTTTGTAGCCGGCTGCAGCAGAACTAATCTAACTGATTTAATATACCTTTAGGTGGTTTAATTAACTACAAAAAACAAATCATAATTAATATGCTGGTTATATGTTTTAGAAACTTTGTCTGCAGCAGAGTGGGGATTTCTGGCACAACTGCACTTTAACACAGAAAAGTAAAAAAAAGTCTGAAGAGGTCAAAAACATCAACAGTACTAGAGTAGAACAACTTCAATGTTATCATTCAACAATGAAATATCTGTTATTTTACCTATTTATTCATCATATTATTAGGAATAATTGGATTATATTTACTTGGTTCTCTTTCTGTCCCTCCTTATTTCTGGCTGCTTTCTTGGCAGACAAATAATGTCTCTGAAACTTCCTTTGATGAGCTGTGCTTGTGAATTTATATTTGTGCGCGTGTGTGTGTGTGTGTGTGTGTGTGTGTGTGTGTGTGTGTGTGTGTGTGTGTGTGTGTGTGTGTGTGTGTGTGTCCTCCAAAGTTCCTGCCGGGTATAAACCTTGCACTAATTAGCTGAAGAAACCTGGATATATCACATTTTTATGAGGGTTCGTACAGGCCTTAATTCATACTGGTCCTCTCACGCACATACATTCTCCTTTTACATACATATATTTTCACTCTCACACACATACTTACACTCACACTCACACTCTCATATTATCATATTTCAATGCACACATTGTCACTCACACATTTATACATTTTTCACTCACACATACAGTATATACATTTTGCTCTCGTGCATATTCATTCAATGTTTACATTTCATATGATAAATAATATATGCATGTCTGAAGACAATATATGTGCAAGAGAAGAATGCATGTATGTGTGAGAGAAAGTATAGTGGAAACGGAAGGAGTATAATTGAAACGGAAGGCAGCTCATTATCGCGCTGTGATTGGCTCAGAAGGTTGAGCGGGGCGGGCTCATGTTCAGAACTTCTGATTCAAATCAACATGATGGAGGGAGATGAATCCCTGTATATATGGATCATTTGTTTTTCTTTATTAAAAAAGTAAACGGAAGAGCGTCTGCGAGGCGTTTTTGCTTTTTTTTTACCTTACTAAATGGTCTAATGGTCATTGGAGCGAGGGGCGCGAAACTCGCGGAAATGATTTCAAAACAAAAGCACTCGTTTGCTTGGAACGGTGATATTATCAACAAGGGGAAACAAGGTGAATTTAGCGATCACAACGAAAACGTCTAAAGACACATATTGAGCCCAGAAAATAAATGTTATTAAGGGCTGTAATATAATAAGCCTCTGTCTAAAATGGATAACATTGTTAGGAGATTTAAACTACAGCAATTCTGCACTGCGGTAAACTCAGCCGTCTCGAGTTTGTTTTTTCAAATCAGCTGCTCTTCATTTTTTTCCCTGCTATATTTGACGAGTGATAAAAATATTTTTGTTGATAAAACTGACACTGTTGGGCTCGGTACTAGTTTGAATGCTACTAACAATACATTGAAGTACTTTTACTGTGTATTTTCTGAGAAATACTCTGTCAAAGTCCCTTCCTGAGTTCAAGATCAAGCCACTTCTGCTAAGTTTGATGAGGGAATAATTTTTTGTTGCCATTAGTTCTTCGTGAGATTGATCCTGTTGGACTCAGTGCTGAAACTACCCCCACAAGTACTATGAAGTGCTTTTACTGTGTACTGTGGTCAGGGTTGGG
Source organism: Notothenia rossii (assembly GCF_949606895.1). Classification (NCBI taxonomy): domain Eukaryota; kingdom Metazoa; phylum Chordata; class Actinopteri; order Perciformes; family Nototheniidae; genus Notothenia; species Notothenia rossii. The sequence continues at coordinate 31,049,912 of NC_136904.1, forward strand.
AGGGTTAATTTGTAAATGTAATCAGTTACTGATTACTGAATACATGGCTCTGAAAGTAATCCGAATACAGTTACAGTTACGTGTCTTAAAAAAGTAGCGTAATCAGATTACTTTTAGATTACTTTATTTTTCCATCACAGATGGGTATGTTTTGGTATACAGGAGACACACAAAGCAAAAGGAAACTGAACGTGTTTTTACTGTTTTAATGGCTTATCAAGAGCACAACTGAAACATAACATCTGAAACGATGTAACAAAATAATGAACTTTTTGGGGATGCAGCTTGGGATGTGAGGAGTGAGTGACACGGCTTACGGGCGTGTCACCTTCTGTCCTGCCAGTGTTGGCAGGACATGAATTAAAATGTCAAACTCGGACTTCATTTTAAGGACATTTCGGCCAGGGGTGTAGAGCTATATTTGTTCAAGCACCGGATTGGCAAAACAGGAGAGTGTGTGCACCAGTCTGCCTTGATCTATGTATTCATGTCCGTGACACTCACAGTATCTGCTGCCCACAGCTGTTTTATAGAAGGAAAACCTCTTTCACTTCATGAAATCTCTGCAGCACCAGGAGGCAGCGGGAGGGTTAACGCAGCCTCTGAGAAGAGGAGCGCGCCGCACAGTGCCTTTCACGCACCGCCTTTCACGCACCGCCTTCACCGTGTTTACCTTCAGAATCATTAGAAAGGCTAAAGAGGGGTGTGGCTGATGTGTTTTAACCACACACACCTCTACACACACACACACACACACGATTTAAAAGCAGACTTCTGTTCCTCCATGTTTCGTTGTTATTGTTTCACTGAGCGGACCCGCACATTTTTTTCAAACGCTCCCTTTTTTGGTCCATCTGCGACAGTAATAGGTTTTGTGCGCTGTAATGATTCGGCTGTACCTTTAGTAATGAATATTAAATGTTGTGAGGAAATCTTTCCACCAATAAGTAATCCAAAATGTATTCACTTCAGGTTTACGAAAGTAACTGTAATCAGATTACTCGTTTTTCAAATGTAACGCGAGCTGAATACAGTTACTTGATATTTGTATTCTGATTATGTAACGCCGTTACATGTATTCCGTTACAACCCAACCCTGACTGTGGTGACCACCTATTTATACACTGGGTTCATAATTCATACATGGAACTAAAGTTGGGGGTATTGTTCCCACACGGACATGTGTTTTACTATATATGTTGTGAGCCCTCATCTCTTCACTCTCTTCTTCCCGGACTGCAACCGGATAAGTACCCTTTTTCACCTTCGTTGCACCGCCTCTGACTCCCTATCTCTCGGCACTACACTGGTGTCCCCGACAAAGTCTCGAGAAGTGTCCGGGACGGACCCGAACACGGCAAAAAGAACGCAAGTTTTTTTCTCGAAATGCCGGGTATTTTTTGGAATTGTCCGTGGCTGCCACCGGCACGCGGGCTGAGGCTCGGTGCATGCCCCGCAGAAGAGCTGTGGACGTTGCTCACCATTCCCGCATCAGCCTTCCATCCAACAGAGGGACGATGCACGACCTGCTGGGTCGACCAGCAAACCGTTTGCTACCTCTCGGGCTTGTTTCTTCGGGGCGTGCGGCTGCACGTCCCGGCTGCGCTAGCTGACGACGACTAGCGGCTAACCACGTGGGGCTAACGACGGCTAGCAGCTACCCATGGCTGCCAGCTAACGGCTAACGGCTAGCTGTTAACGGCTGTCGACATATTTCTGTTAACATCTGTCTGTTAACAATTTTTTACAGGTGCCGGAAAGGAGGTTCGACCAGCCGGTTGACCTCGTGTGGACACTCTCACCTTTTTCACCACCTCGGCGGCGGTTCCAGACGCCACTCACGTTTTCATCGCCGCCTGGGTGGCGTGCTCCGGGACCCTGTCTGGCCTCTCATCTGTCCGCGGCTCCTCATTCACCTTGTTTCCCCTTCTTTATAATATTATCACAGTTCCAAGCAAACAAATGCCTTTGTTCCGCGAGTTTCGCCCCGCCTCTCGCTCCACTGACCATTAGACCATTTAGTAAGGTAAAAAAAAAAAACGCCTCGCAGACGCTCTTCCGTTTACTTGTTTAATAAATGGTCCGTAGATATAGGGATTCATCTCCCTCCATCATGTTGATTTGAATCCGAAAATTCTGAACATGAGCCCGCCCCGCTCGACCTTCTGAGCCAATCACTGCGCGATAATGACCTGCCTTCCGTTTCAACCATACTCCTTCCGTTTCCACTATACTTTCTCTCACACATACATGCATTCTTCTCTTGCATACATATTGTCTTCAGACATGCATATATTATTTATAATATTTAATGTAAACATTGAATGAATGTGCATGAGAGCAAAATGTATACATATGAGCATTAAAATATATGAATATGAGAGCAACATGTATAAATGTGTAAGTGAAAAATGTATAAATGTGAGTGACAATGTATGAATGTGTGCATTGAAATAAGATAATATGAGAGCAAAATGTATGAATGTGTGAGTGTAAATATATATGTGTGTGAGAGTGAAAATATATGTATGTAAAAGGAGAATATATGTGTGTAAGAGTGAAAATATATGTATGTAAAAGGAGAATGTATGTGCGTGAGAGGACCAGTATGAATTACGGCCTGTACGGCCCCTCATAGCCCCTCATACATTGGAATAGACACACACACACACACACACACACACACACACACACACACACACACACACACACACACACACACAGACTTTGTGGCACTAGAGAACACACACTCACTTTATTTGGATTAATACCAATAGATACTTGCCACAACAATGTTCTGTACTGCTTTTAGAGAAAGAAAGACAGACAGTCTTACGGTAGATTACTGCGTCGCGAAAGAGTCGCGTGAATTACAGAAGTACAGATTTGGTGTCAAGGCTGGTGTGATCCCATCTAAAAATTGAATCCGAAATGTTTAAATATTTTTGGCAGTTGGCATTATTTATAACTATCACTGGCTTCCTGGTTTAAATGAATTGTTATAAAGCCAGTTATGGTTTATCGAGAACACCTTTATTCTATTATTTCTTAAGAGATATTTTGACGTTAATTAAAAACACACAATATCCCATATATCCATATTACATAATGTCTGTGTGTTCTGATTAGGCTGAGTTACTATACGGGGAAGGAGTATTATTTTTGACATTAATTGCAGCTCAGGACTCACATCTTGAATGTTTCTGCTTTCAAGTCTCAAATTAGTCAAAACCCATTTGTGTTGCTTGGATCTGATTCAAGTTCACATTTTTATTTTCAAGTCTCAATGTTGTCACTTGTAAAGGAACTCAAAAGGAGTGGAATGTAAATATGCGCCTTTTTTTTCAAGTACAATATCAACATTTTGTTTAAGAATAGAATATGTATAGATAATGTTTCCAGTTATAATTCAAAGCTGAACTGCATGTTTCCCATGTGTTGAAATGGTGGGGTGCAGTATGAGATCAAGAACAGATCATTCAGCAATGGCTGTAAATACACATTACTGGACCGCACCAGCTTAAGTTCCAAGGCGTTTTCTTAAAGTTTTTCCTATACTTTTCTATTGGTTATTTATGTTTGTGAGTGTGTGTGCCGCCTGGAGCCTGCCATAAATCAGTCAGGGCCCAGAGATCTGAACTAAAGTGTTTTGGAGTCCGGAGCCTCTGGGCTTTGTGGTTTTCAGTCCTGGTCGAAATCCCTTTTTTTGATACACCTCAGCTCTGTCGCATGTGTATTTCTTCATGCTATTCGTGCATGTTGCAAATTAAATTAACGATAATTCAGAGAATAACAAGAGTGAAAGATCTGGTTCTGAGGAAAAACAATTTTCCATCAATTTTCAGTCGATTGGACAAGGGCGAAGGCATCTAGAGAAATTAAACTAACATGAGATTTTGCGCACAACTTTATCAACGGATGAACTAATGCATTATTTATCCTCACAACACATATCCAATGTTGTACAGTTGTTTGTAATAGGGCAAATACAAAACCTGTACCAGGTAAAAGTTGTGCCTATAAATAATTCTTCATAAACAGAGCCTACTCTGAAGCTGTTAAATTGAAAATGGGAAGAACGAGAAGCATTACTGCATATAAACTGATGACTGGTCTTAAATGCTTTTTTCAAATGTGACATGTGCTTCAATGTTTATTCTAAGCAGCAATATGATAATTTGATAACGCAAATAATAAATAAAATGTATTTTCTGTGATAACACACATTGCATGTCTTACACTTTTAATGGCAGCACCCAGATAATGCTTTGCTGATAACAAAAACCTTATTGTTTCTTACACACGGTCTGAGAAAAGTGATACATTTATTAATCATGAAATAAAAAATATGGCAGAAGGTATTATGTATGTGGTTTTCTCATTGTCAATTATAAATAAAATATGTTAATCTCTAATTTACTGTACATGGACACAATATCCCAAAATATACACAGACAGTTTCTGCTGTTGTGTCTTGTAATCTTGAGACTATAGGGTTGTTTGTATTCAATCCAATATCAGTGAGATTTACAAGAAGAATCCAATTTATTTCATAGAATATGTCACTGACGTTCAACTTTAAGTAAGGCTGTCTTTTGAGTAACTGATGCAAATCATTGCTGGCTTTTTCCGAAGCGTGTCATTTACTAAACACTGCTCTGGTTCTGTGAAAAAGTATATTTCAGATGATGCGTTCCAAGGTTCCAACACAACAGTGAGGCATAAAGCTAAGTGTGAGAGTGCTACACAATTCAGTTGCCACTAAATGCAGGATTAAGGCAGAATATGAGGTTCTCACTTCTTCACAAGTTCAGGTCTAAATGACAAACTAGTTACATGGTAAAAAACTTCCCATGACTATTTTATGAGAACAATTTTAATGTTAAAAGTTGGGTGTGTTTATTTGACAGAATGAGAGTTGTCAATAAGAGTAAGAAATGGTAGTTGCCTCTTCACTGCCTGACCTCCGCTTCACCTAGGTTTAAAAAAAAATAAATTAAAAAAAACTCCTAACAAAACATTTCTTTACACCATGCAGGGGTTTTCAAACGTTTTTGTCCCAAAGGCACACCCTTGAATATGAATTTCAAATGCACACTATACTATACTACAACTATTGATTCATGCACCTTCATAAAAATATAATATATTGTATCATTACATTACATTGCATTTAGCTGACGCTTTTATCGAAAGCGACTTACAGTAAGTGCATTCGACCAAGAAGATACAAACTTGAAGAAAACAGAGTCATATAAGTAGAGTACATCAGGTTTCATAGAGCAAAAACATTTAAAGTGCTACTGAACTGGCTTTAGATAAGCCAGTCCTTTACTAGCAGGGGTGCACATAACTTTTTTGCCCTGGTTCTCAAAGGAGCACCTGGAGACATTGCTTGGTGCGCATCCTTAAAATGAAATAAACCAGACCTTTTGAGGGGTACTTGACTTTATGAACGGTGGGGGGGGGGCACGCTCATGTTCGCCGGAGCCTCGCAGCAGGGTTACTGTACGGAGCGCAAAAAGCAGACCCTTTACGCGATAGCGAGGGGTGGAGCGAGGGATCGCAGAAAAATGAAACCTAAATGGCTCGCGAATTATACTTTGGCGGCCGTTAATATACCTGGGCGGCCCGCCCAAGTAGGAGTCTATGTGTGGGAAACCCTGCTATCTTACCAGTTCTTATGCAACTCGCAAATAGCTCTAAATGTATATCCAATTACAAAACTGTTGTTTTTCATTTACATCACCGTCGATGATAAGGCCAGCTTGCATAAATAAAAATTGCAGGGACATCGTATAACTCAGTTTGGAGAGCTGGGGATTGGTACGCAAGAGGAGGACCCGGGTTCGAATCTGGCACGGGACCATGTGCCATGTGTCATCCCCTCTGTATCCCCCTTTCAAAGCTGTCACTTGAATAAAGTCACCGGTTGTCCAAAATAATATTTAAAAAAAATTAGAAGCTGCATACCCACAAAAGATCAAGGGGGCCGATCACAACCCTTGCTGTGTCATATTCACTCTAATGCTACAGGGAAGAAAACAGACACGGAGAGCAAGAGAAAAGGTCAATGGAACCATACAACTCTGATTTGAAGCGTCTACTCTACAAAACCAAAACACACACACTTTGGAAGCAACACATTCTCACTCCCAACCCGCCACATATTGACGGACGGTCAGGGCCCCTCCCCGTCACTCTATTACGGACAGGGCCCTTGGAAGTCAGTTTTCAACGGACAGGGCGTCCCATTGACTTGCATAGAGCTCCCTGAACGTTGGTAATAGAGGAGTTGGGATCGTGGCGAAATGCTCTCCGCAGGTCCATTCTCACAGCGTTTATCAACTTTTTTCTCACTCAATATCAAGCCACACTTATTGTTTTTACTTCTTTATTTTAATTGAATAATGTAGGACTTTTGTTGCCGTCAGTTATGGGGAGAGTACGGGCACAGAATACTGAAATCTGCATTGTTTCATCGTTTTTTCCTCCTAATTTTGTATTCTTTTCCAAACCATAAACTGTTATTTATTCAACAATAACACATAATAATCTTTGTGTTTATTTATTTGTTTGATTAATAAACACAAGTTGGAGTCCGTCAGGAACGAGGGTCGGAGCAGCTCATAGTAGTTGCTTTAGAGAATTTTACACCCGGAAGTAAGTATTCTCCTCCCGCTTGAAAAAAGGAAGTAAGTATTCTCCTCCCGCTTGACAAACCCCGTGATAGTCCTCAAGCTCTGTGATTGGATGTTTGAGTGTGCGCCAAGGGTTACGCCGAGCGTCGAACAGCACTTTGAAATGGGATGGAACCACGGCAGACAGTCCAAAACTGGATTTGAACGGGCATGTGTAACATCAGCATGTGTAACAGTTTTAAATATGCAGTGGTGTTTATTTGTAAATCATTTAGTATAATCACACAAATTCTGTGTTTTATATTTAATAATTCTGTGTTCTTTATTTATTGATTGTTCAATACCTGACAAGATCGGAGATGAAAAACCTGGGCCGCAGGTTCCTCAACAGTGCATTACAAGACATCTATCAATATGTGTGTATACCTCCACCATTAAACTGTCGTATTCTGCACATGTCTTATACTATCTACATACATCTTATAAGAGTATACTACATATTTATAATATCAGTTAAAATAAGTGCTTAAACATACAGTGGTTAACATTGCAGGAAAGCAATATATTAGTACTTTGTCAGGCTTAATATTTATACCCCCAAAGCTTTTTTCTTATTCAAAATAAGACCTTAACCTAAAGTATTCTTTAATGTTTAAATAAAGCCTTATTAGTTTGTCTGTCTGTGTCTCCTATTAATATCTAATAATAAAAATAATATATTTCAATAACGTGCTTTGACCACTAGGTGTCCCTTTCTATCAGCTGATAGTGAGAAACTCCCCCCCCTTCCTGAACTGAGAGAACTTTGGAATTGTAGCTTTTGCAGACCATTTAAATGCACACAAACTGATATAACACACTACAGGGAAGGGAAAACCCCCCAAAACATAATAGGGCCCTTTTAATCCAGTCAAATCTCATGTATTCATTTCATTTACAGCTCTGAATAGTACTTCTGTAAGATATTTATATAAGTACAATTAATAACTTTTGACTTTGCAGAGTTTGTATTATTCGTTTGTTTCCATTCTCTGTATCACAGTGCATCTCTGACAAGCATCTCTATGTTAAACAAAGATAATTATTCCCACAGATTCAATACAGCGCTTACACAAGACTGATTGAAGAGAGAAGAAACACTGCAGATAAGATAGAATGAGGACAACATTATATTTTCCGCCTGGTCCATTACAATACATTACAAGAGTGGATGTGATGGAGCTGAACACTAGAGATGATTATTCTCTTTGCTGCAGCTACATCTAACAGCAGGGCACAGACTGAAATAATTGCCTCATATGATAATTGCTACAAAGCTTAAAAAACAAGTAGTGCATTTTTTTCAATCTTGGTACATTTTTTCCCCACATTTGCAATTAATCATAGCTTCAGATACTGCAGTGTTCACCCAATTAAATGTTGTAAAACACTATGCCCTCTAGCGCAGAACTACACAGGCGAGAAGCAGCTAAATGTGTTGTTCCTCTCAAAAAGGGATGAAGGGGAGTAATAATTATGTAAACAGAAAATGAAATGCTTCAGACTTGTAGGGGAAATGAGGGCTGAATCAACTCCCCCCCCCCCCCCCCCGACCCCTCTCTCTCATTTATCTTTTTCCCCTCCCTGCAGCATACACCCCCCTTTCTCCTTTTACCAGAATACATTAGCCTATGTTTCGTTGCTCGCAGTTAACTGGTTGCAACATGGTTCCTCTGTGATTAGCTCCGTTAGCTAGATGAGAAGAGCATGAGTCAATGCCTTTGTCCTCTGCATCGCTGTTTAGAATCGCTACTCAAATCCTCTCTATTTAAAACCCCTTTGTCTATACAAACCAGTCCTAGGTAATGAAACGGACCATTAACAAGATTATCTCACTCATTCTGCCGCCGACAAAGGCTTTGCAATAGGCCGCTGATCATTAGGCTGGCAACGGGAACAATGCTGATCCATAATCTTTTGCCATGCCCTGTTTGAACTATTGTGGTTTATTTATTGTGCTCCAAGGGAGATTACATAATGGTAGCATTTTTATCTCTGCCGGGGAATAGCAATAAAAAAGGAAAGGTGGGAAGAAAAGGTAAGTAAAGGCGGAGGGAGTCTGAACCCCCCATCTCTTCTCACTTCCAGTCAGACCAGACAATCAAAAGGAGTGAAATGGGCTCTTGAGATAGAGGCCTTTCTTAATGCGTCCCCTGCTATCAGACCGCTCACGGTCTCCACGGTATGGAGTTACATTCGAAGCTATGTGATTACCATGCAGTAACACGCCGGATTTTTCCATTTAAGTGTGTACAATTTTGGAAGAGGTTAGACGAAAAATGGTAATGTTTCGTATGTCCTGAAATATTTCGATGTCCCAATTAGGGTTGAATATTATCTGTGTTTATTTAGCTTACAAGGCATTGAACCTTTTTACATAGATTTGTGAACATTTCATTTAAGCTTTCATACTTTACACCTCCTGCTGTACTTGGAGATAACTGATATTATACATCTCACTTAATCTGACATTCCTGTTTACTAAATGCTTTTTACTGGATGCTGAAGACCCTTTTTGGGCTCAAAATCTCTCAAGCTGTGATAAATACACTAATTTGAAACTAAATATCTTTAATTGCGGCTTTAAATTGTGTTTGTCAACCATTACGGCTGAACAATACGAGCCACTACAACAGCTGTACTGTCTGTTTGCATTATATCAGCAGCTGACAAATCTATTGACGCTAACAGGGATGAAGGAGCATTGCATTGCTGTAGCAACAATCTCATCCATAATTACTTTGCAGTAATAGAAATGAGATGTGAGGTGAGAGAGGTGGCCGTTATTCAAGAGATTTGCAATATCTTCTCATGCCTCATTCACACCAACGGTGTTTCAGAGCCGGTTCAGAGCTGGAGCTTGAAAAGTACCGGGTTTCCGTGTTCACACCGCAGCGGAGCAGCCTCTTAGCTCCGGAATCCGGTTCGTTTCAAGCACCAAAAAATTGTCCGGCCAGAGCAAAAGCACCGCATACGTCACGCTTACGTCGAGGCGGGGGCAGAGACAGGATCAACTCCTGAACAACAACAAAAAGCCCGCGTTTTATCCAGTATGTACACAACGATGGAGAGTCTCTGCCATAGACTATATATAAAGGTTTCTGCTCATGGGGAAGCAAGGTGTCTGCGTGTTAAGGTGGAACCTGAGCATTCACGTTGATCACCTCTCGTTATAACTCATTATAAATATATAAATATTAAACTTTACCTCAAGTGTTCATTTGAGAACAGCTGTTACATACCTGGGTGAAGGTTACAGTTCATTTAAATGGAAGATACAACGTTGCTCCACACTCATGGTTCAGTCCACCTTAAGAAGTAAGACCGACCTCGGAAGCAGTTGTGTTTTAAAAAAAACTTTATTGACACAAGTACACTTTTTTATAAGAATATTGTCTAAACCAGGGGTTTTCAAAGTGTGGGTAGGTGAGCCTCCCCTCAGAGAACATAAGAACAGCCGCGCCCCCCCTCCCAATTATTATTGCTGTTATTATTATTATTATTATTATTATTATTATTATTATTATTATTATTATTATTGTTGTTGTTGTTGCTATAATGCGGGGGTATTCAATTGCATTTCAAAGAGGTCCAGTAAGAGAAAATGTAATTAAATGCTCTGTTTTCGCTGTCCACCTTCCGCCATTTGAAATTACTCCGACTGTTTCTCTCCTCTTGTCTCGTCTCTGTGTTTGAATCTATCGTGCTGACTGCACCGATTTGATTGACTGAGTAGCGTCACCTCCTTAAAACATTAAACAATAACTTTTTTAAACCTTTTTATTTTTATGTTTTAAACATATTGTATAAAACTCCCCCACTACTTGGACTATTCCTTGCACCCCTCTAGAATAAGCCCGAATGGTCTCAACCATATTGCATAAGTAACGTGCACTTGTTAATATAGCAGGATCGCAAGGACACTGGTAGCGATCGGAAAATTGAGTGTTGTTCAGTTTGTGTGTTGTGGAACATGCGTGTCCGTGCATGAAAATATACCACACACCCAATTACAATTGCATGTTCAATTCACTACCCTGGAAGTTAATACAGTTGTTAAAGTTGGAACAGCCTGTGGACAGCCGTTCTTCCTTGCATGTCAGTCGCCGACACCTTCTTACAGAGGACAGGGACATCTAGCTGCAACACGACCCGTATATTTCCGCACGCCGTGTTCTCAAGACATATTTTTTTTACATTTTCAACATGGTGGATAAATCCTTATATGCTCCCGGCAACACACTGAACGTCAACGTTGCCTCCTTATTACACTCACCCCTACTTTAGTGGGAACAATGAGTCTGCGTCTTTGATGCACAGAGGAATAAACGCAGATCATCCTCTGGCTGCAGCCTTGACCGGTACTTGCTTTTGATCAAAGTCAATGCGGAAAACCTGCACTCACACAGGTAGGTGGAGGTGAAGGGAATGAGCACTTTTACAGCCTTTTTGGCGAGGTGGGGGAACTCGGTCTCCACAGACAGCCACAAGTGGGCAAGTGTCACTTTACTCGTCTTTTTCTCGTTCTTTTGTGTCTCACGCTGCGCCTCCCCTGAATCTCTCTGGCGCCCCCCAGTGGAGGCGCGCCTCACACTTTGAAAACCGCTGGTCTAAACGACAGAAATGACTCCGGAAAAGCTGCAAATAGAGCCATAAGAAATTAATGCAACTGATTTCATGCTGGGTTTGGCTTTATGAAGCAGGCACGCAAACGGTTACGTCATGACGCAAACGATGACGCAATGACGCAGCACCAGTCGGACTCTGGGCGGTGTGAAAAGAGCCAGAGCTAAACCGAAGAACCGGTTCTGAACCTAAAAAGCTCTAACACGGAGCTTGAACCGGAGATGCGTTGGTGTGAATGAGGTATTAGTGAGTAAGCACTTAAACCAGCTTAACGCCATCAGTCAAGTCCCGTTCATGGGTTGTTGAGAGGAAATCAGGAACACTTTAAGTTATTTACTAAGGTATGCACTTATTGTTGAAGAAAGGGTTCTGGCAAGTTAAGGAGGGAACAGTACTTCATAATAAAATAATAACAGTAACAAAAAAAGATAGATTCAGAACATGAAAGCCATTGAGTATGCAGCGCCACTTCTGTCTTTGTTATCCTCCGTGTCAAAAATGAAAAACAAAGGCTCAAATGATACATTTGCTAATAAAAGGCATTTTCTTTCTAAACTAATTCACATGTGGCAGTGGAAAGGTTTGCTTTTTTACAGGAAATAAGGCAATATGTCTCAAGGGCACTTATCACCTATTTAGCTTCTAACATGTCAAGTTAAATACACCTTTTTTTGACTCAAAACCACAATTGTACCTGTTCTAGTATGGAGTCATTGCTCAAGGCTGTCCAAAGACACTTTTTCACCTTATTAACATTAGCAGGGACAGGCTGTGGAGCTTCAGTCGCACTCAGACTAATTCCCTTATACCTGAGAGGGCCGCGGTGATGTATGAGGGGAATGAGGTGGGAGGCACAGGTCGATTGGCCAACACTGTCGCCATCACACAGTAATGAGATCTCTGGGGGAGGGGGAAATAGAGGCAGATTCCTCCAACTCCCTGCTTGCATAATACTAATTGGCCAGAATAGAAAAGGTAAGATCTAGGAAGTTTTAATGACATTATTAAAAAGTATAGAATTCCCTCTCAGTTGCTTCTGACAAATATCATCAGTGAGAAGGGTTGACACCGTCATGAGTTGATTGTCATGGTTTGCCAACATAAAACCCTGACCTCGACCTCATCCGACTCCTCTGGGAAGGATTAAAACCTCATGGCCCAACATGATTCTCACTTATGCTGTCGGGGCCTAAAGAGTTACCAACATATTGGCAGATTAACGTCAATGGCTGTGGCACGAAATTATGTTTTGTATTCAGGTGTACACATACTCTGTTTTGTTATTGTTGAGAATGAAGTGCAGTGCAATCATTTATCGCTGGTTTTGTTCCCAGTATGTCTTTGTGTATTTGTAATGCTTGTTGAATACAAACTATATGATTATTATATTATATACATTATATTCCAACATCAGCATGGGTTGCGACTTTTTCCAACACATTTAGTCATTTCTATGTATTTCTATTTAATAATAATCCTAAACAATGTTTGAGAGATCCGCCTATATAGCTGATATTCCATAAATGTTTTACTTTGTGTGACTTTCAGGGTATAGCAAAAAATGCGCCGGCAGTGCTACAGTCGTACTATGTTGTCTGCAAGGGTGTGTGTGTGTGTGTGTGTGTGTGTGTGTGTGTGTGTGTGTGTGTGTGTGTGTGTGTGTGTGTGTGTGTGTGTGTGTGCGTGCGTGCGTGCGTGCGTGCGTGCGTGCGTGCGTGCGTGCGTGCGTGCGTGCGTGCGTGCGTGCGTGCGTGTGTTTGTGTGTGTGTGTGTGTGTGTGTGTGTGTGTGTGTGTGTGTGTGTGTGTGTGTGTGTGTGTGTGTGTGTGTGTGTGTGTGTCTAGCAAGAGCCTGGAAACAATCCAAAGGCAGAAATTGTGTGGAAGCCACTTTGCAAATTGCATTGATCTCTCCCAAGACCTGCTCCCCACCTGCCGCCCATCCTAATGCCTGTGTTACAGAGGATAGAGGTGGGTGGGTGCTGCTCTGACACACCTGCTTCTTTTTCCATATCCCGTTGTTTTGTGCCTCTTTCAAATAAGAGCATTTTGCATTTACTTGCTGTCTTGCTTTCTTAATCCTTCTATCCTTTTTCGACTCTCTCTCCCTCTATCTCGATCTTTCGCTAATCATTGGTATGACTGACATGCTTTCCTCTATGCTGTTCTTCTAATTACAACATCATTAGTTGTCACGGGGATGAGCAGCAGTGCAGTTGCAGAACAGCACTTAATGAGTTAGAGATCATGGTGGATGCAACATGGCAGGGTCAAATGTAATCATGTTTTAATGTTTACCTCTGTTAATGAAGATAAAGGATTATCAAAATATCAAAAAATAATAATAAATGACATTTTACGGAGTATGCAGCCTTAAAATCTGCAGTGTTTGTTTTGATTGAACCAGCAATGTTGCATGTAAGGACTTGTCTCATTTGGTGATGTTGGCTCCTGCACAGCAACTGACCTCCCATAATGCAACATATTTTGCTGGTAGTTATTGAAATCATTTTTTAACAGTTCTGAAAATCAAGGCTGAATCAAGCTTAATCGTCTTATCGGTTGGACAGCAGCCAAGCATAATCACACAGTCATTACAAAAAAAGTGTTACTTGCAAACTCATGGGATCTCTCTATTTACAAATTGACCACTAGACATGAGCAGCGCTGCAAATCAACTTGCAATCAACTTTTTGAGTGCTGACTGAATTGTGGCATTGATTGCTTGGCAATATTCTTATTAAAGATTTCTCTATTTATTTATATTTAAATTCAAATAAAATGTTGTCACTTTCTTTTAAAAAACTAAATTATTGTATGTAATGTTAAGTTAATAAGTTAATGTTGTGCATGTGAGAGGTTTGACTTGTTATGCTAGTGCTATAGGAGTTTACTGACAAGTAGAAAACAAGTATAATTTCATTTCGCCAGGAACTGTTGTCACTAAATCAGGAATTTAAAGACCCTACATTAAAAAACTGCTTTCCATGCTTTAGTTCTGATTGTTATGAAACATTAACATGTAAATAAATTCAAATGTAGCTTCAATTACATCTATCAAATATTAATCTAGAATAAAATGTATTAAATATATAACAATTATTTCAAATTCATTGTGATGTATGTAGTTTTCGCTTTCAACAAAATGTAATTCACATCGAGATTGTCCTTGAATATCTAATACCTGCTCATAAGCAAACCTGAATAATAAATATATCTCCTAATTGACCTTTCGCAAAGCCACGCCCCTAAATGCCCGTTGTCCAATCATATTCGATCACGTGCGCGGCTCCCTGTGGAAGTCCGACAAGCTTAGCGTTCAAATTCATTGCGAAAATGGTGAAGCGTTGTGCTTATGGTCTTTGCAAATCGGATAGCAGATATCCCATAAGCTTAGAGGGGGGGTGATATTTTACCCGTTTCCTAAACCCAAAACCCGAGAGGAGAGATGCCGCCAGTGGATAAAGAAATGCGGCAGGCCCCATGCCCAGCTGAATATGGCGAATATCAACAAACACAAATACGTTTGCTCCAAGGTAAATACGTGCTAACGTAGCTAGTTAGCTAGCTAGCAAAGATTACATTCACAAATTAACTAACTAATTTAATTAACTAATTTCACTAACTAACGTTAGCTAAAGTCACACGACTACAGCTGTAAGCTGTGTGCTTATAGGTCGTTTTGACCATGTATATGACTTGATGCATAATAATGTCTGAACAGCTGGGCTCCGTTATTAGTCTACCTGTGGTCAAAGTACAAACAAGAAAGCCAACAGGCAATCATTCATTTATATTTTTGCTTAAATCTTTGTAGCATTTTGTTAATGGAAAGCCTACTGCCGACTTCCCTAATCCTGCTGCACAAGTGGGCACCCCGACCCCACAAAGGAACAACAAGGTGGATGCAGAAAGCCACCAAGGAAACGGTAGTTAACTTTAGACAAACTACAACATTTAATGCCTCTTGTGATTGTATTGTTTTATTCCAAAATAATAATAATAATTCCATCAAATTTGACATACAGCTCATGTGGTTTTTCACTCTTGCACTGCGACCTGTATGCAAGTGCCTCTATTGATGTTGTGCCTCCCTCTTTTCTAATGTTTATACTGTGGATATAACCCTCCATAGCGTATTGTAGCCCCTTTTGTCGGGACCTGGAGGATATTGCTGCGTTATTGCTCCAAAATGAGTCTGTTAAGGCGACTCCGACGTTACGGAGACCCTCCATTATGGCTTTGTTTAACGCATCTGGCTCTCAGCTTGTCGGACTAGCAACAGTAACCAAGGGGGGGCGTGGCTTTGCGAAAGGTCAATTGACAAGAAAGAGAAGGGATTGGCTGACATTTTACCGATGCGGAAGTGGACCTAAAATATAACAAACCCTTAGAACACAACCACAATTACATATGTAATGTGTTGTGCAATTTCATCCAGTTGTTTTCTGAAAAAGAGATAGCATTTCAGTTATTGTGGTTAATTAGCCAAAAACTAAGCTTCATGTTATGTTATGCACAAAGTGTGTTTTCCCTCTCTTCTCCTCGCTGGAGCTAGTGTAAACATGGCTGTTAATCCTCAAATGGACAGGGGGACTCCAGCTCCCGGGATGTTTCTGCAGCTGTGATAATGGACCCCTGGGATATGTGTTGCACTCAGAAGGGAGCTCTGCTTGTAGAATCTACCAACACTCTAACGAGTCTCCCCAGACTCCGGGCCCTGGACTAGGGGTTTCAACAACTAATCGACTAGTCGACTACCTTTACCACTATTCGGTGCTGTAGGCCCTAGTCAACTAGTCGTGAAAGAAATGGAGGTAAACGAGGTGCTGCAAAATGCTCCAAAACACGTCCGACATTCTTATGTATGGCAGAACTTCAACGAAGATGTAACCAACTCCACAGTGAAGTGTCAGTTGTGTACAGCTGTACTGAAGTACAATACAAATACATCTGCTATGCGCAACCATCTGAAGATGAAACACCCGCTGCCGACAGCTAGCACTAGCAGTAATGCTAGCACCAGTGAGCAACGGACCGGCGTCAGCACTGAACAGAGGCAGACGAGCAGCAAGAAAACACGGGTCAACAGTGATGCGGATGATGATCTACGGGATTACTGCCAGCGGACACCGCATATCCCCACAATGGATAATCCACTGGAGTGGTGGGCAGAAAACGTGCACCGCTTCCCCCGCTTTCGAGGAGCTACCTGGCTATTCCAGCAACAAGCACCCCGAGTGAGAGGGTTTTTTCCCTGGCAGACAACACTGTCACCCGAAAGCGGTCAAGCCTCCTTCCCTCACATGTCGATGAGTTGGTGTTCAAACCAAACCAAAAATATGGAAAGGTGGACGTTATCGTGGAGGACAGCGAAGTGTTGCGCAATGCGCTGTTGCGCACTGGATTTACGTGGCATTTATTTAAAAAAGAGTTTTTTGCTTTCGATTTTGGTGAGTCCAGTTACTGTTTGTTATTTACTCAGCCATGTAACACAAATTAAAATGCAGTGTTTAATGTTACTGTATGAGTTCCAATATAAAATACAGTTGTACACCTCTCTTTGTGTGTCTTTATTATGACGTAACGACTAGTCGACTGCTATTTTGAAAAACGTGTCGACTAGTAAATATTGGTAGTTGTGAAACCCCTACCCTGGACCCGATCTGTCCTGAACCTGCAGCCAACGTGCCACTGCGACAGCCTTCAGTGCAGATACACAGTTAAATATAGTTCATCCAACACATGGCCGAGTGGACCGACAAGTCATAAACTAAAGGTTGGATGTGTTTACTCATGCTCACACAAGAATGTCAGAGGGCATGGAAACAGCTACACAACCTTTCAGAAATGTGCACAACACCAACATTAGGGTCACAGCCCTACGATAGAAAAACAAATGCCAATTCCAGCTCACACAGGGTTTTCCCATGTAACTGGGTAACAACCATTACTGTAATTTCATGGGATTGTTATTTATCATTTCGAGGTACAGTTCGATAAAGGAGTTGTTAAACACTGAGCAGCTTTCTGAATTGAAAATCATTTAACAGCAATAACTCACTCTTGCTGTAAATCTGTAATTTGATAACATGTGCAAACAGTTGCCATTTCTGAATTGGCCAGACAGTGAAAATGGCCAATTTGCAAAAAGCCAATGTTTATTGGCAAGACATCTGCACTGATTGTGACAAGCTAATGAAACAAAGTAAGGTTGCAACATTATGTTCTTAACTTTCAGAGCTCCGTTTGGAGCAGGCCGGTTTTTAGACACACTTTGCGAAAGACTAAACGGCTGCACTCGCACAGTTAAAAACATGTACTTGTCAAATTAAGCACCTGCATAGCACTTTGGGGTTAAAAAAAGAAGTCAATTTTGTTATTTTGAGTATCCGTTTGAGGGTTTATTCATGTTTGTTTGATTAAGGCACTTTTCCACTTTGCTTTAATTGCTGGTTGTCTTTTTCAATTTTCTGAAGATGACAACCTTCAATGCTTTGCCTATTAGGCTGGAGAGTACTAAGAACCCATCCATGGGCTGAATGGAGGACTTTGAAAAGAGATAAGATATCTTTGTATATATATTTTATTCAACTGTAAGCACTGCATGTACAACACCTACAACCTGACACAATTCACAAAAAACATCTCTCATTTCTTCCCTCCTTCCTCCATCTGTATGATACTGCAGGGCAAATCAGGGCGGGCTGACAGGTCAACGGGGAGCGGGGTGTGCAGTGAGGGAGAGGAGGCACACATGTGGAAACACAGGTTGAAACGACCCAGGAATCAATTTTCATCATCTCTGAGGCAGCTGCTGCCTGGTAAAGTGATGTGAGAGAGGAGTGAACCAGACCGACCATGATGTTAGGGAGCATAGGATCAGCCAACATCAAAGCGTGTGGAGGCAGGTCTGGGGTCTGTCTGTGAGTCTGGAGGGCAGGGACTTACCTCTGCAGATGGTGCCGTTGCCCACGTAGCCCGGCTTGCAGGTACACAGGTGTCCTCTGATGGTGTTGGTGCAGATGGCATTCTCATCACACTCATCTTGGCCGCTGGCGCAATCGTCATGCTCTGAGGGAGAGATAGAGACAGTCAAAAAATGTGTGTGTTTTTTATGTAAAAGATGGAGATGTCATGGCAGAAAAATGCTTTTTTGTTTGGAGCTGAGCAGCTAGGAAATTCAACTCATGGTGAGCTTTTTCCTTCTGTTAACAACCAGCTTTATAAACTTTATGTTCACGTCCATGTTTCCAAACACCAGTTCAGCTTGGCACGTTCAAAATTAATGTGAAATAAATTACTTCAAACAATGACAAAGACCCAGCTGCTTTTTCCAGCATACATTTATTTATAAACCATCAGGGGTTGTTGGGAGCTACAGCTGATACATGCCAGGTGTGCCCACTGATTGCTCCGTATCAGCATCAATTAGCCTAATGATGTTGGCTTAGATACTAGGGACTAGTGAGACGAAATCAAGACATATTTCAACGCTTAACATTCGCCATCTAGAAGATCATTAGAGAGTTTTCATATGATTATGAAAATGTTTTGCTTATCATTTTTCCCAATACCCCGGTAACATTTCAGTAAATGGCTCAATATAGACTGAAAGTTGAAATAGATAATGTGTGATTATCACAATAACTTTTCGGTCAACATTGGCTTCTTGTGTTTCCTCCCTAAAGTATCCAATGCTGATACAGACTTTTGATTGTCCGACAACATGAAGCAAAACAGTACAAAAATTAAGCTCAGTCATCTCTATTTTAGAATCCTTCCTATCCTTCCTTAAATCTCAAAGTGAATAGAGTTGTGCAGTGATGAAGTATTTTTGTAGGCCAGACCCAGAAGTTAGCTCGACGAAAAAGCAGTTGGATTTCCCCATTGGATTTCCGTATATGGAAGAAAATAAGCTTTGTGGCCAAAACAAGTTTATGGTACTTTACATGTTTTGTCCAGCAGGTAAATATCTACATATTAAGACCACTTTTGGTTTCTCAAATGTTAATGCAATTGGCCGTAATAAAAAGCTAACGTAATGCTATAAACTAACTACAGCATGGTCACATGGTTACATAACCCTTAAAGAGCCTGTGACACGAGCCCAACAACTGTTGTGCAATGAAATAGTGGGCTATTAGTAATCTCGAACCGTCAGTTTAAAAAAGAAAAAGCGATACCGTTCCGATAAATATCAATAATTTCGAACATCGCGGGAAAATTCCTTCGACTCATTTTGAGGTTTTGGGGGAAGCCGGAAGTGACGTCAATGCAGGAACGCTTCACTGTGCGGCGAGAGAGCCAAACACGGACAAAGTGTGTTGTCATGTGTAGAAATGGTGAATTACTGAGTTTAGGCACCTTAATAACGTTTTAATGAAGTTGACTACAGTATATTCATATTTGTCAGTGCTTTCATGTCAATTCGGCGAACATAAACATAAATGATCGTGGTGAAGATGATGATTAAATTAGGATTAAAAATCGGTAGTGAGAGCTGCTGAATTTCCTCCCGTCGGATGTGATATAAAAACAAATCGATTATTTTTGTAAACTCAAGTGGATGAAACTACATTTATTAGTGCTTTCATGTCAATTCGGCGAACATATGATACATTAAATGATCGTGAGGATGATGATTTAAAAATCTTTTGTTTGAGCTGGTCTGCATTTCCTGAGGAGAAAACAAACCTTAGCTTTTTGTAATTGCAGTCAGTGGTGTAGTGGGCGTTGGACGCGGGGGTACGCCGTACCCCCACTTATTTGAAGCATGATTTCTTTTTTTAATAGTCTAATACATCTAAAATCATTGCGGGTACAAGCGGCCGAGATGGGTTTTCTCCGCAGGGTGGCTGGTGTCTCCCTTAGGGATAAGGTGAGAAGTTCGGTCATCCGGGAGGGACTCGGAGTTGAACCGCTCCTCCTTCGCGTCGAAAGGAGCCAGTTGAGGTGGTTCGGGCACCTAGTTAGGATGCCACCTGGGCGCCTCCCTAGGGAGGTGTTCCAGGCACGTCCAGCTGGGAAGAGACCAAGGGGTAGACCTAGAACCAGATGGAGGGATTATATCTCTTCGCTGGCCTGGGAGCGCCTTGGGATCCCCCAGTCAGAGCTGGTTGATGTGGCCAGGGAAAAGAAAGTTTGGGGCTCTCTGCTGGAACTGTTACCTCCGCGACCCGACCACGGATAAGCGGGAGAAGATGGATGGATGGATGTGTGAGGGGCAGAACTGTGTGTGTAGGGTGACCAGGTGTCCCGCACTGTGCGGGACCGCACACACAGCATTTTTATTATTTGTCCCGCGTCCCACACATTGAGATTATGTCCCGCATTTGAGTGATAGTCGCGCAGAAAGGCCGGATCGGTTCGCTGACAGCTGGCACCGCCCTTTATTATTATATTGTCTAAACGGCATCATGTAAATTGCGCTGACAGGCGACACAGAGGTCCCCAAGCCCCCCCCCCCGTTGACAGTTCACGAGCGCGTCCATAGTGTCTCCCGTCCACCCACCACCCCGTCCACCCAGTAAAAACATCCCCACTACTGGTTGTAGTAGTACACCAACATGGATTAAACGTGTGTTTTTTTTTACCACAATGTTGGGGAAATTAATGGATAAAATGCACGGATTATTATTATTATTATTATTATTATTATTATTATTATTATTATTATTATTCCCACTCCGATCGGGACACTAGGTCCACCGTTTCCCCGCTGCGAGGCTCCCCCCGTTGACAGTTTACGTGGGCTGGGCTGGGTGCAGTGGCGGACTGGCCATCGGGACGAATCCCGATGGGCCGGTACCGAAGTGGGCCGGTCGGATAAGTCACTAGCACATCCCCCACTCCCCCCGTTGACAATTTACTAGTTGTACCGAAGTGGGCCGGTCGAGAGTCCCGGGCTGATTTTTAGTCCCAGTCCACCACTGGCTACATGACCGTATGATCGCCCATATTGACGCACCTAATTCCTAAACTTCTAACAGATACAAAATAAACCGATCCTTCAGCCTCATATGAGCTCTCAGACACGTTCAAAATTAAACTGTCATCGGTGTCTGAGCTTGCTGCTGTGTGCGCCATCGTGCGTTTACATGCAGATGCTGGGATCCTGAACGGTGCAGCTGGAGCGCTGTGCCCGCATTGACGTCACCCATAATTTGGCGGAACTTGAAGAATCCCCGAGAAGATCCAGGAAATGGTCAACATTGAAGGGCAGAGTAATGGTTATCAAAGTACAAATATCCAAAATCAGTTCAGTAACGGTTTTCAAGGGGACAATATTTACTCAAATTGATGGGTTTGGATGATGGGGTAAAATCGTGTCACAGGCTCTTTAAGCTAAAAGCAGACGCGTATTTTAGGTCGTAGAACAAAATGTGCAGCTTTCTTCAGCTTATGTTAATCACAGACCTTAATGCGGGTTTATAAGCACAAACACGTTCAGAAAACATTGACCTTGAGACGAGGGAACGTAAATTGGTGAAATTCTAAGTCTTTTCCGGGTTTTCGAACACATTACTGCACCACTATAAAAAATATAATAAAAAACATTTTTGACAATACAGTTAGATAGATATATGTAGTGTAAGGGTTGTGTTATCCATGAGTGAAATCAAACACCTAACTATAACTTAAAACTAACACTGTACTGTAGGTTTCCATCATATGAGTCAACTAAACCTGATACCAATGAGGAAGAAAGACCAATATCAGAGTGCTGTTAGTATTTTTAAATAATAGACTATAACCTTGAAGCAACTTTCGGTCAAAGATACTTCTTATCAAGATAACTCATTTAAGATTTGAGCATCACGGCAGTAAACAATGCGTGATTTGCCAGTTCAAAAGTATTGGCTACACATGGCTGCGGAGACGCAAACTGATCAAACAATCACACAGTGATTAATGTACCACATCAGTTCTCTACAGCTCAACACTGAGAGGAGGATGTCAGAACCCTGTGATTGAGATATTGGCATTCCCCCATTATCCTAGAATTAAAAGTACCACTGTCCTTCATGGGCTGGATACAAGAACCATAAAAACTGAGAGACTATTTTATTATAGAAAACATTGCAAGGTTAGCATTATAATGTTGTTTCATGAATTTGTTTTATTCATGTAACATTGACTTACAATAACATGCTGGGACACTGCACACAGGTATGTGCCTGCTCAGGGTCATTGTTTTGTATTCTGCTGTGTACTATATGTGCTCTCTTGACTTTTATTGTCTTGCATCTACCTCGTGGCAAAAGGAAAAAAGGTGGGGTTTATTTCACAGCCGGGCAGCTACAATCCTCCAGATGTTTGCTAAATAACTTTGACTTTGACTCAGACTTTGGTGGTTGGCTTCATATGCTGAGTACCCCTGAGAACTCACACCCTGTAGCCTCATCAAAGGGCACTTATAAAGGTTTGCAGCTTGGAATTACAATGAAGGTTAACAATGAGCCATGTTTCATAGGGAAATCATATGTTCACACGACCAGTTATTAAAGTGTGAGGCTGGAGTTAACCAGGAACGCTCTAGAGAATTCAATAATAAATCCCCCTCTATGTTTTTCTCAGATAGACGATATGCAAGGACAGAAGAAAAAAAGTGATGCTGCATTTATATAGACGTTTTCTTTTTTTTCCTTTTTAAAGAGTGCCATTGTTGAAATACTTTGTAACTGCTTTAAATCACCAGCTTTTACAGATATCTCTTTTGCTGCAGTTTTCTCTGCTTCACCCTGAGTCAATATGATATGTAATAACAATATCAACAATACAAAGCATTTCATGGCATAAAAGTGCACGCACCAAAACTAATTTGCAGTAACTCATATTACCAAAAGACAAGTGACACAGGTTGGAACAGTTGCCACTGAGGGTCTTCAAATCCAGGACAGTTTCCATCTCTGATCTTTGGCTAATCCAAACTCATCCAATAACTTTTATGATGCCCCACAATTCAGCTGAACTGCTTCAGATAAAAAGTGAATTGATCCATGCGTGTGCAGGGAATTTTGTTAAAATCAATGCTCAATGTCAATGGCTCCACTCTACTATAACTTCCTTTTGCAACTTTCTAACAATCTGGGATATACAATTCTAACTCCACTTTTGTCCCAAGCTTCTTCTTTAAGATTGTATTAGAATTGCACATGCTGATTTTATTCAACAAAAGAGATGTGTTCAAAGCTCACAAATGCGACACAAAACGCATAGCGTTCATGCTAACATTCTCCTTAAAAACCAAGCTTTTTTAATTTATTATACATTTGTCACGTCTTAATGTTAAACGTCTTAATTAAAAAAGCAGATGTGTTAATCTTAACATGATGGCTCTGTTCGATTTAAGCGTCCTGGTAAGTCATGACAGTATGACAGTGAGTCCGCAATCGCACTACCAGGACCCTGGAAAAAAAACAGATAAAGCCATAGTTTATTTGGTCTTTACTCCAATGTCAAAGGGAGACAAGTGTTGTGTTCACATAAGATACATAAGTTACTAATACTAATTAACTGCAAAATAAGTGTACTATTTAGAGTTTATCATATCATTATTAGGGAATAGTTCATACTGATTTCTGTCAACTCAGGTTTTTTAAGTCTGCAGTGCATCAGCCTGCTGCAACATGCTATTCTCAGTAGTATCAACATGTCATGGCTTCAACACAGACTTCCTGTTTCACTAATGAGCCCCATTGAAACCTCCTAATGAGGCTGCTTAGGAGGCGACCTGAGGCCACCAAAACTGCATAAGAGGCAATGAGCTTATGCACGGTTGTGGAAGTCAGAAAAGGATATCAGTTTCATCAATTTTTCAAAAGAACATAATTAAAACAACATGAAAGAATAATAATGAATCTCTGTGTTGCTATTAAATATGAGATTAATTGATTTTTGGCAACGTGTTTATTGATTCTTACTGCTGAGCTTATCAAGCTGATTAAGCGGCAGTTAATGCTGCCTCAATTAAATATCTAACAGGATTTTATATGATCCTAAACAATACTTTAAAAGGCAACCTTTGATGATTCTGCGGCGGGGATTTACAACAATGCTGCACTGCACAACTATCTTTTATATCCAACCATGAACTGTGTCTTTAAGTGCCAGTCAAGATCTGGCCTGAGGCTTCCTCCACTCACAAGGTACACACTCGCTAGAACACACTCCTTATTAATATGCAAAAGCTTTGGAGGGAGTCATGACTAAAACATTCCCCTTAATTAATGAGTGGTGCTCATGAAGCCCTGGAGCAATGAGGAGAAATGATTTAGCTTTTCTCTTCCCAAGGATTTCCTCCCCACGCTGAACTATAAAGTGGAGGTGAATGTCAACAGTGCTGGTGGGATGTGTTAGAGTTTATGTGAAGGGATATGAAATGTAGACTACATTAATGTTAGAGTAATAGAGGAAGTTACGTGATTAAATATTCAGTCCGTTAATGGCTGTGAGCTAATGGGGGAGCGAGCAACACAATCAAAACACTGGTAGCCATGGCTGCTCATTAATGCCATTTAATGTCCACCGGCTAATTTGAATTATAGGTTTGGAACAGACAGATGCAGTGGCTGAATTGATGGATAATGAGTACGCGAAAAACCGCACAACTGAATAAGCAATAAACCCTCCCGGAACACACGTGGTGGCGCAACGGCCAGTTCAAGCATTGTTCAAACAGTTTGGTATTATTCTGACCTTCAAAAGTGATTTGCCGTCTCTGGGGTATTTTGGTGCCAAAACTTCAAAATGACAGCAAAGTTCAAGTTGAAGGACCTTAGTTCTTGGGTCTTACATTAACATCACTCAAACAAGGCAGTAGGTAAAATCTGAAATGAATCAATATGTAAAGCACATTTATATGTGTTTGAGAGCACCACCATTCTCTATTCTGCTACTGACTGTGTAAGAAGTTGTATACAATGAATGTATTTTAGCATGCTTGGCTGTAGTGCCCATTTAAGTTTTTGCTCGAAATATTTTTCAATAAGCATCCCCCCTTGAAATATTTTCTTTCAGCCAAGTTCCTGCTTACCAGCACAAAATATTTATGCTAGGAAAAAAAGCATATTTAATATACTGAATACAGCTACAGCATCCTAAAAAGGTACATTTTATATAGAGCTTTACTGTATGTCTTTCTGACTCCTCAAAGTGCTTTTACATATACAGCAGTGGCCCAATCTCACACATTCATAAAGATTCAGAGGTTGCCATACAAGGTGACACCTGCTCAGGGAAACTAATATTCAGAGACACTCACACAGTATTGGCCATTGAGACATTGGGAGCAAAATGCTGAGTGCTGCTAGGATCGAACCCAAAACCTTTGGGTTAGAGCCACAGTTGCCCATAGTTGGGCCATTAGTGTCAGATTTACTAAACAACAACATTGCAACTGAAGAACACTTAACTGTACATGCATCATTTCAAATGTTTACTATCCATCACTAAATTCATGGCAATACACATTGTTTTCATTATGCATTAGCACAAACAAGCAAAGGGCTACAGTACATTGCAGTTTCATAGAACTGTGTCATATTGATAAGTGTTATCTACAATTGAGTGAGGGTAATAAGAGGATCAGAGGGATGACTGAGCCTATTTCCCATTCCCAGTATTCTCAGGAATGCTGGGAAAACCCAATTGGTTCCTCACCAATGAAGGCAGGTCAGAACTAGATCTGTGTCCGAAATCCTTCCTATGTTCAGTCATTTACTGTTCCCTTAGGATTAGTGGTTTAGTGAGCAGCAAATATACTAAAGCAGAGATTTACACTTTTCTACACAAGGTGCTAAAGATTGGACAGTGAATGATTATATGTCTTGATTAATTTACCTCATTTACAATAATGCCTTAATTACTGCGAACTCAGAAGGAATTCAAATGATTTATTTTATTCTTCAGTTTCTCTCTTTTTGCTTGTGTAGGTGTGTCATAAAGCCTCGGGATAAATGTTCATTTCCCACCAAAGTTGAATAACGTCCAAAGCGTTGGCACCTAGCGGCCTCTATTTGCACTTCCTAGAGCTAATTATGTGTGTCCACTCGTCTCTTCATACATCAGCATCTGTTCAATGCACTTTATCGTTTCAATGGAATGTGAGGAAGCACTTGGGATTATATCTTGACTCAAGTATGGTATTCAAGCCAAATGTTGAGCTACTTCAGTTCCTTGGCGAATGTTTGTCAATGACTGTTGAGTTAATAAGGCGTCGTGTGAATAGTGCCTTTTTTCATCATGTCTCCTACAAACAGTCAACTTTCTTTTTTTGACATGCTACTGATCTTTATTTAGCCTCAACAAATTAGATTTAGTTGCATGAAGTCAAAGAATCAACTGTGATTTGTCATAGTTTTGGCAGGAATTGACAAAAATGTCTTGGTGCATATTGATGGATTGGAAAGTGGTCATATGAATTATTGTGGATGACATAATGACTTGGTGTGAAGTATATTACTTTAAATATAAACCACACTATTTTTGTGTTACATTATTTTGCCTGATTTATTCACTTACAGTTTTTACTCTGACCTGGCATGGAATTGTGTGAGTGTGTTAAGGATAAAACGAATAAATGATGACTTGTAGAGTAAAGTGTCCTTACAAATCTAGATATTTTTCAAAGGGCAGATTTGATTACATTATTTTCCCCTTCCAAAAGATTCACAGTTATGCTCTCATTCACTCTGACCTGGTATGAAAGTGTGGAGAATAAAGTATGACTCTTGTACAGTAAACTGAAATGTAATAGTGGAGATCTTCTGAAAGGGCAGAACTGATTCTCAAGAAAAGCGTGTTCTTTCTGTGAGCTAAGAAAGTTTTAGCTACATTTTTTGTGCTCTAATAATGTGAGAGTGCTCCTGTGGCTCATTCAGCCGAGTGAGTGGCATCTGTCCTCAGCTTTTAAAGGCTCCCTCTCCCAACAACCAGCTTTTTTTTAGCCAGTAAATACTGGATTAGCAGTGTCTCCCATAACATTCTTTATTAATACCATTTGTGTCTGATGTCTATTTTTAATCGTCTTTTGGTTACTTTCTCTCATAACAAATGTATAACTCAAACTGGATTTCCAATTTCAATTCACATTATCTTTTCACAAAGAAAGTAAACAGAATTCAGCGTTGTTTGTGTCTGCAGTTCTCACGTTGCATCTCTTCTCTTCTTTCTTTCAGAACTCAGAACTCTTTTGTTTGGTCTGCAAAACGTAAAAAGAGACAAAACATTGAATCTGAAATCTGAGTGTAATATGGGATCTACGAGTTAAACCAATACTTTATGATTCACTTTAACTTTGCACACCACATTTCTAAAACATGTCCTCATCCTTTTTAGCTTCCATCATCGTCTCGTTCAATAATGTCAAGCAGAACACTTCAGGAATGTGACATTTAATGACCAGTGACAAGCTCATAAAAAAGAACATTGTACAATCCTGTCGATTTTTCTTTCCTTTTTTTTGGTGCCAACCAAAGTCGTCATGCTCACTTTCTGCCTCGGCTTTGCAGCTCACCTTGACGTGATTTGAGCTCAGCAGAGATCTGTCCGGGGGGGGGGAAATATTGATTGTCCGTCATAGCGTTTAGCCTGGGGGACAGAGATTTCCATAAATTTAGTCAGAGGACATTTCTGAATTTCTTGCAGTAATCCACCTAAAGTTCAAGTGGCTGTTTTATTTTAACCCATCAGTCAATTTATTCCACCTCACACGGTTCCCAAAACCCTGCATGCAAGCCATGTGTGGACTCACACATGGCTTGAATATGTAATACAATAATATGCAATTATCAAGATTTTATTTCATCATAATGGGGCAAAAAGGGCACCTTGCATGGGCTATAAAGAGTTATAACTTTATATATATATTGGTGACCTTTTAAGAATAGTTTATCTGTGCTTTCTGGATGCCTAGTTATAATTAATGTCATCAATGAGGTAAGGCACTGAAGTCAGGTGAGTAGGCATTAGGTTTATGCAATTGTCTTTCGAAATATCATGGAATCTATAAGAAAATGTGACATAAATAGTATAATAACATTCCCATTGTTAAAGGGACCCTATTAAGCTTATTGGGGGTTTTCATCCCCTGTATATTATAGGTTTTTGTGCATGTAAATGGTCTGCTAGAATCCCCAAATCCCCCTTCTGCCTAACCCTAACATTGTGGCATCACTATGAAACACTTGCGCTTCTATTGGCTACACATTGTCCGTGGTAGGGGATATCTCTTAGCGGGTAACCAATCACAACAGAGCCGGCAAGCTGACCAATCATGGCAGACTGGGCTCTGGTTTCAAAAGGAGCCGCTGAACAGGCAGTATGAGAACAATAATACACTTTTTGAACATTAAAGCATGTAAACATGTCACAGAAGAGGCTTGGAAAAAATAAATCTGAAATCTGAAAAAGAGCATCATAGGGCTGCTTTAAGAGGTTTACATCAAGCATGCAACACAGTGTTTGAGAACCTTGAGTATCCTGTTTCCCAAAAACAATGAATGTGGTTTTAACCATAAAGAAAATCTTTCCTTAACCCAACACGACCTTTCCTTTATTATCAGATAGGTTCTCTGAAACATAGCTTCTGACAAATAATCTCCCTTTACATAATAAAAAACAACTGTATTTTCAGCAGTGATGGAGCATTTTGGCATCTTGTTTCTGTTCACCTGATTAAATGAAGCCCTTTATTCCCCCTTTCTGTTGACTATGTTTTAGATGTGACCAACTCCTGTGAATAAAACAATGAGCATGCTACACTATGTTCTACAGCTTTGTTTAACTGCTCTTTGGATTTGAACAGGTAGCATAGATTGTTTTGTTAAAAATATTTTCTTGCTGTTCAGAGCTGCTGGCTGTCTGTCTATTCTCACTAATAAGAGCAGTGCACTAAACACAGAAGAGCTGCAAGCCACACAACCAAGCCAATAAACTGAACAATGCTGGGAGAGGAACTGCAGAGTTGGGTGTTTTGATATTATGAGCAACTGCTTTCACATATAATTCATTGTAATATAAATATTAATTTGACCCAAATCCACCATAGAAGTGCAGTATATATAGGTTGCTTTGTGGGTCGTTTTAGAATACTTTTATGAAAGTATGGGGACTTGTATAAAAAATGGATGGAAGCACAAAGCTGATGCTGTGAGTATACTGCCAAACATTGACCATAAAGTATAACCTACACAATGCAAGCATTTGCAACACAGCATTTCCACTTTTTTTATGATCTAGAATGGTAAATAGGCCACTAGCAGTTTTTGAAGGCGCTTTGCAGTATGCCCACGCATCAAAGCACACATATTTTCAGGTAATGGGAGCTTATTTAAAGAGATAAATATGCACATTTTGCATTTGGAAAACGAGGCAGGAAAGAGGGGGAATCAATAAAAACTGAAAAGTTAAATCTGAGCGGATTCTAGGGTAGTGCATGCGTTGTAGTCACATGGTATTATTTGAATAAAGCATTAAAGACATGGCACTGAAAAAGCAAGCTTCTCACTTCTATGCTGCAAATATGTTTTATTTACAGCGTGAATTACAGCCCGTTCTTTAGTGATATTAGCCCAGTTTGCTTTATGCCATAAAGCAAATTTCCGGAACTGGATGCCATAAACTTTATTGCATCCAGTTTCGGAAATATTCATATTCTCTCTGTGTACAGTACGTGAAGCAGCACTGCGAGGTAATGCAATTAATTTAACACCAAATGAAATATAGAGCTCCAGGCAGTAAAGATGCTTAAGCTGCAATTCAAATTAATGAAAGCATGTTTCATTAATGCACTCTGTCAGTAAACATCCATCCAATAGCTGGAGTGCATTATTATTCCACATGTCTCCATGTGTATTCAACCAGGGAAACAGGAAGATAAAGAAAATAAGAGCATAAGCAGCGTAACATGAATATGGACATCACTCTGAATGCATGTGCAGTCTGCTGTCGGAAAAAATGAACCCACATTGACTAGTTATGGTAAAGCT
Organism: Notothenia rossii; assembly: GCF_949606895.1. NCBI lineage: Eukaryota > Metazoa > Chordata > Actinopteri > Perciformes > Nototheniidae > Notothenia > Notothenia rossii. The sequence continues at coordinate 31,080,208 of NC_136904.1, forward strand.
AAATATAAACACAACCTTCTCAGTGCCAATTAGAAATAAATGAAAGTGAGCAGTAAGAAAAACTTATCTGACTCCTTCCCAAACTGTGTTTGATGGGCTTATTAAAGTAGCTGGTGCCGAGCCAGCCTCACGGCGTGACCTCCATCTCTGAAGAGCTAATGTATACAGGGAGGGTTGCCAAGGTTTCCAGGCTCGTCACACCTGAGCTCCACATTCATTACATGTATAATTGGAATTGGATTGGATTAAAATGTCATTAAACATATAAAGTGTCTTTGGGGGGGATGCACACTTTCCCAATGCTAGCATTTTGGAGAATATAGGTAGCAACTGATGCATGAAATTAATGGCAGCTTCTTTAGCCATCCATACAGCAGATTGTCTATGAACACAACTTGATAAGAACAAATATATTGATCAGTAGAGTCCAGATGTGGATAGAAAAGAAAAATAGAGGATGAATGAGGCTGCGAGGTAATGTGGTCGTCTTTGGATCAGAAGGTTGTGGGTAAGATCTCAGCCCTTCAGTCAACATGTTGATATATCCTCGGGCAAGATGCTTAACCCCGAGTTGCTCCCAATGGCTGATGTGAATGTGTCTGAATGTTAGCTTACATGGGGAAATGGCACATTGCCCTGTATGAATGAGGTGGGAATGGGTGAATGAAGACTTGCAGTATTCAAAGTGCTTTGAGTGGTTGAAAGACTGGATAAAGCGCCATATAAATGCATTCCATTTAACAAACACTTTAATCTCTTGGAGTTGAAATACAGGCCTGTATTTATGTCAGCTAAAGGAACAATTAAGGAGCCGTGGTAGACAGAAAAATACTATTAATTTGTGCTTGATTATAATAATCTGCATTTTGTTTCGTAAGTACTAATCAGATGAATTCAACCAATAGCCAGTCAAACTTTTTCCTTTTTTGAAAAATCTCAAATCTAATTATTTTCTTGAATTAGTTTCACATTACATGTCCTTTGAATGGGGTGACCATAGTTCTTTTCAACAACATATGAAGTTGTCCGAGACTGAAAGTGAACTGATTTGGGCCGCATCAAGACAGATATGACAGCGCTGCAGCGTTTTGACGAGGGGAGGTAAGGAAGCTAACGCATCCTGCCACATGTCTTCTTCCCCAGAGCTGCTTGGCTGCTTCCATAGAGCTGAGATCAAGTGGAACCACAATTACTGCAGCCTCCTATTGTTTACATGGAGCTGTCTCCACAAAAGAACAGGCAGCTCCGCCAGGCAGGAGAGACAGGGAGAGATGAGTGTCCGATGCAAAAGGTGAAACATGATGTGTCGTGTAACAGCTGCTATAGGTGACATTTTGTTCCTCTGAGGAAGGAGCTGCTCAGATTGTAATATTGAGAGGGGGTTTGCAGACTGTATTTTGCCTACAGCGATGTTAGGTTTGTTTGTAGGTGGACAAAGCCTTGAGTTGTCTGCTGTCCATAGAGACACACTACAGTACACACGCACAAACTGGCCTGAAGCTAAAAAACTAGAGAGAAACAGTGAAAAACACAAAGACTGGAGTCTGGGATTTTCTTAGAACACATTTATCCTACATTCCCCGTGTTATAGTTCAGCTTCACTAGATCCGACTAAGGACATGTACGCGATGTCACAAGCATAAAACTGTTAAAACATGCATTATGTGTTCACATAAAACAAAAGGTAGAGCTCTACTGCATGAACAACCAATGCTTTAATGAAGACACAAAATAAAGAAATGAATGTACGGTAACAATTTCAAAGGAACTCTTTACAGTGGCAAGTCCAATTTGTATGTTACTTATGGTGCAGCATTTCGATGAACTGAAATAATTTGTATTTGAACTGTACTGTACTAGTACCTAGGCAACCAGTTTGACATCAGGACTTGCTTGTCATAGTATTTTCATGTTTTTTTAAAGAAAGAGGAACTTGTCCACATTGCTTGCCGAAAGGGCAGATCTGCTGGCACTAACAATGTCTCCTGCTGTGGAGAACACCCTCTCGCTAGGGACAGAGGTAGCAGATACAGCTAGGTAGCGCTTTGCTAACATGGCAACATAAGGATATTTGGCGTTTGTAATAGCTTTGGCTCGGTCTGAACTTTTTGCGAGTGGTGGAGGCTTAAATGCTAGTGGGAGTTGGGTTTGCACTTCAGTCTTTTCTCTTTTGGTACCGATGATATTCACGTTCGGGTGATGCCTTTTCAAATGAGTATGCAAGTTTGATGTATTGCCAGCCGCGTAACCAATTTTAGTTGAACAATGCCGACAAAACAGCTTTGGTTCAGTCCACCTGTCTTTGTCCGTCATACTTGTACGTAACTGCGAACCAAAATGTTTCCAAACCGGAGACTTCAATGATGCTGGAGGATCTTCGAGCTCAACTTTATCTGCGTTCGCCATTTCGACAGTTCCTCAAATTACTGACTAAATTTGAACGCATCCCTGCTCTCATAGTATGCCTCTCGTTCCAATGAAATGACTTGGTCGCTCTATGACGCGTTGAACCCAATGTGAGCAAATGATTCTGAATGCTGCGACGCAGCACCTGAGATTACTTCCAAAAAGTTGTTCACGTTCTCAATTTTTTCACATTTAACGTTATATCCGTTTCGGTACACTTCGGTACACATGTGTACCGAACCGAAGTCGGTACGGGTACGTGTACCGTTACACCCCTACTGTTTACACATGAGAAGTAAAAAAAAACACAACACAGGAGGGGAACAACTTTTCAAATAAAACAGGGAACACTGACATTCTGTAGGTCTCCCTTGAAAAAGAGATCATTGATCTCAATGGGATTTTACCTGGATAAATAAAGGTTTTGAATTGAATTGAATTGACTGAGAGATTGGGAAAGTGGTGCTCAAAGGCCCAAACAAATCCAATTGAAGGACTCAACAACAAAGTATAGGTACATGCTCATTATCAAAAAAGAACATTCCGCCATAAAATGTATCAAACTACAATGCAGAGCACCCTAAACAACAAAAACCTAAAACCTGTTATGTCTTACACCTAGAAAGCAGTCAAACAAAGAAACACACGTGTGTCCGAATCCATCTCAAGGTTACAAACATAAGGAAATAATAGTCCAATTTATTTTAAATGTCCCCTATTATAACTTGTATTTCAACAATATATTATAGGTCCCTCAGATATATACAAAAGCATTTCTCTGAAGTGTTTGGCTCCAAACCCCAAACAGATCATTGTAGCATGCCTATAAACCCTTCTGTCTCAACCCTGTTCCAAAAGTGCTGATTCTCTGTCTTTAGCTTGCTAATGAGCTGCTGCTGGCCACGCCCCTCTGCCAGATGTTTAGTTTAAAAAAACACAATGGTGCTCTAGAAGGAGATTCAGGTGATAAGGTGGGGGAGGGGGGGGGGGGGGGGGGGGGGTTACCTTGGTTGGCTATCGGCTAATGGTTGCACAACCCAAAAAATCGTTATGACATCATAAAAGTGCCAAAGTCTGATCAGCTCATTTTCAGAAAGGTTTTTTTATATATGAATGGATCAGGAAAAAAAAGAGAGAGAATATTTTTTCCTGAAACTTTCAGAATCTCTTTACACAGAGGGAACACATGTTTATGTATAAAAGATATGACAAGTGAATTTTGCATAATAGGTAACCTTTCATTTAGGCAGACCAACCCAATCCAATGGGTGTGTGGGTGTAAAAAGGCTATACCTTAATAGGGTCATGGAACTGCAGCATATGCCCACAGGCTTTGTTTAAGGTACCATGACTTACCCTCTCCTATATAAAGCATCATATCTGTCAGGAAATCAATAGCTGTCACATGTGGGCAGTATAACCTAGAAATGATATCAGTGTTTTTTTAGTTTTGTGTGTTGATTGTATAACACCATATTACACAATTTAAGTACATAATTATCTTTGAACATTTTACCTCTTTTTTGTTATATTGGCAATGGTAGGGAACGTATATTGAGAAAGAACAACATTAAACAAGCAGGCTGTGTTTAAGCTCAAAATAGGAATAAAAGTAAGGGTGTACAAGTCTTTTCAGAGGATAGCCTGCCTCATGTATTATTTAGTCAAAGTAATCTGAATCATTCTCAGCCATGTTGTTGTTTTAGCTGTAAATGAACTGTATTGCTGAGCAACCAGCAGCTAAGCAATAAAGAATATTTGAGGGTTTAAAATCTTTATTTTCCTCATGTTCAGTGTAGTAATGTTGGTTATGCTTTTAGAAGTGTTCAAGTATCAGGGACAGGTGAGAGAACTCCAGAGTGGGTTTGGGCCTAGGCTGTCTCACAACGGTGACTCAGCACCTTTTGTTTACTCTCCAGCTGTAACTTCCAATAAATCTTTAATGTATTCCATCAATTCAAAGCTCTCCAGTATCCTTGTTGTGTTCCGATTTTTTACTTTAAAAACGTTATCACAGATCTCAACAATAAACAGTACAGTCTTTCCTTTCTCCTTACCCAAAAGTAGAATAGGTTTGAAACACATGCCTAGCATATAATGTTGGAACAATATTGGGCATAAGACATATGGACCATGAGTAGCGCTGCTCAGCTCACAGTGACATTGTCGTGCACCACCGATCAACTATGCACAGGACACTAAGCTATGGGATAATTGACAGTTAGACAGCAGTTCAGTTTTTTTCAATATATTAATTTGTTCCCTACCTGCCTAAAGCTCTATCAATTCAGAGCAGGTCATTTGAGCATCAATGTGATGTAGCAGAATAATGTGATATCAATGCACAACTTCTATCATGATTGCTGATAAAATCTCACACAAAAGCTCATCTCCTGGCTAATTGCTTGATAGAACGAGAAACCAGAATCGTGTGTCTGTGTGTGTCCTGCGTAATGCAGTGACAACAATATCATTACAAGAAACCTTTCCAGATCCAGACACAATGAAAAATAACAATACAGAATGCACCAATTACAGAAACTAATGTGCAATCGTGTTAGGGTTGTGAAATATGAGCAACCGCCTGCCTGCGTGGAAAATGCTAACCCTGTACTACATTCATGCAAAGGATCCAAATACCCTCAAGAAGAAACTGAAAGGGAAGCAGCTTGAAGGAGAAGGAGACACAGAGAGAGGATTTATCTCTCCCAGCAGATGTAGAGCAGGCTCCGAGGGCTCCCAGTCGGCAGCCAGGACAGTTTACAAGCTGCAAAATAGATTGATTGTCCATGGATCCCTGTCCCTGCCAGGCTGCCAACTCTGAGCTAATTAAAGAACACTTCTCCGGAGAAACATTGAGCAGCAACCAAGCACAGCATATTCACTCTCGAGAAAACATGTTGCTTTAAACCCTCTTCCACGGAAAAACAATGTGAAACCAGAACAGGTGTCACTGCAATGTTGAAATATAGCTTCAGCCAAAGAGGATCATTTTATGCAGACAAGACATTAAAATACCGAACATGCTGATCATCCCAACCTCAGTTTGCTTTAATTCTCCATATTTAGATTTCTTATAACTAAAGAGACACAGTCTCAGTTGTAGAGTCCCGTGGAAGGCAGTTGGTGGAAGCTAATGTTTTCAGACACATTTAGGAGTAAGCATGGCAATGGCATGCAGTCATTTAGGCGTAGAACTGACAAATTATTTTGACTTTCTAAGGTGGAATGTAAGAGTATCCAATCAACTACTCAAGATGTAGGCACACTTTTGAGTGCTTGAGTTTGCCACAACTGTGACTGTTTAATGTGATGAAACAGATTTTCATTCCCTATTTGTTCCATGGCTAAAGAATAGCGGCTCTGTAATGCTATACTGAGACACAGTGGTGCTTTGAGCTACATGCTATAACAAACAATGACTGAATCCAATTGTTCACCCTTGTGGACTAATCCCTGCTCAATGGGGCAGAACTTGCTTTAAGTGATTTTATAGATATGAACTGACCCTGTAAACATACTTTTTTTGAAACTGTTTTTATGGAGTTGTTTTTTGCAGAATATGCAGGACTTTAACCATTTTGCCTCTTGATGATTAAAGTTGTATTTGATCCCCTCTCACAAGTGCATGGTCTTCAGCTTTACACAGGAACTCTACAATGTATACGGTAGGAATGCAGTTTCCTTTTAAATGAGCTGCCAAACACAATATTATATTCACATTAAACACTCAACTCAGGTACCCCATGGGAAAAAATGTTGGTGTTAAACGTGCTTTACATATCTCTATATTTCATGTGAGTAGTAAATACGAAAACAGAGATGAGCTTGCAGGAACTGTCATTAGTTTTGTGGGTATTTGGTGATAAATCAAAGCACTGCATAGATTGAACTGTCAACGATGTGATGACAGATCTCCAAGGGAACATGGATGTCTGCCTGAAATTCAATTGGAATTCATCCAAAATGTACTGGTGACGCAAAATAAAAAGTCAGGGAATTTTGGAAATGATTTAGATTATTGCACTGGTGATCATGGACATCTATACCAAAATTTAATGTCAACCCATCTAACATTTGCATAGATATCCTATCCTTTACTATCCCTGGAGTCCTGCCAATGTGTTGCTTAAATGACTTGCAAAACAACCTGGGATTGAAGAGGAGCTGGGTGTTCGTCAACCTGTCAATATACTAGAAACTAAGTGAAACCTTCCACCTCACTAGCTACCAGCTGCTTAACAGGCTGCAGAGCCATCACACACATCCAACTAAATCTCTTTTTTTTTCTTTTATATACAGTATTATGCAGAAATATCTCACAATCAGTGCTCGCTTTTTCCCCCTCAGTCACAACTGTCAACCAAGACTTGCCCAAACCGGGTTGAAAACAACATTATAACTTTTCAGAGATGCAGGATCCCATGGGACTCTTCAGGCAGTTTCAAAGCTGATTTCACAGAGTTGCAGAAAGTATGCTATTACTAAACATCACATTTTGTTCACATTTTTTAAAACATCAGCCGTTCAGGTCAATCCAGGTCAAAATAGTAGTGTCTACTGATATTTGCTGATGGTCAAACAAGCCCTATGTAGATATTATTTCCTTTGCATCACAGATGTAAAAAAAACAACATCTGATGAGTCAGCAATGTGTGTGAAAACGTACCAGTGCAGGAGTATTCGTCCACTCTGATGAAGCCGGGCAGACAGTCACAGTGATGGCTGCCGGGCAGGTTGACACAAACCGTGTTGGACTGGCAGTAGTGCATCTGGGTCGCACACTCATCAATATCTGCGGACAAACAGAGAACATACAGTGGATTATTACAACTACAAGTCATAAACTGCATTTTGAGGTTTATATTGTGTGGGTTTGAAAAACACCTAGCTGCCATATTAGGGTTTTGTCATAGCTCCAAATGACCCTTCTTACTCATTAGGGGATAGCAGGGAACAGAATAATAAAACAAGAAGGGTTGGTAACAAGGAGATATGATACATAAAATGGCCATATGAGAGGACATTAAAACAAAGTAAAGGAATACAAGGAAATGGTTGGAAAATAAAAGATAAGTAAATGGGAAAGATAATGCGATAAGGACTAATAAACTGAAGAGGACAAAGGACAGCAGGGAGAGCAGCATCGTTGCTGACATCCGTAATGTTCGGGTAATATGATACATTAAAGCCTCTCTTCATTCACAGACTCTCTCCCTCTCGTCCTAATGTAGCTTGAAAGACACCACTGTACGAGCACTGAAACACGGAGCTCAGGGAGGCATTAGCTCAGCTGGATGACTGCTGATGAAATTGGATCAGAAACACACAAGGGAGGTGTTATGTAGAAGGGCCTGAATGTGTGTGTGTGTGTGTGTGTGTGTGTGTGTGTGTGTGTGTGTGTGTGTGTGTGTGTGTGTGTGTGTGTGTGTGTGTGTGTGTGTGTGTGTGTGTGTGTGTGTGTGTGTGTGTGTGTGTGTGTGTGTGTGTGTGTGTATGAATGTGTGTGTATACTGTACAGAGTTTTTATGTGGACGTGAGCAGCAGAGAACCGGTTTCCTGAGGCTAATAGGCCTTTCCACCACTTAAGGGACTCCGTATGCTACACTTAAGGGAAGGAGAGAGTGAGGAGTATTTCCATATCCTCTCCTTGGATAAATACATTTCAGCTTTGAGGTTTTCAGCTCACAATTCACCTTACAACAGAATGAATTTGTATGAAGTGTATCATTGACTTACATGCAACACCCTGAGGGTTTTTTTCCTCTGCAAATGTTGTCCCTGGTGAGAGTACAGTAGGAGTATTGAATTGCATAATCAGAGAGAGACCGATCATGTATTCAGGGCTACTAAAAACCTCGCCGGCCTTCATCGTACACAGGCATTGATCTGCCACATCAAAAACATGGAACTTAGCAGAGTGCTTTGAGGATGCAAAACACTACCTGAATCCAATTTCCATCGTGTCCTGAAGTGCTAGGCTACTCATTTGATTATCCTTTATTGGCGAAAGGCAGCAAGGTATTGTTCATGGCGGCTAGCCTGCGATGTTTCAGACACGCAGCCTCAATTTAAAGTGGAGAGCTTGCGGCTTTGTCAGCTTTCATTAAAAGTGGGAAATGCATCTACTGTCATGGCTGATGCATGATGAGGCATTCTGATCTATTTCCTGACAACTGTGTGTGTGTGTGTGTGTGTGTGTGTGTGTGTGTGTGTGTGTGTGTGTGTGTGTGTGTGTGTGTGTGTGTGTGTGTGTGTGTGTGTGTGTGTGTGTGTGTGTGTGTGTGTGTGTGTGTGTGTGTGTGTGTGTGTGTGTCCTCTGCAGCCTCCTATTGGAGTGTAGTAGCAGGTGAGGTCTGCTGACAGAACTGGATCTGTCATTTCACACGGGGGGAATTCATTTTCCTGGATTTGCCGGTGTGTCTATCTCTGTCCCCCCCTATACTCCCTCTACCCTCAGTCCCAGACCTCCTCCCCCTCCTCCCACACCTCCTCCGTCTGAGCTCAGTTTCTTCATATGTCTTCTGCTTTATTCATGCTGTGATGTAGGTCAGGGCTGGGAAGAGGGACGGCTAAAAATAAGACAGGATAGGACTCTGTGTGCATGGGCATGTACGAGTGGGGCACGTGTGTGTCTGTGTGTGTCTGCGCCTACTCATCCAGTTGTGTGTCCGTTTGTGTGCATGTGGACAGTAGGATATGCATATCCCGTTACTGTACAAAGTTAATGGTAGCAGCATTCCAGCATACGACAACTTTGTGCCTATGCTCAATTAAACACTGTGTGTGTGTGTGTGCGTGCGTGCGTGCGTGCGTGTGTACGCGCGCGCGTGTGTGTGTGTGTGTCTGGCCACTGCAGTTGATCATTCTCTTTAATACGTTTATGTGTTGCTCCGTTTGCAGTGTTATGTTTCCTTATTTGAACACATGAAATGCAGAGATACATTTTTTTTACCAAAAGCAAAAGTGCTTATCATGCACATCGGTTCATTTCAGAATAATGTATGTTATATGTTTTGATTATAATTATTGATAATTAAAGTGTTCTCAAAGCTGGTAAAGGTGCAGCTAGTTTGAATGACTTTGTATACTGCAGGGTAGCTTGTGATTTTACTCCAGGTGTAAATAAAGTCTGATTTAAGGGTTGATTATATTTCACATAATTAATCAAAATCTGTAAAGAAAAAACTAAAGGTACACAATAAATGTAGTGGAGTAAAAGTACACTATTTACCTCTGAATTGTAGTGGAGTAGAAATACAAAGCAACATATAAGTAGCAAAAGAGTAAAGTACAAGTATCTCAAAATTGTACTTAAGTGCAGTACTTGAGTAAATGTACTAGATACTTCTCACCTCTGGTTTTGGCAGAGTTTGACATACAGATGAGTATGAGTAGAATATTTTTGAAATGCATTTATCTTGTGAGCGGTGTTATTTAGGATAGGAAGAGACGCATTATAAATGTGTTTAAAGATTTAGCAAACGTTTGAGTGCATGCTCAAAATGTACAATATCATATTTACTGAGTACAGAGGATTGTTATATAACCATTGGAGTAGTCATATCGCTGTTGGATGGAAACAGATTCGGAGATGCAATACTTCAAAAGTATTCACCAGATATTCGTCTCTTTTCCAAAACATTAAACATTGGCGCAAGGAGATTATGTGTTTGTGTGTGGGTTTGTGTTTGTGTTTGTGTTCCTGAAACCCAGTTTTCAGCGTGTCCTTAACTCAGCAGGGTGTTGTGAAAGCTCATGAACACGGTTCTGTGGAATTTAGTTGAAAGATGTAATGGTTTGGCAACGGAACAATTGATTTAATTTGGGGAGGACTCAAATCATAATCATCATCAAACACAAACCACCGCTAAGCGAGGAAAGAAATAAGAAATATGTTAACTAATTCCAAATATTAAAGTTGAGTATGGAAAGTATAAATAGTCAGAAAGTTGGTATAACTTCTAAATGAGGTGTTTCTAAAAAAAAGTTGAAGGCAATTTTGAGAAGTGTTCCGAGTTGTGTTCTTTCAGTATAATTTCATTAATGCCTTAGTATTTTCCTGTGTTTCTCATAGAACCTGCAGTATTTGCCCCAACACAGTCTATTTGGTATGTTGTATTAGAGCTGACTCTGGATTTTACAAAAAACAGTAGTTCATGTAATTTTAGGTTTTTTTATTTTCTGCAGACAAGGCAAGGACTAAAATGCAAGAAATGTCAAGGTGAATGTGAAAGAAAAAAAACACCCTCCTTCCAAGCCCCCAATGCTGGTCATGGTCACAGACACCTTGCCTTGCCTTGCATTGTATGTAATGTATTGAACAGAAAATATAAACAGAAATCATTCTGATTTAAAAAAAAATACATATTGTCCCAAATTTATAATTTCAAGCATAGTACTTTTATGTCCTAAAATACATCAGTTATTTGTAGGAAAACATACATACAGAATACAGAACTGTGAAACTCCCCCTCCAACATGTAACAGTAATTAACGGGGTCAAGTTTCGGTAGAAGTAGCGTTAACCCATATGGACACCTGTTGAAAATCCTTAAAAGTGTACATGGGAGGTGGAACAACGTCATTCACCAAGGTCAACCAATGGGAAACAAGGGTGCTTTAGGTTAAAACATTTTAATAGAATGGTTGCTCAATAGCATTATTCTGGGCAGTGGTGGAAAGTAAGTGAGTACATTTACTCAAGTATTGTGTTTAAGTACCTTGATATATTGTACTTTACTTTAGTATTTCCATATACTTTATATATACTACTCCACTACATTCAGAGGCAAATATCGTACATTTTACATTTATTTTCACACTCACGGTTACTTTATAGATATAAAAACACATGATTTGCGGATATGGTATAATGCGTATAGGCTACTGTACGACTAATCCACACAGTATTTCAAGTATCTACATATGGTTCACTTTGACCAACGACAATACTTAAATGCTCTTTCATTTACAAAACCTGGTAAAATAATAACTATAGTAACACAATACTGTGAAAATATCAATTCTGCATAATGAGTAATTGAAATTACATTCAGCTGATAATTCTTCTATATTTGTTTTGTTGAAATGGGCCATTGTGTCGAATGAGTACTTTTAACTTGTTGTACTTTTAGCACATGCTGATGCTAATACTTCTGTACTTCCAAAGTACTCAGTCTGCCTCCTGCAAAATTCGAGGTGCCCAGTACGTTGACGACCGCGGGGGCAATGCCGGTAGATCGCGATCGAGTCCTTGATAAAAAATAAAAAATCCAGCTCCGTTAACAAAACTGGTTTTGATCCCTCCTCCCTTGGCCTCCCTGCCACCTAATTTGCCTTATTTCCAAAGCAAGCGTCGCTCTGCCAAAGAAAGGTAACGTGAAGAGGCATTATCGGAGTGTTCACAAGGCATATGACAGCGACTTCCCTCCGAGTAGCGAGTTGAGAAAGAGAAAGGTCATGTATTATTGCTACAAAAACATTATCTTGCCGTCTTAGTGTCGCCAACTCGTTTCTAACATGCAAAAAGACAAACAAATGCGTCTCTGGTCGGTGTATTTTCGACTTTTCCAATCGAGAAGAGATCTATCTCCCCCGTCTGTGTGCGAGGGGGCGGGGCAGTTTACACACACGCGGCTGCTATGCAGCAACACACGGAGGAGATGGCGGAGAGAAGCGCTCCAAGGTGTGGTTAAATGTTACCCGTCTTGAGGTGGACAATGGGGCGGTAACACGAGCAATTTGTCTAAACATTTAGCAAAAGTGCACCACATTCAGACGGAGGAATGCACCGGGTTCGATTGTCTTTCTAGTAGCGCTGTAGCCCCATCCACGAGTAACGTTTCCACGTCAGGTGTTATGTATGCTAGCAGCAACACACGGAGTTAACTCAATGATACAAACATGGGTTAATGATTAGAGGTAACTGAGTTGTTTATTTTGTTAAAGTTTCAGCTATTCTGTTTACAGTTCTGTCATCAGATTATTTAATACGATTTGTTAAAACATTGTTGTTTCTTTTGATGTGAAATATTATTTATTTTATTTAAATAACAAGCAATGTTAATTGTGTTCACAATTTGTTAAGTTAATTTAATAATATGTATTTTTGAATCAAGTATTCATCTTTATTGTCTTCATTGTTAGTTTCCACATGCCTAGAACAACCTCAAGCTAAATCTAAAAGTTGATGGCTAAATAAGAGCGTTTGAGAAATTGTGCAAGGCATACAGTAATAGTCCGAATAGTCGATTAATCGTTTCATTAATCGATAGATTAATTGATTATCAAATTAGTCGTTTGTTGCAGCCCTATTGTAGTTATCCCATGTATAAATAAAACGTGTTATTCAGCAACCCTTGCAATTTGGGATTTTATTTTTGGTTGGTAGAACTCGGTGAGCTGGTCATTTCAAAAGTAGCTCACCAGCCAAAAAAGTGTGGGCACCCCTGCGTCTAAACCATTCAGAGCTAGTGTTAGGTAACAGGACCAGACTCTTCGACCCGCCCTGGACCAGTTCTTCCAAAAACAGATGACACACTCATAATCTGAGTCACATTAACTCATCTTTAATACAAACAATTTGAAAGTACTTATACGCCTTGGTACTGGAACAAAGCTGCTAAAACACTTGATGGTCCTCTCTAACTGAACGATGTAGCCCGAACACAAATCAGCACCATCAAATATTTTATGTGCACAATTTAACAGAAAATCGACTCCTGCTAAAGCATTTATAAAATAAAATAAAATGACTCAACCAGAGCTGCTTCCATCCGAATGTCAACAATCCTCCTGATATCTCATCACTGTCTGCCCCCCCCCCCCCCACACACACACACACACACACACACACACACACACACACACACACACACACACACACACACACACACACACACACACACACACACACACACACACACACACACACACACACACACACACACACACACACTTTCCATCTCTATTTTCATGAACACAGAAGTTAATCTCACCCAGCAATTACACACTATGATAATTGAGGCTGGCAGGGAGCATTGCTTTGGAAAGGGAGATGGGATGTTTTATTTTTTCCTCTAATACATTTGGTGTAAACAGCTTATCAGCTTTTATTTTCTCATTTGACTTCACTGAAAGACAATAACAACTGCAATAGTGTGAGAGAGAATAAATATTTTCCAATTATTACACAAATGATTATGTTTAAATGAAAGTCAATGATATCAAAAACTATTTAACAGTGGAGCAGCAGTTTGTTTGAGTTAGGCTAAAGTTAGCCAGTCTCTGGGTTACAGTTTTGGTATTATTTTATTCAGTAATCCATTCATTTGTTCATGACATCGCAGCAACTACTCCAAATAATTGCCTTTACGTCAATAGCTTGGTGGGGGCATCATCATCCTTGATTGTGTTTCTGTGCTTTCAATGCAGAGACTGGATTGGATGTACAGTACAGGCTGCTAAAATACCCCCTAAAATAAAAAAAATTCAAAGTTGGACCTCTGTATGTTGTCGCCCAGGTTAAAAATTAGCTGTTGTGATCAATGAAAAGCTCCAATGTTGCTAATGCCGTGTTGCATACAGTATTTTCTTTTTTTGGAGAAGCTTTTAATGATAACGACTAGGGATGCACCGAATATTCGGCCACCGAAAATTATCGGCCGAAAATTGTTAAAAAGGCCCTTTCGGCTTTCACCGAATGTCAGAGAACAGGGTTACGTTGATCATACTCCGCATATTTGTCCGGGTGTTTTGATTTCAAGTGGTGGAGTAATCCCGAAGTGGTGAAAGTCTTTGCAGTTACACCCCCTCGAGAAATGTCAGCTGAACACGTTTTACAAATCGCAATCCGCGCCTCTCTCTCTGATATTTTTAAATATCTCCAAGCGGCAGACATGTTGGCTGTGAGCCAGCCGCGAGCATGGTCGCGCGCCGTGCTTGTCGCCGCGTTTTGATTACGTCATCACAACAACACGTTAGGTTACCAAACTTATAGGTGCATTTGTTGTTGTTGAAGCCCTGGCTGTTACAGTCTTTATTTACACTATTTTGTTGTAGGCCTACCGGCCTAGATGTTTATGCAGTTTTAAAGCACCTTGGCTTTGTTCTGAATGCACTTTGTTGTAGTTATCCTACAGAGAAAAGAAAATCCACTTGACTTGGAATTAATGTACTGTATGCATTCAAAAGTGCTGAATAAATGTTTTATGGACCCATAATAGTGATTATTATTTAAGTTAAGTTTTGCCATAATCATGTCTTTTTCCATAATCAGGTAGCTGAACAACATTGGTAAAAAATGTATACATTATATATATATATATTTCTATATATATATTTCTATATATATATTTATATATTTCTATATATATATATATTTATATATATATATATATATATTTATATATATATATATATATTTCTATTAATCATTTTCGGCCTTTCGGCATTCGGTTTTCGGCCAACTGTTTCCTATTTTCGGTATCGGTTTTAAATTCTTATCAAGGTTTTATTGCTTTTTTAATCTATACATTAACATCTCTTTTATTTAGTGATATATTGCCTGTTCACTTTTGCATACATGAGCACATGTTCAGGATTGTATAGTTGTTGCCCTTACTGTCCTGTTTTAGCAATTTTGGGTTTCAGAAACTTCAGTTTTTTGGGATGTTTTCATATTTTCTGGAAAAAGGCATTTCTCCATGTGTGTGTCAGGTGATTGACAGGCAATAACGTCTAATGAAATGCAGTTCTCTGACAGCAGCACAGTGAAATTAGCATAAAAGAAAACGTTTCTTGTCATCTCAGTGATGTACTTTTATCCCTGTATGATGTTTTTCTTCCTGTCTAAAAATGAACAGCGGAAAACGGACCCCGTCTGAAGGAGGAAATTGATCACAACCAGCAATTACATACCATGATAATTATGTGTTATACAAATGTTGCTTTCACAACTTTGATTTGTGAAGGAGGAAAATGAGCCGAGGATATCTCCCACTATGCTCCATTGTTCCTGCAGCAGTGGGAACACAGGACTACTGGCACAGACTTGAAAAGAACTGCAGTATTATCCTTTAATATGGACTCAACCCCGGAGAGGAACAAATGACTTTCATGACGGGGGTTTCATTTCCACAATGAGGGCGCACAGAGGCCTCAAATGGCTGAACTCAATGACTAAACTCTCTTATCTTTCAATGCTATGAACCAATCAAACACAACAACAACAAACAATCAGCATGCAGCGCAGGATGCTGTGTGTCCCTGCTTGGAACCGGGGGACAAAACAGAACTACTGGTGCATTTAATTAGAGAGCAGCGGCTCTTATCATCATCCCTGTCAAAGAAGACGCATACAGAGCAGGAAGTGGATTAGAGCGTGCTCAGGAACATGCTGTTTGCGTTGTCTGTGACGAACCAACTCTCAGGTAGGAGAATGATTGTGTGGTAGAAGTAAGCAGTGTGAGCAAGGTGTTTTCTTTCTACTTGTCCCTTTAAAACTCACAGAGCTGCACTGACAGACTCTCAGAGAGACACTATGAAGACTGAAACTGTGACAGAGTCCTTCTGACAGACATAGCGGAGCAGTTTATCTTGATGACAGGTGCTGTGTGTGTGTGAGTGCCGGCTGTTCACACAGGTATATTTACTGCAAAGCTTAGAAAGGTACTCCAGGGTGCCCGCTAACTGAAATAAATCCATATCAGGCAGAATAAGGCGGTGCAGTGTGGGCCTTTTGCTTACAGTTTAACGGACTACTGCACAGCGGAGGTCTTATTTTTTCATGTATCCTAAATGTAAACTGAATTTGCTTAGTATTGAAGATGGACACAATCTACTGGAGAACACTCTGGTGATTTACAAAAATATTATCAGCATAGAGTTTAAATCTGCGCAGCAATCAAAAAGACATCATCCTGACAGTGTTGCAAATACTCATATGGCAACATAGATAGTCCAATTTTGATAGTTTGGAAGTCCAATTTTGAGGTGTCTAAGATTCATAATGTGGAAACAACATGGATGTTACAAAGAAGATGCAGGGTTTCCACCAGCTTATTTTAAGACCTAAATTGATCAGGGACATTTTTTTGTAAATTAATTTTCCAGATGTTTTTTAAACTTTAAGGTTTGTGATATGGGTTTGTGATATGGGTTGTGAACATCTTTAAACACAATAAACTCAGTGCATATGTTGTGTGTGGCACTAGCGATTGGGTTTGAAATACAAAGAGCTCAAGAGAAAAAGCAAAAGTGTGTGTTTGTGTCGCCTGTATGAAGTCAGCAGTAAAGGTATGGCTGTGAAAGAAACAGTTCAGTATTATAGTTTGTTTGAGCAGAGCTGAGTGTTTCAGTTAGCAGTAAAGAGTAGGAGGATTATGGACGAGTTGCTCTGATTACTCGGAGCTCATGTTAGTGCAGACCTGGCACACAGCAGCTGTGGATGTGGGTTGTGAACATGACAGCTCATTGTACAAATATGTTGTATTCACTTAGACAAGTAAGTCAAATTTGGGATACAAAAGCTCAACAAAATGAAAATATTTTACTCCTCCTGGTGTCAGTTGAAACACCTGTGAGTTTTCTATGAACATGATACCCAAAGAAATAACTGTGATTCAGCTTTTTTACTCACAGTAAGAACAAATGTTATTTTTACTGTTTGTTTGAACCATACTATTCCCTACTAACACAGTTATGCAGGAACCTTGTAAAAACCATACATGCAGTGTCTTACAAACACACAAACCAATCAGAGGCACATTCTGAGATGCACTGGGGGTACTTGCACACAAACAATGGTGTCCTGTGACAGGCTGGTAATCAGGAAGTGCTATAGATGCTGTGGAGTTATGAAGACAGGGTGAGAAGCTGAGAGGTAAACACAGATGCTGCCAGAGGGGAACAGAGTGAAGCCGTAGTGCTGAGCTGTGTACTCATAATTGAAATAGTACTTTTTCCTTTGTTTAGAGGACACGAGTACCGTCGCAGTCAAACGGACACATGCTCTTGATTCCAAAAAACACGTTTTAATAGCTTGCAGAAACACACCTATTCAGATCAGTAGCCTACATTTAATGTTATTAAAACAAGTCAAAGAAAATGCAATTGGCCATGAAGCAGTTTTGATCCAGGAACAAATAACAAATATAATTACAGGCTGAATCACCCCCTTTTCACTGGCCTCGGTTTTTGAATATGATTCTGCTCTTGTCAAATCAACATGCCTGAGAGCCAAGGGAAGCCAGTTAAAAGGGTGTTGCAAAGCGACACAATCAGCATCACTGTTTGAAACCAGTCGGAGGTCAAAAACAGGACACAGGGCCCGAGGGCAACTCAATATTGAAACCAACACATTTTAACACATTGCTAAATATAGATGATTTGACACTAAGCCTGGCCAGTCATACAGTGTCTGCTTTTTCAATAGAGCTGCAACCATTGATCATATAATTGATTATATGAATAACAGCAACAACAAAAATAATTTGCTTATTAAAAAAGTCATTTTTCCTTAAGAAATGGTACAAAGAGCTGTTTTCAGCCCATCAAATATGGAGATTTCCTGCTTTTCTCAGTTTTGTATCCAAATAATCAGAAGAACTCTGTGTTTGAACAAACAAAAGGAAAAAGACAACACTTTACAAACTGGGATGGTAATCTGAATAGACCGTGATTAATTGATTATTCTTGAAACATAATTTGATTAATCAATAATGAAAATAACTGCTTGTTCTACCATGATGAAGTATTCAAATAACTGTACAAAATAAGCTTAAGAAATAGCTAGCCAGCATCACACACAAAACACACCACTTTGCCTCGATCTTGTGAGTTTAAGATAAAACAAGGCAAGTTTATAAGTTGTGCTGTGAAACTATAAGCCTTCTGAATAACGTTTTTCAAAAAATATACTAAATATTGTGTTGGTGTGCATTTTGTTTTCTACTGCCATCACACTGTGCTTCAATCAGATCTACTGTGTGTACTTGTTTTCCTTCAGGCAGAACCAGCATGAATGGCTTTGCTGTATCAATCTAACACACACACACACACACACACACACACACACACACACACACACACACACACACACACACACACACACACACACACACACACACACACACACACACACACACACACACACACACACACACACACACACACACACACACACACACACACACACACACACACACACACACACACACACACACACACACACACACACACACCCTTGATTGACCCTGTGCAGGACTGTGGGCAGGGCACAGCAGCAGATGGTTGAATTTAGCTCTCATTGTGTCAATTCACATAGACACAATCACATTTATCAGAAAGGTCATCTTCATATAATTATGCAAGTTGAAATGATAACTTGTTTCAGATTATTGGCCATATTCAAACATTAGTAACCAGTTGCTAGGCAACGGTAATGTCACAGCTAAAATATCTAAATTGACATCCCATCAGTCACCATTCACTGTGTAGCCAGTGCTTGAATTGGAATAAAAAAGGTGCCAGTACTCTAAATCAGCAACTGTTTCAGGTCAATGTATTTATATTGCCCAAAAACAAGTATTTGGCTCCAAGTCATATCCTATGATGCTGGTGGGTTTGTCTCTTTATTGTATATTTTAGAAAGGCTCAAATGACTCAGGGTGCATCTGAGATTAGAGGGGGTAAAGTGGTAAAGTGCTATTTTTATAAGAGGGGAGTGGACCAGACACCCTCTAGGGGGGTCCGGGGGCATGCTCCCCCGGGAAGATATATATTTTTTTAAATGTTGGACTTAAATGCATCAATCTGGTGCATTTTGAGGGGGAAATAAAGAGATTACACCCATATGAAACATAACTGTATACATTTAAATAATATTAAGTACATGGCCATAACCAATATCATACCATATCCAATATGAAAAAACATTGAAACTTGTTTATTTATTTGTTTTTGGTTCATTTATTGTGAGTGTGTCTGTGCTCCGGAATCAGCCTCTCCTGTCTCCCTCCGCTCCCCTCTGCTCCTCTTTGAGGCAGCAGCAAAGACTAGTTTTAGCTCTCAACAAGTTTATCCTGCCTTTTTTCACCTAGTTAACATTTTATTTTTTATTATTCATGCATATTTTACTAACCACTAACCCCTCAAATGGAAATATATGTTTACGTAAATGGCGACAGAACCGTTTGAGACCCACTGAGATAACTTAGACTAAGTTAACTATCTAAACACTCAGAGAGTAATTTACCTCACCTGAGCTGTCGTTATCAGCCTCTCAGTCTGACAGCAGAGGACTCTCCCTCCACCTTGTTGTTGAAACAGCTCCTTATAATATCCGTTAGCGCAGCTAGCTAGCACCAGATGCTAACAACAATACACGTAACCGGTGCGCGCTATCTCGCTCGCTCACGCCACACATACACTAACACACACCCTCCCGAGCTTGAATGACACACAGAGACCAATCGAGGGCGAGGGTATGATCTGAGGTTACCTACTGTAACCCCAGCTTCTATGAGTAAATGGCGCAGCCCTCTAAGGCTATCGCTATTGGGTAATCCCCCTGCGCCCCCGCGCAGCACTGAAACACTTGTAGTCCACGCCCACCCGCAAGGTGGGCCCCACCCTCGGGCCTCCTTCCGGTATAAATAGGAAGGAGGCCCGGCAATCTGCTCCCATACCAAATAACTTTTCTTCAGCTATTCGTAGAGCCAGTGGGGCCCAGCGCTTAGAGGGCTGCGCCATTTACTCATAGAAGCTGGGGTTACAGTAGGTAACCTCAGTTCTATTTCGTATAAGACTTCGCCCTCTAAGGCTATCGCTATTGGGTTAAGGGCGAAGCATGATGTAGTCTGCGCCCCACTGGGTCCGCCCGACACTAGAAGCACAGACACACCTGCTCAATAACACCCCATGCCTGTTGTGCCATGCGTAATGGCGCATCACCGTCCCTGGAACATAGCAAAACATGCCTATCTTCCCGACGGGGTGAAGGCTGGGAACAATACATTCCGGCCGCTGTGAGAAAGTAGAGACGAAGGTCCCACCTTGCCCAGCGATCATAGAGGGGGAACAGCAGCTCTCTGCGTGTCAGACAGGAGAGCGCCCAGCCAGATCCCTGACGTCACTTACTCTGACCAGGCACTCCGTACAAAGTGTGTCAGAGGAAAAAGGAACATCCCTCCTATAAGAGGGAAAAAGGGCCGCTCTCCGCGTGCCGAGAGGCAGGAGAGAGGCGCACAGCTGGCTCCCTTACCTCACTCACTCCGACAGGACACTCAGTACAGGGTGTGTCAGAGAGGAATGGGAGACATCCCTCAAATAAAATTGAATAAACGAACAGGGGGAAGACCAAGATGCAGCAGTGCAAATATCTTCCACTCCACATTCCTCAGTGCAAAGCCGTGGAGGAGGAAATTCCTCTGGTGGAGTGCGCCTTGATGTTCTCCGGGGGATCCACCCCAGAGGAGACATGCCTGTGACACAGCCTCACACAACCAGTGTGACAGCCGTTGTGCAGACAAAGGTTGCCCGATCGAGCGCTCTCTATAATGCACAAACAGGCGCTGAGAATGGCGCAAGGCAGCCGTGCGCGCCACATAGCAAGACAGCACGCGCACAGCACAGAGGAGATGAGACGTGGCTTCTTCCTCCGACCTGTAAGGAGGGGGAAAGAAGCCACTCTCGACTCTAAAGAGCTTGTGATGACCTTTGGCATAAACGCCGGGTTAGGGCTTAAAACAGCCGAACTGCCATCTCCTTGGATCCGGAGGCATGACGGAGCCACAGAGAGAGCAGACAAATCACTCACCCTTTTCGCTGATAGAGCCAAAAGTAATACTACTTTGGCTGATAACAGTTTAAGGGGAACCTGGTCTAAAGGTTAAAATGGGGCTTTGCTTAGTGTGCGTAACACCAAAGCCAAATCCCACTGATGCGCCAGTGCGCGTGACACAGGTCTGAGTCTCGTATACTCCTCGCACAACACGGCTGCTGCGCTCTACGAGCCCCTCGGTTCAATTCGCCGGGAATATACATTGCTCTGATAAGAGCAACAAGTGTCGCGCCCAGAACAGCAGCCGCCTGGCTGTATTCAGAAGCTGCGCAGATCGTACTCCTCCCTGGCGATTGAGGTATGCTGCTTCCATAGCCGTGGCCTGTTGTCTGTGCAAATCAACACATTGATTGTACAACGGGGCGACTCCTCCGTTCTTTTCCGAGATTTAGAAAAATAGTGGGGGTAAAAACCGCGCAAGACACTGTTCCTGGGATGACAGGAGTGTTTCTTGTATCCCATGGAACTGCTGGGGGGAGAGGCTTCTCTGTGAAGTGCCGTAATGGTCGTCATGGTGACGAGCCACGCCAACGACGCCGCTGCCCGTGAGGCAAAAGGGCTGCGAGGGAGTTTCCACACGCTGCATTTCACTCCGTCTCTCATCATGAGGCGCGTACACGCCCAGGGGATGAGAGGTGTGTGCATGCTGTCCACACGAGGCGTTATAACGGTGCTCGTGGGTTATTATGACCGTGTGTAGGAGGCATATCTGGGACAGAGGAATGCCGCGAGCTCTGCAGTCTATAAACCAATAAAACAGCAGGCTTCTGCAGCGAATGAACCACCTCTGGAGTGTCCCCCTGTTGGAAGAGACCCAAGGGTATCATCACGTCACCAGCTGACGCCAACGCCGAGCAGCTGCGTCACGGAGAGAGCTGTGTGGGTTGTGACACGCCGGAGGAGAGCTGTCAGTTCCTCCCCTCGCTGCCGCGAAGGTCGCGCTCTCATGCTGGCTGAGTTTAATTCCACTCCCAGATAAACGATTGTCTGAGAGGGAAGAGGACAGCTCTTCTTCCAATTTATTATGAAACCCAGGCTTTGACAGATGCGATACGAGATGTACCGTCTGTAAAGCGACTTCCTCCCTGGGGCGAGCCAGCAAATAGCAGGTCGTCCAGAGAAAAACCACACTCTCATCCCTCCTCTGTGTAGTGGCTCCAGCCTTCTCTACACAAAATGCGAGGAGCCAGGAAATATCCGAACGGCAGACTATTGTCTGGTCTGATATTCCCTGAATGGAAAAAGTAGGAATTTCCTGTGTTTTGGGATGATGGGTACGTGGAAGTATGCATCCTTCAGGTGGAAGTGAAACAGTCGTCCTGGTGAACACATTCCAGCACCTGTTTGATCGTCAGCATGTGGAATACTGACAGATCGAGGATGTCTCATTCCGCCAGTCTTTTTCGGGATTAGAAAAATAACGGGATTGAAAACCCCTGATTTTCCTCCCTTTGAGGAACCCTGGAAATATCCTCTTTCAACAGGAGTTCCAGCAGCTCGGATTGGAGCGCAAGACATAGCTTCTGGGAGGACAGGAGTGTTTCCTGTATCCCATTGAACTGTGGGGGGGGGGGGGGGGGGGAGAGAGGCGAACTGCAGGACGTATCCTCTGCTGATCAGCCTGCTCATCCATCTGTCCATCAGACACACGCGCTGCCACTCTGAGAAACACTCTAAGAGTGGGCGCACATGATCGAGATGTTCTGTGGTCGTCATGGCAACGAGCCACGCCAGGGAGCCTCCACACGCTGCGTTTCACTCCGGCTCTCATCATGAGGCGTGTACACGCTCAGGGGATGAATGGAGGTGTGTGCAGTGCTGCCCACATGAGGCGTTATAACGGCGCTCATGGGTTTATTATGACCGTGTGTAGGAGGTGTATGTCGGACAGAGGAATGCCGCGAGCTCTGCAGGTTATTAACCGAGGTTAAAACCGGCAGGCTTCTGCAGCGAGCCCTGCTGTCTACTTAATCAACAGATTAGTGGCAGCCGGCTTAATTAGCGAGCTCTGCAGGTTATTAACCAATAGGTTAAAACCAGCAGGCTTCTTGCAGCGAGCCCTGGCGCCGTGGCGCTGCGGGCGCTGCCGCTGGGGGCACTCAGCCTGGAATACTGCTCATTCCCCCGTTCTGGCTTCTCTGTGATGCCATTGCCCTCGCCACCACTGTGAGGCGAAAGGGCTGCGAGGAAGCCTCCACACGTTGCGTTTCACTCCGACTCTCATCATGAGGCGCGTACACGCTCAGGGGATGAGTGGAGGTGTGTGCAGTGCTGCCCACATGAGGCGTTATAACGGCGCTCATTGGTTTATTAAGGCCGTGTGTACGAGGCGTATCTCGGACAGAGGAATGCCGCGAGCTCTGTAGTTTATTAACCAACAGGTTAACCCCAGGCTTCTGCAGCGAGCCCTGCTGTCTACTAATCAACAAATTAGTGGCAGCCGGCTTAATTAGCGCGCTCTGAAATTGATTAACCGACAGGTTAAAACCAGGCTTTAGCAACGAGCCCTGCTGGCTATTAACCGACAGGTTATAGGCAGCTGGTTTACACAGGGCGTGAGGCAACCCCAGGTGGGCTTGGAGCGAAAGGGCTGCCGGGGGCCTCCACACGCTGCGTCTCACTCCGACTCTCATCATGAGGCGCGTACACGCTCAGGGGATGGATGGAGGTGTGTGCAGTACTGCCCACATGAGGCGTTATAACGGCGCTCATGGGTTTATTATGACCGTGTGTAGGAGGTGTATCTCGGACAGAGGAATGCCGCGAGCTCTGCAGGTTATTAACCGAGGTTAAAACCGGCAGGCTTCTGCAGCGAGCCCTGCTGGTAATCAACAGATTAGTGGCAGCCGGCTTAATTAGCGAGCTCTACAAATAATTAACCGATAGGTTAAAACCAGCAGGCTTCTGCAGCGAGCCCTGACGCCGTGGCGCTGCGGGCGCTGCCGCTGGGGGCACTCAGCCTGGAATACTGCTCATTCCCCCGTTCTGGCTTCTCTGTGATGTGCTGTAATGGTCGTCATGGTGACGAGCCACGCCATTGCCCTCGCCACGCTGCGTTTCACTCCGGCTGTCATCATGAGGCGTGTACACGCTCAGGGGATGAGTGGAGGTGTGTGCAGTGCTGTCCACATGAGGCGTTATACCGGCGCTCATGGGTTATCATGACCGTGTGTAGGAGGCGTATCTCGGACAGAGGAATGCCGCGAGCTCTGCATGTCTACTTAATCAACAGATTAGTGGCAGCCGGCTTAATTACCGGCTCCGCTTCCTTGGAGGCTCTCGCGGAGCAGACCAGGAGCGGGGAAGCCTCACTCCCCTTTGACTCGCCGCCGGGAGACCCTGTCTCTGGGGTGGCAGGGGAGCGGAGACGTGGGACGGAGCCCCTGCAGCCGCCGAGGCGGTTGCTGTGGCCGTCTCTCCGCTTGCGGCCTCCTGTGGCCGGCGTGGACGCCGCGGCGGCTGCGGGCGTTGGTGTGTGGCAGCTCAGCCGACTGGAGCCAGCTGTACATGCTGGCGAATGCCGTCCACCTGTTCCGCGGCCGTCTTCATGGACTCCACCATGGCGTGGAACTGGGGTCTGAACAGCCCGTCCGGGCTGATTGGAGCGTCCAATAGCACTTTTCTGGCCGTCTCCGTAACAGACGCCGCCGCGCTGTGGTGACGGAGAGGGGGAAAGCATGTTCGGCCGCCAAGCTGGCACCCTGCTCCGACTCTGTCTCCCCCGTCCGGGGGAGAGGAGGGAGGGGAGAACCGAACGGTGAACCTTGGAGGGAGGCAGGGCAGGAGTTGCTTCGGACTCCTGCCCGGCACTCTAACCCAGGGACATGAGGCCCCGTCCGCGGGCTCGTAAGCCTGGACGGGCCAATCGTCCTCCTCGGCCGCAGCAGCAAGAGTATCCGCTCTTCGCTTCCTGTCGCCCGAGGGGAGACGAGCGCAGTGCATGCTACCTGCTGGTTTAGAGCCGTGTACGCGTGCTCTGACCCCCGGCAGGATTCGCATACTGCTTTTATCTCTGCAGGTCATAACTCATTATGAACCCAGAGCCACATGAGGGACAGTCACGGACGCAGTTGTTGGTCATGATGATTCTCAATTGCTGTGCTTCAGTAACTGTGCTGGTTTGCTGAAAAAAAGAGGGAGCAGATTGCCGGGCCTCCTTCCTA